>NW_004567107.1:61215514-61266983 GCF_000260355.1 Condylura cristata | reverse complement strand
AGAGTAGTGGAATTCATAGAAACAGAAAAGTAGAATAAATTTGGCCAGTAGCTCATGGGAGGAAGGAAAGAGTAATGTTTAAAGGATAGAGAGATTCTGATTTGTGAGAACTGGAGATTGCTTGCACAGTTATGTACATGACTATAACACTACTGAACTGTATATTTAAATGATTAAGATGATAAAGTTTATATATTTTATCTCAATCCTCCACACCCCAAAAGAGTACTTTAGGAAGGAGGAGTTTTGCAATGTGAGCATTCAAGGTTACAGTGGAAGTTCCTTAGACATGCAGGTTTCTCACAGTGACGGAGGTAAGTTACCACATTGTCTACCTCAGTTTTCTCATCATTGAATTATTAACACCTTTATTGTGAAGATAAATGAGTTTATACATGGAACACCTTTGATTACCAACTGGTAATATTGGTTTATGTGCCTTTTTGTGATTGACAGTTCAATTAGAATATATTTTCAAGGTTTATGCACATTGGAGTATATGTCAGAATTTCTTTCCTTTTAAAAGCTAAATGATATTCCATTGTGTCATTGTGTATTACACCACAGTTTTTGTTGAAGTAACACTGATTTGCAACATAGTATAAATTTCAGGTTTATGTGTCTGTTTTTACATCTGTAGATACTACTTTATTTTTTACCTTGAAAAATCTTGTTTTCACCCATCACCATACAGGATTCCCTTTAGCCATTTTCTTTCTTCCCCACATACCCTGTTCTTTTTTCCTCTAGTAATCACCATTTTGTTATCAGAAACTAAAGTTATTGTTTTAATTGTTAGTTGCTTTGTTTCCTTATCTTCCAATATACAGGAAATTATGATGTTTGTTTCTTGATGCCTGTTTTCTATCAGGTAACGCCCCATGTTCCTCGTGTTTCAGCCATGTTATTGAAAGTAGCAGATTTCAGGTTTTTGTTGTTGTTGTTTGTTTGTTTTTTAAGCCGCTGAGTCACATTCTATTGTGTAGCCACATCTAAATCTACTCATCTGTCTGTAAACACTTACATTGTCTGTCCTCTTGACTATAGTGAATGATTCTCAGTAAACCCAGGGGTAGATATATCTTTTTGAATTATTTTCATATTCTTCAAGTAAATACCACAAAGTGGCTTCATTTGAATCATATGGTGTTTCTGTTCATTTTTTGAGTAATTTCTACGTTGTTGTCCCCTGAGGCTATACCAACAGTCCCACTAGCAGTATACAAGTGTTTCCTTTTCTCCTTAACCTTATAAGCACTTGTTTTTTCTTATCTTTGTGATAATAACTATTTTAACTGGTATGAAGTGATACCACTTGTGGTTTTGATTTGTATTTTACTAATAAGAAAAGATTTACTAATGGAAATCTTTTCCTGTATCTATTGATCATCTACTTCTTTTTGTATGAGTGGTTTTGGATTTAATTTATCCTTTTATCCATAACTTGATCTTTGGGTTACTCTCATGCTTTGGGTAATGTGAACACTTACTCTGAATATGGATGTACACATTTTGAGACCAGGTTTTCATGTTATTAAGGTAGAGATATAAAAGTTAAATTGCTGAATCATGCTAATTATATTAATACTTTGAGGAAGAGCCATACTATCATCCACAGCACTGGTACCATTTTCTATTTCCACTGGTACATAGGTTCATATGTTCATTTCTTTTTCATATAAATATATTTATTTTTACATCAGTCTTCATTCTGTACATTTTTTCATTTGTAATCCCCGTGGACTTTCCACCATTAATTCACCCATATGTCATCACCATAGTCCTGTGCTCTCTTCCCGCCCCAGTTTTGATCCTAATGCCCTCTCCTCCCCTGTAGATTGTTGTAGAATGTCTCTGATTTATAGTTTGTTTTTTTTTTTTTTTTTTACTTTAAAAGGCTCACATTTTCTACTTTCTTGCCATAACTTCTTGTTTTCTGTGGGGGTGAGGGGAGTTCCATAATGGCCATTCATAGTGGTGGGTGGTGTTATCTTGTACATGTGCTTCACATTTTACTAATAATTGATATTCAGCATCTTTCTTTGTGCTTGTTGGCCATTTGTATGCCTGTTATAGAGAAATACTTAAGTATTTTGCCTATTTTTACTCACATTGCTTGTTTCATTAAGTGATAGTTCTTTAAATAAGATTTTTGACATTCCCATATCAGATACATGATTTGCAAATTACTTTCTCCCATTTTATCTATAGGTTGCCTTTTTACTTTTTTGGTCCTTTGATACACATTTTTAAAATGTAGTTCAGTTTTTCTTTAATTGTGTAATTTGTGTATCCCTACCCACTGAAGCATTTATCTTTCAGCTACTAAACTTTCCCCTTTCCTGTTGATTAATTCAAATTACCCAATGTTAATGGCTTATAATTCACAAGAAAAAACTTTTCCTCTCCTAAACATTGACCTTGACAAAATATTCCTGAAACAGGCTGAATTCTGTTGACCTGTTTGAGCTAAAGTCCTATAAAGAAAAAATCTACTTCTTCTTCTAGTTGGAAACTCATTCAGACTTATAAACATGCATTTAAACTCAGTCTGATCCTTAGAGTCAATTCTTTTAATCCCCGGATCTACTGAAACATCATTGGTAATCAATACTGAAAAATATTATCAACTGTATTACCTGAAAAGCCTAATACTTAGAAATTTTTATATAAATATGCAGCAAAATTCTTTAACTTAAATTTATATAAAATGTTAAAATTGTTGAAGGCAGCTATATAACTTCATTTAGCAACACTAATTTAGTGTGTTTTGACAGTTGTGTGTGTGAATGGGAAAATATGCTAAAACAAAGGATGATTTAAAATTGGTATATTTCTCAGTTCTTCAACTCTTTAGGGGTAACTTCTTTTTAGCACTAAATTCTCTCAAACAGCATTCAAATATTATGAAAAAAATCATAATTGTTACAGTTTGCAAGGACAATGGACCTCTTACCTACTACTACGTAATATGAAATATGTTCATTAGAATTGTTTCAATTAAGTTCAGTTTTTCTGACAGATTTTAATTCTGTGTACTAAGCACCCAAAACTGCTTAAAGTGGTAATATTAGCACATAATCTTTCCAGATATTTCACTTTATATTCACTTTTAATAAATAAAAATTATGGTTCCAAACCATATCTTCTAATAAGTGTCCTAATCAAAATATACCCAAGCTGAATATATTAAATCAACTATCAATTTACTGAGAACTCAGGTATAACATGTTATATAATTTTTCATGGTAAGGCCCATTTGCTGAGAGTTTTTTTCAGAAGAAAAAAACATTACTGATTTGCTGCACAAAAGAGAGTAAGCTGCTGCTAAACAGAATTTTATCAATAAAATCTTTGATAAAATTGCATTAATTTAACCACAACAGCATGACTTCAATCCTGTAGAACAGAAATGCAGATCATAGTAAAGTTCACCTAAGTAACTTACACAATAAGATCACACAAAAAACTTGTTCTAAAATTCACAAACCCTTCAACTTTTGGCAAAAATTTCAGTCAACACCCAGCTAAAAACAACTGTTAAGCTATTATACTTTACCTTTAAGAATCTTACTACCGGGCCCTCCCTGGTGGCGCAGCGGGTTAAAGCACTGTACTGAGAAGCTTCAGCCCCTTCCACATGAGTTCCATCCCCACCTGCCCCGGAGGAGATCCACACGGCGTGGCAGACCTCTCCTGATCCACCCGCTGCTCTTCTCAGCAGTATGCTTTGTAGATCTGCCTGTTCTGCTCCCCACTCTGTCTCTGGTGAAGCCTCTCACCCTCCACATCTCTGGCCTGTACCCCAGTTCTGTATGAATAAATAAATAAATCTTAAAAAAAAAATCTTACTACCATACTTTGTAAAGCAGTGTAGGTACATGGGGAGAGAGGGATAAATGAATACCAAGAAACCATGCCCATTTTGTAGCTACTCTGTGTGGCTTCACCTTCATTTGAGATCTAATGTCTCTTTCATTTGAATTCTTCCCAAACAATAATACTTGTTCTTTTAAATGCTAATTGTGACAAGTAATGGTTTCAAACATGTGGAATATAAAGAATTCATAATTAATGTTTGTGTTTGAAAGCTATTTCTGAGAGGAAGAATCCCTTCCTCCGTACTTAAATTTGGTTAAAGATGAGACTCATAAAATTAGTGGGAGATGATTTTTTTTTTTAATTATCATCAGGACTCCTGGGTTCCACCTACAACTATCAACCATCCAAATGAAAATTAGACTAGAATTCCAGACTCCTCCACAATTAAATGGGTGTGTCAACAACAAATCTCCCCTTTCACTTATATATAGCCATAACTTTAATTCTGACAATAACCTGCTGCTGTGTTATCCTTATTTTAGAACATGTTAGAGAAGCCAAACAGAATAGTTTTGTCATTCCATACGACAGACTGTTCCATTTTCATGATTGTGAGCATCAGGCATACAACAAAAATGTGATATGTCTTATGTTACAAACTAATCACCAAACCAACTCTAGTCAGCATCTATCACCATACAGTTACAATTTTCCTGTGATAACAATAGTCAAGATATACTTTCTTAGCAGCTGTCAGATATACACATTAAAATATATATGCAATTTGTGACTGTAGTCATGTGGTTACATTTTATCTTTGGTGCTTGTTTTATACCTTTTGACCACCTTCACCCATGTGTATGCACACACACACACACACACACCTACTCGTTTTCTGTATTTGGGTGCAGGTTTTGTTTGTTTTTGATTCCACATATAAGTGAGATCATAGTTATTTATCCTTCTGTCTGACTTACTAAACTTTCCATAATTCTTTAAAGATCAATCCATATTATTGCAAATGGAAGAGTTTCCTTCATTTTTTAATAGGTAAGAAATATTCCCACTGTATATATATGAACAAAGATCACTTATTTATTCATTAATAGGTATCTTGATTGTTGCCATGCTTTGTTTTTTTTGGAAATAATATAATGAACATGGGCACAGATATTGTCTTGTGTTAGTGTTTCTGTTTCCTTTAGATAAGTGTCTTACAGTAAAATTGCTGGATCATATGGTAGTTATTTTTAATTTTAAAAGAAGTCTTCATAATTGCTTTCTTACTGGCTATACTGATTTTCATTCCTACAAATAAACATTCTTTTTTCACACATCCTTTCTAACACTGGCCCAATTTTTATTTACACATGAATGAATGATCGTTATTAGTAAAATATCGCATAGTCATCAAAAAGGAACCAATGGAAAATTATATAGGGATTGCAAATAATTGTACTGAGCAATAGAAGGAAAAGTTAGAGTATGACTTCATTTACATAAAACTATAGTAGTGAAAAAATCCATCTACAATCATAAAAATAAAATCTTAGCTGTAACATGAAACTAGGGAGGGTTAATTAGTGACTAAGTCTGTGATTTGACTTTGTGTCATAGTTTCAAATGTTTATACTCTGTTAAAAGTAATCTGTTGGGGACCGGCCCCAACTATCAAGATGTCTAGAGGCGAGACAAGCAGGACCTTAAGGTGGGAAGCCTGGGTGAACAGCGAGCGGAGATTCCAAAAAGGGGAGAAGAGAGGGGAGCAGGCACGAGAAAGACACAGGAGTCAGAGTTGGGTGCAAGTCTTCCTGCTCATTCCCTCAGCAGGTCTTTATTTATACTGTGTAGTAAGTAGTTAATTGCAATAATGCATAGGGTAAGTTAATGAGAGATGGCCATAAATTTTCATAAACGTTCTCAAAGACAAGAGGAACAAATCATTTTTTTTCTTAACATTTTATGATGTACTAAATTATACATTTTGTGATAATTGTCATGTATACAGATGGTTAACTATAACTCAAGGGAAAATGAGTCTGGGAAAGGATGAGCTTGTTAGCAAAAGGTTATTAGGGGTCTTAGGGAAGTAATAAATTGTGTTAGCAGTGTTATCAGTGATTGTCTAAAGAAAAGCTAATGGCTAATTTAAAGCTAGCAGAGAGTAGTTAGTGTTTGTTTTAAAAAGGAGTAAAATTAAGAGAAAGTTGTACAGTTTTGTATTAAGCAATACCTGTATAAACAAGGTTAAAAATTGTCCTTAAGTCCTTATGCCCTGGAAGTCTTGTGTGAGATATGCTTTTTATTTAAAGAAACCAAGGAAGCTTGCCAGCAGTTTTTATTTATGCCCTGGGGTTCTTATTTCTCCTGGGGCTTGCCTTTTGTCTCCAGGGACAGAGGGATTTCCTGCCCTGGGGCAGCTTGCCTGGGTGAGGCAGACACCTTATGAGGCTAAGGCAATCCAGTTGTAAACTGATGGTTGCTCAGAATATTTTGGTATTATGATTATACAAAAAAGAGAGGTCGTAACATAAGTTAGCAATGGGAATTCTGATTTTTCAGAGCTTTTCTTTTTCTATCCGGAATTTGTCAGTCAATAGAAGTTGCGTAGCTTATGTAAATAATCTTAAAAATGTGTCAATATAATGTTAATTAAAAGCGAAGGAAGAAAAATATAGTAAAGGTTTCCTTTTAAAAAGAAAATTTTATTATTTTGTGTTTATATTTTTACTGTACACCCTTAGCCCTTAAGCATGTATGCCAATACCCTATTCCCTCCCTCTCCTACTCTTTCTCCCCCCACCCCTTTTCCATCTCATATTTAAGTCTAGAGTTTGGTTTTGCTATATTTTGCAGTGTATGATTTGTGTTAATTATAATTTACAGATAATTGAAACAGATATGTCTTTTACTTTCTGACTTATTTCACATGGCATAATCATGTTGAGAACTGTTCATTTTGTTCCAAAGGATAATGCATCTTTTTAATAACTATGTATTATCCCATTGAGTATATATTCTACAATTTATCCATTCATCTGTCAATGCACACTTAATTTGATTCCATGACTCAGTGCTCCTATGAACAAATATCTACATATTGTTGGATCATAACAGATTTCCATTTTTATTTTCTTAAATCTCCATACCATATTTTTTAGAAGTTGCAGAAGCTTGCATTCCTACCAACAGTGGATGAGAGTTCCTTTTCTCCACATCCTTGCAAATATTTGGGTTGTCCATTCTATTTGATATCTCCTCATAGTTTTAATTTGCATTCCCTTTAAGATATGTGAGGCTGAACAATTTTTCATGTCAGTAGGCTATCTGAACATGTTTGATTTAGTTATTTTGCCTATACTTTGGTTGGATTATCTGCTTTTTCATTATTGGATTGTGTAAATATTTATATGTTTTGGAGATTAGCCCCTTTTCATTTGTGTGATGGGAGAATGTTCTTCCATTTTGTAGGCTGCTGTTTTGTTGTTGTAATGATTTCTTTAGATATACAAAAGTATTTTATCTTTATCTATTTCCACTTGTTTATATTTGCTTTTGTTTCCTTTTGCAGTTGAGTAGCATCTCTAAGTACATTAGTGTAGGAGATGTCCTGTAGTACATTGCTTGAATATTTTTAAAAATATTTTTTATTTCAGTTCTTATATTCAGATCATTAATCAATTTTGAATTTCTTGAATATGGAGTTAACCATGGATTTAATTTGTTTTTATTTCATTTTCATGAGGCTATCGTTGTTTCCCAATGGTTTCATTTTCATCAGAAGCAAAGGAGTTCACATAAGTTCACTTACCTGATAAACTTTATGTCTCTGAAGACTAAACTTCATTATAGAAATATTTTTTCAATTTGAACAAATACTTATGGAATACCTACTCTCTGAAAACCTATCCCATACATTAGATCACTTAATTTTTGCATTCTAAGTGTTATTTTTAATGCAAATTGGAAATCTCATTTCAGAGTCTAAATGAGATGCCCAAAGACTCAGTTTAATCTTTACAGTGGTTAATTGTAAAGCCAAGAAGTGCCACCTCATGGTTGATGAAGTCCAGTGTAGCAAAAGAATGTAGTCTACCATTGTACCCCATTACAGAAGTTCTGTATCTTTCATGTGAATCAGTTGTATATTGTTTATACAAGGAAACAATTTGGAGATACAGATTTAGATATTTGCATGATATGTTTTTTTAAAGATTTATTTATGCATCCAAGAACTGGGCTGTAGGCCAGAGATACCTACAGGGTGAGAGGATTCACCAGTGACAGAGTGGAGAGCAGAACAGGCAGATCTCCTGAAAGGGGAGCAGTGGGTGAGATAGGAGAGGTCAGCTGTGGCCATGTGGGTTAGCTCCCTGAACAGAGATGGAACTCATGCTTCAGTGGCTGATGATAGCTTCATAGTGCTGAGACTTAACTCCTTGCACCACCAGGGAGCCCCCTGTAGAGTATATTTAATTATTTGAGAATGAGGAAGGTTGTGTCATAAAATCTGGCAATCATAATGCAGGATTTTCTCCATAGTAAACCTAGTTTCCTTCCATAATCCTAGTCAAATATGGAGTTCTTTTTAAACATTAACAAGAAAAATCTGAGGCTAACTCATACTTATTTACTCAGCACATGCTGTGAATGCACCAAAATATAGCCTAATCATCACTAGCTTTTATTCCTTCTATATACCACTCTATACACTTGGGTATGCCTAATATATGTTAAAGAATAAAAATAGTAAAGTACTCAGAAGAAGAGTAATTCACTCTTTGTTGTATCTGCTCTCTGAAGTGTTTATTAATAAACCATTAAAAGCAAGGTACAGGGCATAGTTCATTTTAATGCTCTTATAAATATGGATTTTCCTTTTAATTTTTAAACCAACATTTTAACTTTCAGAAACCATTATCCTCCCAATATGAAAAATAACCCAAACAAAAGAGAAGCAGATGCATTAAATAAGTGTGCTGTTATTAAAATGCTGAGTCCGGTTATATAATGCCTTTCACTCTTTTAAACATTCTATGTTTTGTAGGCTTTAAAAAACTGCTATTATTCCTACACTGGAATGTGTAGATTATAAAAACAGGGAGTCAATCTCTGTCTAAAGAAACAGATTTCAAAAAGAGGTTAAACACTGCTAAAGAAAACTAGTCATTTAAAGTCAAAACTGACATATAGGGCTATGATTCCCATAAATAGGCAATATTACTTGCAAAAGTCATCTAGTTTTTTAATGTTTTGGCAAATATATGTATTGAAAGGAATGTGGCAACCCATAAAGCCGAGGTAAATAATGAATACTCTATTTGGAATATAGTATATCCCTCTAAATTATTACAGATTTTCTAGCACTTTTTAGAAATATTGATTGAATTGTTTCACATCAGACAAGATAGATGCTTTGATGTTGGGTAAATGCTGTTGTCTTACTTGAAGTAAGTCAAAGTAATCAAATTGTAATTGTGGTTTTGTGACTAATTCTGGCTTGTCTATTTATTTTTGTGTAGCTAGTTTATTCTCTGAACTGTATTTTCATTATATGAAAAATAAGAGTAATAAAAACACAACTATAAGGACTGTGAAAACATAAGATTCCTAGAAAGCAATGTACACTTTAATGTCCCATACAATATTTCTATCCATTTACATTAATCCATATGAACTTTTTGTTGTTTGAGGACCTGCTTTTACATAAGTTCTTTTATTTTTATGTCGTTTCATTTCCTGTCTCCTACCTTTCAATAAGCTCTCCTGTCTCTACCTGTTCAAACCTCAACTCCTCTCCAATGAGGACCCTTGTATTTACTCCTGCACAAAACCATAAAACTTCATGGACGTATCCATTGGCATCTCAATTCTCTAAATTCATAGCACTGATTTGAGTGTCATTTCATTTCCTGTCTCCTACCTTTCAATAAGCTCTCCTGTCTCTACCTGTTCAAACCTCAACTCCTCTGCAGTGAGGCCCCTTGTATTTATTCCTGCACAAAACCATAAAACTTCATGGATGCTCCACTGGCATCTCAATTCTCTCAATTCATAGCACTGATTTGAGTATTTTCATTTAACTCTTCCAAGACAAATCAGTGTCTTTCCCCTCCAAACAGTTAACACTTACACAAGTGATATGAGTAGCTGGACAGTGATACATTGTCTTTATTTACATAAGTGACAGGCTAAGGCTCCATTAAACACCATTGCAACATGTGGCTCTAGACTTCCACACAAGTGATCAGGGCAGAAGTTTGACTGAAATAAGCAAGTCAGGATTCTGTATGTTTAAGAGGACAGTATATTGGTTCAGAGAAAGGAGAAATGTGATGTACAGATAGACCAAAAGGGAAGAAGCACCATTGCCAACCAGAAGGTAGGAAAGGAGGAAGTAAAGTAGGAAGGGGAAGAAAGAACTTTGGGAAGGTGGAGAGTGCTCTGTAAAATCTTCATAATACATTCAGTATATACTCTTAAATACTTTCTTTTATTTACATTTCTACATATATTTTATATTGTTCATTTTTGTACAGTGTCCCATCACCAAGTTACCCTGAACCATCAGCATAGTTTCTTGTGTTCTTCCTTCCCATTTTGATCCCTCTCTTTCCCTATCTCCTGCTGAA
This sequence comes from Condylura cristata, assembly GCF_000260355.1. NCBI lineage: Eukaryota > Metazoa > Chordata > Mammalia > Eulipotyphla > Talpidae > Condylura > Condylura cristata. The sequence continues at coordinate 61,256,529 of NW_004567107.1, read as the reverse complement.
TGTCTCCAATTTATAGTTTGCCTGCTAGTTTTGTGTGTTCTCTTGATTCTTTTTTGATTTCTCTGTATTCCTCTGAATTATATGAAATGATAAAAAGTTACACATGTAAACTCATCAAGTAATAATGATTCCATTAAAAGGCAGCCAAGAGGGAAATCAGTGTTAGAGAGATCACTCTCAACAGCATCCATTCACTCACTTTTTCTTAAATAAATTTTAAAAAATACATGGATACATCAGCTACATGGCAATTCCTAGCCTTCTAGTCTCTCTTGTAACTAGGGGAGGTACTCAGAATAAGAGATCCATTTAAAGTATGAACAGAAGTAACTAGTACAAATTCTATGCCAGCACCTTAAAACTGTTGAAAACAGTACATTCCTTTCCTCTTTCCAAAAGGTAATAGATGGATAGAGTCTGGCCACACAAATACAGTGTGAAATGAAATGGTGGTAGGGTTTGGGTGGTGGTAGTGGAGTGTGTGTGTGTGTGTGTGTGTGTGCGTGCACTGTCTCTTGCAAGGAACTCAATTATACTAGTGCACAGATTACGGTGTTAGTATCATAGACATAAGGGTGTCTATGAAGAAATTTATGCCATTCCTAACTGTGAGTGATTCAGGGGTGGGAGTGCTATGGTGACTTGACCTGACAGGAAACTTCTATACTGTCAAAATACTAGCAAGACTAAAGAACTGATGCTTCACTAACAATAAATGAAGTCAATCATAGCAGGAGACAGTAATTATGAAGGAGTTGCTATTGGAGGTATGCAGTGCCTTTGAACATAGGGCCAACAATTGAGGGGATTTCCACCTGCCTAATTTTTTTTATATGCTAAAAAGTTCTATCATAGGAGTTTCACCTACACAAACATTTTGATTTTGGTTTTCTGTCTTCAGCTGAAGTTCATGAACAATCTCTCCATATTAACCCATGTATTCTCTATACCAATCTCTTAAGGCACTATAAATGCAGCACATATTTATCCTCTATTCCCCTATTCATCTGATTATTCTCTTTGTGATCTGTTCAGCCAAAGGGAAGTGATGACAGCAAGTGATTGGTAGCCAAAGACAGAGTTAGGGGTTTTTGACTGTCTTCCTGCTTAGGTTTTGTGTCTTTAGTAGAAATAACCGTTTGCTGTGTGACCCAGACTTGTAATTCTGTTCTTATTTGTATCCAACAATACTGTTTGTTTCCCTTGTTCCTTTAATCACAGTAACAACAGCTTTTCCCTCTGATTGCATGTTTTTGTGCCTCATTCTTCATTTTGCCCTTTAATCCTGAATGCACCTGTATAAAATAATCATTTGATCAGTGTCTTCTGAGCTGATTCGTTTGTTTCTTGTTGCTATGTTAATCCCATTTTATGGATGAGCAAACCAAAGAATAGAATTATCAGTATCCCAATACCACTTAATGAATTTGATACCAGCAATCACAATACCTATTGCTATGTTCTACCATCTCTCTCTCTCTCATAAGAATTTAGAGATGGGAGAACATGAAATTACTAAGAAAGAAATGACATTCAAAGAGTCATTAAATCATCACAGTGTGAGTCATAACAGTTTTAAAACCATAAATTAGCAGATAAATGTTTCCATTTTAAGTAGAAGATAATATAAACAATCTAAAATTAGAATATAAAAAATGAAAAGCAGGAGACATATGTGGTCTACATAGCTGAAAGAAAAAAATTGAATAAGGAAGTCATGATAGTTCAACATTAGGTGTTCTGAGTATTTAACAATTCAGTCCCATTGTTAAGGTCATTCAAATGTATAGTACAAATGAGACCAGTTTATTCTGGTGTCATTAAATATTCATCTCACTAAAGTCTTTTATTCTTACTACATGTTCATTCAGCAGCTTTTATTTTTATTTGTTTTTGTTATCCTGTCTATTGAAGAATGCCTTAGTTCATGAATACTAAGGGTATGCCATTTGTGTAGATGTCGCATTTAACATACCTGATACATTGATGTTCTGGATATGTCATCCTATGAGTTTGGCTAATGATTTATTAAGTCATGCAGGTTCCTCCCTGATTTCAGGAATCTAAGTAAAAAGTATTTTTAAAGCTGCAAGACTGAGGGAAATCCAATTTGTTATAGAGATCAATTTTCTCTTTTAGTTTGAATATTGGAAAGGAGTAACAGAAAGGTAATAGTTCTCTACAATTATCTGGAAAATTGATAAAAATTCTAGCTAAGAAAACTATTTCTTGAAAAACAGCAATTACCTGCATCATTCAGATAAAGTACTTATGAAACAACTCTATCTGTAATCTAGTTTCTTGTAGTCACTCAAGTTAACAGATACAGTTCTCAAAGGATTGTGACTTTATAGCCTAACATAGAATTTGTCATAAATGGTATACAAACAATCAACCATGAGTATTGAAGTGAGCTTGACAGTAATATTTCTCAGGATAAAATAAGAAATTGTAATTCTACTCTAAAAACAAGTCTCTTGTGAGTTGTGTTTTATCAAATCATCCCAGTGGGAACTGCCTTGCTCAACAGTTTTCCTCATCCTAAAAAGCTGAAACAGAGATCCTAGGTTCTAGTATAGTGCAAGCTCCCTGAGAGATTCAGTTTCATTTTATTTATCACAACCTTTAACTACAAGTAGTTCTTACTACCCTGGATTTTGTCATCAAATATGGGTTTGACTTTTGCTCCTGCCATTCCCCACCTATTACCAGAGGAGGTGTCTTAGTTTTTAATAATACTTATATCTTAGAGTTATGATGAAGAGGAAATAAAATGGTATATGTGTCTAGTATGTGACCACAGATAGTAGCCCTGATTATCATCATTCTCACTTTAATAGCCATTGGAATTCTGATAGGTGCACATTGAATTTTTGTTTATTTTAAAGATTTATTTATTTATGTGTACAGAACTGAGCCAGAGACCAGAGGTGCAGGGGTGGTTAGAAGATTTACCAGAGACAAAGTAGGGAGCAGAACAGGCTGACTAACAAAGTATACTGCTGAGGGGAGTAGTGGGTGGGTCAGGAGAGATCTGCCATGCCATGTGGATCACTTCTAGGGCAGGGATTGAACTCATGCTGACATGGCTTTAGCTTCTTAGTGCTGTGAAGTTACTCAGAAGTATTGTACAGTCTTATATTAACAGCATAAATAGTAATCATCTTATTACAGAAGAGAGGAATAGGTGAATAGCTGCATGGATATCCATAGTTAATAAACACTAAATAAAGAATTTATTGTATTTATATGCCTTTATAAAAATTGGACTAGCGTGAGAAAACTTGTTACTAATATATTTTAAACACCAGATAATGGACATTGAGATTCAAAATTAAACACATATCTCAGCAACATTTCATTGCAAAATTAATTCTAAAATCTGGGTCAGAAATTTCTTAAAATTGTTGCATGTATATTTGAGTTACTTTAAGTGCAAATACTTATGTTGTAATAGGAGACTGTTTTTACATACTACATGTCTAGAATATATGGGTAGAGAGATGAATAAAAAAGGGAGTATCTATTATAGAACATACACAGAAATATAATCTACTTATTTCCTTGTACTATTATGAATTATACATAACAATTTGTATAAAATTAAATGGAGGTAAACAGACATGTAATAACTTGAGATTTAATTACAAAGGGACTGTGAGAGATACCTATATGTATATATGTATCAGTATATCTAGTTTTCTAACCTACTCTAGAGATTTTAAAAATGCACTGAACTCTGATAAAATGATTTTACCAGGAGTGACTATGAATTGGCCAGGCAATGTTCAAGATACTGAAAATTGAGTGGAGAAAGGAATGACTTCTCCCTTCAGGTGTAGTCAGTCCGCATTGTTATCCCACCATGAGAGCACCTCTGATCCATCTCCATAGTCCCTTTTGCTCTTCCTTCCCTGTTGTAACACTTCTTCTTCCACCTCCCCTGCTTTATGGCTCATATCTGTGGTCAGTTTGCAAGTTTGTCTTTCTCTTTGCCCTTTTTTTGGTTTTCCTATATTTTACCTGTAAGTGAAACCATCCAAAATATTGCCTCTGTTGCTGCAAATGATATGCTATTTTTTTTTTATCACTGAATAGTATTACATTGCATTTATATATCACATCCTCTTGATCCATCCATTTGAGGGTGTTTATATGTTTCCAAATCTTTGTATTATAAGTATTCCTACAATAAATTCAGGCATTTTGATATGTTTTTATTAGGATCACCTGGTACAGCTATTTTTTTGTTGTTTGTGTTGAGGGTCCATCACACAGTTTTCATAGTGGTTGGACCAGTATCCATTCCCACCAGTAGTGTAAGGGAGGAACACATGATTCTAAGCAAGTCAGAATGCCTAGTCCAAGAGAATAACACTGAATGGCAATTCAGAACTGGAATATGTGTTACATACAAAATTCTAGTAGTTGTCATGAGATCAGTCAGATCATATAAGGCTATATGAAGAATAAATTCAGTAAAACAAGACTTTCTATAGAAAGGTTCATAAATAGATTATATTATAATTAATCTATATTATATTAACACACTGATTCAGTGTGTTAACGGGCTTCTATCTATGAATTTGGGAATATAAGAAAGTGTCAAATTATAGCAAAAATGTTTTGAGTTAGGCATTATTTTATCAAATCTATAGCTATGCATAACATATTTAAACCCCCAAATCAAAATTAAATTGTAAATAAAACCAAATGCATTTATTTTTGGTTCCCTAAAAAACAAATAGAATTTATTTATTTTTAATTCAAACAAAAAATGGACAAGAGAATTGCAATAATGCGCATCTTTAATAAAATTCAACAAACCAGTGGTCCTGTGTAGCAGGGTAGAAATGATTAGTCATGAGAGAAACCGGAGGGTGGATGAAAACATATCAGATGTTTTTACTCCTAGCACTAAAGTTGACAATGGAGAAAACAAAAGCCAAAATTAATAGTGCCAAACACTGAATTGGAGATAAGCCTGAGTGACTTAAAGATTTGCTGAAAAATACATATTTAGTTATCAAATTATAAGTATGATTGGAAATCCAATAAACCACATTTCTTCTATATTCTTGCAAATCCATTTGGTTTTTGCCATCAGTCTCTGGCTAAAGCAGAACTTTTTCCTGCATGTGTTTTATTACTTTTTCTTTTGTAGAAAGAAAAAAATCACAACTATTCAGTGTTTTAATACTAAATACTATTTAATATTAAATAATATTTAGTAATTAATAATAACTACTAAATACTATTAATAATAACTACTCCATACTATTTAATACTAAATAACTTGATTATCTAGCAAATGCCAACACATGATGCCTGAAGCTGTACTTACCACTCAGACCTACCAGATAGATATCGGACAGTTTGAATGTTCTTAAATATTGGTAAATGATTTTCAATAGAACTTAGAAAATTGTTCATATGTAGCTTTACATAATTTGCATATAAATTTAATACAGTTATAAAATATATATTCTAATAATTTATGAATTATTTTAATATAAAGGAGGGAAACTTATCCAGTGTAGTTTCACTCCAAAAATTATTGCTATAGTTCACTTATTCAAATATACACATGTAACCTAAGTGACCAGAGTCCAATCTAAGATAAATCAGCATGTTATAGAAGAGACAAAACTAAATCAAATTATATGAATTTGATCTAAAAAAAGCATTGAGTTTATCAACAACTAATGTTTAAACACATTACATACACACAAATACATGCACTGATTTTGATTTTGGTATGTACAAGAGGTAATTGTGTTTAGAGAAATGTCTTAGCTTATATAAGATTTTCTTAACTGAAATAATTCAACAGTATCTTGAATACTAGACTTTATAAGAAACTGTCCATGCCCTGGCTTCCATGTTGTCTGTCAGGCTGTCGTGATGTTCATATAGTCTCCTAACTATGTATGAGATCAGCTTTTTTTTTCTTACCTCAAAACCAGAATTCTCCAAGTAAACTCTATGATAATATGGTCTAAAGTAAAGACAGAGACATATAAAAAGAGACAGAAGAGCAACAATATCACAATATATGTACCTGACTGTTTTGGGGACAATGACCCCACAATATATACATTGCTCTGTCACAGTGATATGCCATTATAATTTGATTTAAGACAGCTTCTATATATTAAAGATCACATATCATGTTTGTTTATAATTTACATGTTACTTTGTTCTCACTCTGTTGATCAAAGATTATTTTGAAATAAACTTAATAAGAAGTCAAACAAGATACTCAAAAATTTCAGAGAAGTTTATAAAAATGAGTTTGTAGTGATTCCTAACATTCCCACATTACAGAACTTTCTAGTACAGTAATATCATTTATTTTGATGTCCTTAGCCTCTCCAATAGGTTTTCCACAGTCTACTTGATTGTAGTATCTGAGATAGTTTAAGACTTCTGAATTACTCTCTTCTGGAAAAAAAAAAGGGGGGGGGTAAATGATATAAAACACTTGATTTTCTGTTTTGGAATGACTAATTAGCTTCATAAATTTAAGAAAAGATTCTTTGATTCTTTGTTTTCCTGATATACTTATTTGAAACTTGATTCTTATTTTGTTCATGTAAATCTCATTTCCTCCATGTTTTTGCAATTGCAAAGTGGTTCTCTACATAATTTCTGCTTTTCGGTCTTCATGGAGCATTTTTAAAACTTGATATTTCACTCCTTGACTACTTGAAAATATAAACCAGGAAAAGTTAAAACTCAGAAAAGTAAAATCACATCTAGAAAATAAAGTAGACTTTACATACACATTTTTTTCTATATAACCTTGTACTACAAAGGTTAACATTTACTTTCAAAATTTTTTGAGCTCATACCTAGACAGTGATCAACACTCTTGTTTGTGTGTGAAGGTTTTCTAATTTTTACAACAATAAACTGTAACATGTTCACATGATAAAACAGAACTGGGGTAGTTAAACTTCCTTACCTTTGGCTTTGCAATCAATGCATTCATTTTAATAGACAAACAAATGAGATTCCAAATGAGGTTTGGAGACACAGTGTGAATCTGAAGACTTTTTTTTTTTTTTAAGATTTATTTATTTATGCATACAGAACTGGAGTACAGGCCAGAGGCACATGTGCAGTAAGAGGATTCACCAGAGACAGAGTGGGGAGCAGAACAGGTAGAACATATGAAGTACACTGCTGAGGGGAGCAGCGGATGGGTCAGGAGAGGTCTGCTGCGCTATGTGGATCACCCCCGGGGCTGGGGATTGAGCTCATGCTGAAGTGGCTTCTTAGTGCTGTGCTTTAACCCACTGTACCACCAGGAAGGGCCCCTGAATCTGAAGAATTTTTTGACATTACAAATTCACACTTGAAAGGAAAATAGGTAGCCAAATCTGCATAATTTTACAATAGTTATTTATCAAAGTAACTTTCTTCTTATAGAGTTATCTTTACTTATGCAATCAAGAATTGGGGTATAGGCCAAGGGTGCAGGGGTGAGAGGATCAACAGAGACAGAGGAGCAAAACAGACAGTTCTACTGAAATGCACTGCTGAGGGGAGCAGAGGGTAAGAAGGGAAAGGTCTGCTACATATTTAGTTTAGCTCTATACCTGGGGAATGAACTGATTCTTAAGTGGCTGCAGATAGCTTGATATCACTGAGACTTTAACCCCTGTGCCAATAGGGAGGTTCATATCAGAGTAATATTGAAGTAAATTAATAACCAAAAATAATTATTCATGTACTGATATGAAAAATACTTTTGTTTCTTAAACTTAATTGTTTAGAAAGTGGTTTTTTTAATTTAATTTTAATTATAACACATAGTGATAATAAATGTGTTAGTAAACATTTTTATTGATTTAAAATCTTTAGAAAGAGCGACATTTTAGTGTCTACACTCAAATTTGATCACTCCTTCCACACTGTCTTTGGGGTATTACTGAGCAGAGTGAATTAAAAGAATTAATACAGTTAAACACATTCAGAGAAATTTTATACCTCATGCAATAATTTCATTGTTTGTAGTAATACCAGCATTTTTATTTTTAAACTGTTTTTACAAAGAAGAATAAAGCAATTATGTTAATTATGTTATGAATAAATAGATTCTATATAAAGGCAAAAGAGATGCAATTATAAAATCAAGCAAGTTAAGTGAAACTATCATGTCAAAATTAAACTGGAAATATTATGAAATATTTCTATCTATATTCCAAAAATACTCTTTTAAAGGAACATTTGCTCAGTAACAACAAACACTGCTGGTAACATAACTTATTAAACAGATACTGAATGAAACAAATTCTCTGAGAAATACTTGATTCTAGATCTGGGCAAGGGAGGGTAAAGTGACACTGGCATAAGCCTGAGTAACAGAAAGAAACAAACATTAAAAAATGAAAGGGTCAAGGAATAAATCAGAGAAAGCATGAATTCATGCCTAGTCACTCAAGCTAAGTACACATCTGAAAAGAATTGTAATAATCAAAGCACTATGTGGTCAGTAATATTGATGTTTTTAAGAAAGTAAAAATTTCAGCATTTGAGGAGCCATTACTTTTTGTAATGATTTATTTATGCATATAAGAACTGGAGTACAGGCCAGAAGTGCAGGGGTTGAGTGGATTCACCAGAGACAGTGGGGAGCAGAACAGGCAGATCATTGAAGTGCAATGCTGAGGGGAGCAGCAGGTGAGACAGGAGAGGTCTTCTGCACCATGTGGGTCACCTCCATGGCTTGGGATTGAAGTCATGGTGTAGTAGTTGTGGACAGCTTCATAGTAATGTGCTTTACTGCCTTGTACCACCAGGGACGGTCAAGGAACCATTACTTTTTTTTTTTTTTTTAAGATTTATTTATTTATTCATACAGAACTGGGGCACAGGCCAGAGATGCGAAGGGTGAGAGGATTCACCAGAGACAGAGTGGGGAGCAGAACAGGCAGATCGACGAAGTACACTGCTGAGGGGAGCAGCGGGCGGGCCAGGAGAGGTCTGCCTCGCCATGTGGACTCCTCCGGGGCAGGCGGGAATCGAACTCATGAGGAAGTTGCTCAAGCTTCGTAGTGCAGTGCTTTAACCCGCTGTGCCACCAGAGAGGGCTGGAACCATTACTTTTATAAATTGAAACATACATCATTTTTCTAAGTAACTGATCCACATTTATTATCAAATAATTGATTAAATCAAAAATTGTCATTCTATATCACGAGTTAAATATATTAATTCAACAAATGTTGCCAAATTGTATTAAAAGCAGGTGATATGTGGTTAAAGGAAAGGAGACATATAAAGTCAAAATACTATTCAAATTACAGAAATTATTTTTAGTCATAGTAGTAAAATAAAATGATATATGTAAAGTAAAATATAATCCTTTGTCCTATTTCATCATCATTATTAAGTGGTTAGTCAGATATTTGCATTTCATGCTATCATATAGTTTGAATACATGAACAGTCCTAATTACATATTAGCACTCATAAGATATTTATCTACATTAACATATGGACATATCAAGTAACCATTTCCAGTTTTCATGAGAAGAATGGATATGGATAAAGCCATATACTACCAAAATACCTAGAATATAATCTGGTAACATTAATCATATTTCAAAATACTTGATGACATGTCTATAAGTTTCTCCAATAGAGGACACATTTCATAAAAGGAGAAAATGTATTCGTCTTATTCAGTTGTTCACATCCAACCCCAATGCAATATCTGATCCTTAGTAAGTAATCAATACATAGAATTTAAATAGAATGGCATGGAATAAAAATCCCTAACCTATCAGTATGCATGTCTTTTAAGTTTAAGGGAAAAATTACCTTCATAAATATCATCATTAAAAAACAAGACATTATCTGTACAGGAGACTTTTTTTCCACAAGGTAAGAATGATATTAAGTTCAAGTGCAAAAAGCATGATCTTGAAGATTAAAGCCTCTGCTTATTAATTTAGTCTGAAGGCAAGACATTGATCACACTTATTTGTGAACATATTATAATGACATTTATTAAAGGGATCACGGAGATGGTCATATTCCAAACACAATGTCTGACTTTCAACAAGCATGTTAAATTGCTTGATCATTCCTAGATGCTTTAGAGTATTTGAAGCATGTTCTCTCCTGCTGTGTTTAAAACAATTTTAAATAAAAATGAAAATTATCCAGTGGCTGTCTTGATCTATGGTTAATATCAGTTTAGTCCATTATTTGAACCAATAATACACTTTTGGCTAACATTCTAGTTAAGATTATTATCAAAATGTTAATTGTGGGTTTTTTCCACTCTAAAACGATAGACCAACTATAGGTAAATTTAAGAAATAATACAAATATTCCATTTTTAGACTTAGGGATATCATCTCAGATCCCATAAATTGGGTGTCTTTAACTAGAAGTTAAGATGTTGTTCATGTTTCTCAGAATCCGGAGAATAACCAAATACATTTCTTTACATTTGTCATTTTTGCCCTATGTGGGAAACAAGGCCATTTAAAGTTCACTTGATCCATCATCTTTAGCAATGTTTGTGACAAAACAAGGTTTTATGGAGTTTTTGATCTATAGAGTTCTGTTTGATTGTGGAAAGCCCAAACTCATGTTAGGAATACAGATTAAGAAACAAGTGAAAAATCTGTGAAATTATTTTCTAAATAATTGAAATAGCAGTGTACATTTACAAATAATCCTTTGTCAGAAATTATGGAATTAGAATTTTACTACTTTACATATTTTATTATGGGCAACTTTTATAAATTTATGGGCACTCAGGATCATATAAATTGATCCTGAACAAAAACTAAATAGAAAACCATCATAGCTGAGTAAGTTATTGATGTTGTCTTAGTTTTTTTCATATCCTGTGGTGATTATACTAGTGACTACTTCATTAGGTTATGAATCCTAAATGTGATGCAAATAAATCAGTGGGAGAATGCCGGTAGTATCACTCTGTGCTCCTTGTACTTAAATTTAAATCTATACATTTCATTTAAAGTATGGTGTTATTTCTTCCCATTACATAACTGATATAAATAGAAAAGAGGCTTTTACTCAAAACCAGAAGAAAATTGAGATCAGGGTAATATGAAGAGAACTGAACAAATCAGGAAAAGAAAAATTATAAAAACATAGTAATGCATCACATAATATAAAAATGTAATAAACCTAAATATTCATAGCAATAAGTGACTTGGGAAAACAGCATATATATTAGAAAAGCAAAATTCCAGCATTAGGGGAAACAGGTGAAAAACATTTGGTATGCTAATGTAGAATTGTATGCTCCATGGAAATTATATATATATCAGTATAGGAATATAAGAAAATACAGGACTGAAATCAAGAAGCATATGATGCGAATAAATTTTATATTAACCAAATCCTTAACTTATAATAAAGTAAATGATTTTTTGATTCTTAAAATTTTGAATGTCAAAATTTATAAGCAAATTTTTCAGTGGAACTAAGTGTGAGAAACATATAATCATATTTGCAAACACTGCTTCATCTCCCATAATTTTACCAATAAATTACATGGCTATTTGGTTCTTTCAACAACTTTGATTGAAAGTATATGCATCTATGTTTATATAAATAGTAGTATAATCTACAGACTATGTATCTTTTGTCCATGAAACTCACTCTTATCAAAAGTGTTTATACATGATAGCACAAGAGTCTCTCAGTACAATAATAAGCAACTAATATAGCCCAGGTACCCTACAGTATTTATTTGTATTCTATGTGGTCAAATTTGTTAAGAAATCTCCCATCTATATTCATCATACATTATTTTTTCCAACTTCATTGTCAGGTCTTTTTATCAGAGAAATAGTAACTCCATAAAGTGAGTTAGTATTATTCCCTCAAACTATATTTTCTTCTCATGTTTTCTAGGTTAGTACAAAGTTGGTGTTAATTTTTCTTTATGTTCAGTGGAATTCCCTAGTGAAACCATGTATGTAGGTCTTCAGATTCCTTCATAGTATTTTAAAATTATGAATTCAGTGTCCATGTTTGTTATGATAATGAAAACTATTTCATATTACATAAATAGCAGCAGTTGATGTTTTTGAAAAACTGATTCATTTCATATATTCATGTCACTGTCAAATTGATTCATTTAGAGTTGCTCATACTATCATTGTTCCTGGAGATGTCTGCAAAATCTCTAACAATTTCAATTGTTTCATATCTAAAATTGGTGCTTTGGTTATTATTTTTTTTTCATTAGTCTTGCTAGAACTTTGTCAACTGCATTGACCTTTTCAAAGAGTTCATTATTTTTTCATTAATTTTCTGTATTTTCAAGGTTGTTGACTCTGACTTATTTTCATTGTTTCCTGTCTTCTACCTTTTCTATTTTTTTAGTTTACTTGACTCTTCCTTTTCTATGGTCTTAAAGTGAAAACTTAGCTTGTCGAGTTTAGACTTTGCTTTTCTTTTTCATCAAATTTTATTGACTTACCATTTGTTTACAAATTATATGATTTGAGGGTATAGTTTCATACTTCAACAAGTGCACATGCTTTGTTAACCACCAAAAGGCATCAGGGTTATCACTTTATCATATTTACCCAGTCTAATTTTTTTATTATTTTGCCCCCTTCATCTTCTCCCTCTTCCCTCTGGTAGCCACTGTATTTTTCAGAATCTAAAAGTTATTGTCTCTTTTAATCAGGATCTTTTCTTTGGATGTATATACATCTACTTATTGCTATAACTTTTTCTCATAATATTGCTCCATCATGTCACACAAATTTTGATATATTTCTTCCTTTTAGCCATTTTTTATTTTTCTATTTCTTTTACTTAAAAATTTTAAATACCCCTGTTTATTTTCTCACATTATAGTGTTTATTCTCTCTGGTGTGCTCACCAATTTTCCTATGACCGAATAAATATTCCAGTTACTTGGAAACTAGATACCAGCTTCTATGAGTCAAAGAAGTATGTTCATGAAACTTTATATATATATATATATATATATATATATATATATATATATATATATATATTTCTATGTAAGTTCTTGGAAATTTCATTTTATTTGTTATTGATTTCTAGTTCATTTCAGATGCAGAAAGCATTCCATATGGATTTAACTATTCTACTATTTAAATGTGTTTAGATTTGTTTTGTGTAAGATAAAGTCTATCTTGGTATATGTTTTATAGACACTTGAGAGGAGCAATTTTTTGTTATTGGATGGAATGCTATAAAGCATTGTTTAACCCCCACTGTCTGACAAGTGGTAGCATTGAGTTCTTTTATTTTTTCTTACAGAATCTTTCTGGTTGGTCTGTCAGTTGTTGAGGGAGAGGGATTAATGTCTCTAGCTCCATTTGTGGATTGTTTTAAGTTCTTTGTTATCTGTTCAGTTGTTGGTATATCTAAGTTGTCAGCGTCCTCACGTACAAGTCTAGGCAATATGCAGCAAAAATAGAACCCACACAACTCACCACTTCATTCCTTGTATCCTGGGAGCCCTAGATACTTTTCTTGATGTCTCAGTCATCTTGTATTTTACAACCAGAAACAGAAAATTAGTGCAATTATTTCTCAGAAGACGTCTATCATTCTTTCTGATTTATTATAGCTAATGTACAATATCCCATAAAATAGTTTCCTGTCATTTTAAAGTAACACTTTTTTTTCTACTTGGGTGCAAGTGAAATATGAGGTGATCTAACCATGCTAATATATTGATAACATCCATAAATATTCTTATTTAGTTTTGAGTCATTACATGGATATTGGGATATATAAAAGCTTTCCCTGTAATTCAAATGGAAAAAGAAAATGAAGGATCTCTACTTAAATCATTTGTGAATACGTAGAGATGTATCATAACATGATCTACTTTCTTGACCATCTAGTTGAATATCTCCCTTTTATAATATTTTTTATGAAAACTTGAATTGTTATCTCACCAGTCAGACTTACCCAGTGATAAATGGGTATATTAAAAATATCATTGTGTCATATGTTCATTCCTAATTGAGACAAAATAGTTATATAAAATCCCATATATGTAAAAGTAAGCAACATGATAGAGGAGGGATGATAGCCCTCCTTGCATGGATACACCAAATATACAGCTCTCCATAGATGTCTCTTCCCTCTGAGAGAAATCCAGAAACAAGTTGAGTGAATCCAATACACTGGGTAGTATCACATTTAGTAGGAAAAGTTCCATCACAGTCATGCTCTAAAACTCACCCCCTGTGCAGTGCCTTACAATCATGAGGAAATGTCTTTGTTTTTATTGTTTATTTGTAGAAATTTCTAATTCCTAGATCATCCCTGAGGATTGAAAGTTTAAGATCACATAGCAGTGACCCAATTTTTAACTGTCACTTGCAGGACTTGGTCTGAATCATCTAGCTTGAAGACCCAGTGGGGCATGGCATTAGTGAACCAAGAATCACAGATAGCAAACAGAAAATTGCTAGCAATTACTTTAAAAAATATAAATACATACTGCTCAGCATCACTAATCATCAGGGAAATGCAAATCAAAATTACAATAAGGAATTACTTCATACATTTGAAGATCATTTAACAAAAAGACAAATGATAAGAAATGTTAGTGAGGATGGGAAGATAACCACTGCTTCCTGTTGATAGGAATATAAATTGGTATAGCTTTTATAGAAAACAGTATGTAGACACCTCAAAAAATTAAAAAAAAAATAATAAAACTACTATATGATCCAGCAATACTACTTCTGAACATCTATCCAAAGGAAATGATAACTAATTCAATTAGCTATCTGCACTCATTGCAGCATTATTCACAATAGCTAAGCTATAGTCAACGCTAGCATCCATTGGCACAAGACTGGGTAAAGAAAATGTTAATACAAGCAGTATTCAACCTTAGCTGGGAATTCTGCCTTTGAAAAAATATGGATGAGCCTGGAAGACTTTATGCTAAATAAAATAATCTAGATGCAAAAAAAAGACAATCATTGCAAAATCATACTTGTGAAATATTTTTAAATATTAAGTAAAATAAAGGCAAACAGCAAATAATGTATGTCAGTAGCTAGTGCATAGCAGGAAGAGATGATTAAGGGGGAAAAAAAAGAGAATGGTGTTTGCCAACATCTGCGGGTGGGTGTAGTCATAGGGTTTTATTCTGTATTCATTGGATACAGAATTTCATTTTTATAAGATGAAATAGCTCTGGAAGAGGATGGCAGTGGCAATTTTACAAGATTAATGTCCTTAGTATCAATTTAAAATGGTTTTGATAATGTTGTGTTCTGTATATTTCACCACAATAAAAATATCATAGGTCTTCCTTCGTAACAACTCGATAGTTGGCTTGGAAGTTATGATTTTCCTAATGTATTCCATATTTACATTTAATTTTAAGAGTACAACAGTTAATTTTTAATGGCAGACTTTTAAAATTAAACTATCAGCTAAGTGAATATTTGAAGTTTCCTTCATTTCTATTTTGGAAATATCTTCTCAGTAACCAGATAATCATTGCTCTTTACACTCTGGTATCTTTGGAACCCAAAAGGTCTTTTGAAGTTAAAATGTTAAGAGTAAGACTTTGATCCTATAATCGAGAGAAAATGTCATATAAATGCAATGCCCCTGGGCTCTGAGCTTCGGTGTGCATAATGTGAATCAGTGGGTTATCTTTTCCACTGGATTATGTTTTGATGATGCTGGCTCTTTTTTTGCACAAACACAATAACTCCCCTATTTATAGTGAATCCCTAGTCCATATTAGCATGTAAGCTCTCTTCATATTTAAAATACAGTTCCTCATCCTTTCCAATAGGAAAATAATCCATGATATTTACAATCATGTAAATTAAAGTAAATGCTAGTAATGTAACAGATAAACTGAAATCTCAGTGGTTTAAAATGCTGCAGTTTATTTTTCTCTCAGTAAATTCCCACATTTTGCCTCTGCACAGTTTCTCGGGGACTCAATTTGACAGGAGATTAGCTAGTTACAACATGTGGCTACCAAGGTTCATCTCCTTGCAGAAAGGGAGGAGAGTGCAGCAGTATGCTGGAAATTACATTTAATGAGCTGATCCAAGAAGGGATACATTCCCCACACCCACACTCCATGCGTAGAAATCCTACCCACATGCCCATACCTAAAGAAATGTATTTAATAGTCTTTGTTTATCCTGTTATGTATATTGTCTAATTTTACATTCACACCAACCCAGTAAAATCACATTTTATAGGAAAGTTAACTGGAGATTTGAGAATTTAAATCATTATCCTTAATATCTTAAACTAGTAATTTGCAGTAATACATAGAGTTTCAGGTATTTTAAGCTCTAAAGCTCATACTATTTCGAATGCAAAAGTTCAAATATTGAATTTCCATTTACAGTGCACTTCATTAGGGAAGAATTACATGAGCTAAAATAAGTTACTGATAATTTCTGATTTGCTAAAAGTTAGAAACTGATAATTTCTGATTTGCTAAAAGTTAGAAACAGATTGTATAATGTTAAGAATTGTTGTTTCCACTAATATTTCTTTAATAAAATAAGTCTTGGCCCTCCCTGGTGGCGCAGTGGGTTAAAGCACAGCACTGAGAATCTAAAGCACCTTCCGCATGAGTTCGATTCCCGCCTGCCCCGGAGGTGACCACATGGCGTGGCAGACCTCTCCTGACCCCCCCGCTGCTCCCCTCAGCAGTGTACTTCGTCGATATGCCTGTTCTGCTCCCCTCTCTGTCTCTGGTGAAGCCTCTCGCCGCCCCTGAGCCTCTGGCCTGTACCCCAGTTCTGTATGCACAAATAAATAAATCTTAAAAAAAAAAAATAAGTCTTATCCTATTTGGGAAATAAAACCGCAGCCCATATACACATTATTTTCTGTGCAAAACTGATGAGGTTGTGTGCAAATTTTCTGGACTCTACATATCTTATTGCTTTTACTTGAGTGAAGGCCAAAAAGAAAAAAAAATCAAAAAGTGAGGAAGACTTTACAAGTTACTGAAATTGTCCACCTCATTTTCAGCCTTAAGAGAAAAGGACAATGCACCAAGAATGACATAACATGGTTTCCTTTAGTAAATGTAAAATAAGACTTTTGAAATCACAACCATAGGTATCACAAATCATTGTTTGAGTAGTTTGGAAAACAAGGAGCTCAATAAGATGGTTAATTTTGTTATAATAAACAAAAATCAGTTAATTGTGAGATAAATATAATGGAATGTTCACTATGCTCAGCATTTACAGAGACATGTATATTTGTAATCTAATTGTGATACCACTGAAAATAAAGCTTTGATAGAAAATATGCGATAAATAAGACCATTTGGAGCAGTTTTATGTTTTATAAATTACAAATGACAAACATTTAGGATGAGGTAGTAGCTTTCTGTCAACAACATTCTTACAAAATACTACAAAAGTCCTTTGAAATCAACCATCAAGAAATTTTTGGAGTCAATTATTCAGTGTAGTCAACTCAACTGATGGTATGATCATAAAATTATCATTAGTGAAGCAGTCATTCTCTGTTTTACCTTCTGTGTGTTTGGGTTTAGACTTTATATCATATTTAAATATTTAACTTAGGCAACTCACAATCTGCAGGAAGGTCAAATAAAATGTATTTTAGGAGAAAATTAAATTTTATAGTGCTCTTGGTGAAAATTAAGTAACCTGGGACCTTAGTGCATTTCATAAAAAAGGAAATGTTAATGTGGCCTGCACATTACTTGGTTCTTTTAGAATTCAGATTTGCAAGGAAAATCCTTACAGTGTACCTATTCAACACTTTCTATGACTATCTAAGATTTATTTGCATATTCCAATTTTCAAAAATGAAGTTTCATAAAAACACAACAATGTGAGTGACAGTTATCCTTTTTGAAAGCTAAAAATGTGAGATCAGTGGCAGAAAAATAACTAAATTAACAGAGCAAACTAACTCATAATCCAGCACTCATCTATTATGGTTAGCCCAGATTAAAGTGACTGTATTTGTTTTAAAATATTTATTGATAAAGGTAAATTGTGTATAAATGTACCAATTGTTTTTCTGGATTCATATGTTTTCTTGAAGATTTTAAAATCTTGTATGAAATAAGTTTTTTTAAAACAATTTTAGAGAATAGGTTGGTTATATCAACATTATTCTCATCACTAACCTATTATATTAATGTTTTAAATAACACTAATTCAGTTTTCACAATCAAACATGGCAAAGCTTCTTAAATGAAAGATATTGCTACTAAATAACTGTTCCAAAGTTGTAAAATAACTTGCAAATCTGTTTGAATTTTTCATTGAAATCAATGTTCTAATGTACTTACAGATTCAATTTCCAAATATTCACTTATTCTCTCTGAATCACAAGATGTTTAATTATTTTAAGTCTTATAGGTAAACAAAAATGAAGTTAACTAATCAAGCTAATCAATACAATTAAGCTGGTTTGGATTTATACTTTTTCAAAATATTTCAGATGAAAAGTATAGCTTCACACTGAAATAAGTGTTGAAAGAATTCAGTTGAGGTAGATTATTTTATTAATATATAATAGTTTATTTTTACACCATTTTGTGTATTTTGCCATCTCAGTTGTGATCTCCATGGGCTTCCCATCACCAAATCATCCTGTGCCATCACCATAGTCCAGTGCATTTCTGCCCACCACTGTTTTTGATCCCATTCCCCACTCTACCCCTATAAAATGTTAATGGTATATAGCTGTTCATTATCATTATTATTATTTGATTGCCTGATCTGTTATACTCCTGCTATGAGTGAAATCATCCAGTATTCTTTTCTTTCTGGCATATTTCACTGAGCTTCGTCTTCTCCAGCTCCATCCATGTTGCTGCAAAAGACATATGTTTATTTTTTTTGCTTGCTGAGTAATATTGCACTGTGTATATGTACCACATCTTTTTAATCCAATCATCCACTTCTGGGCATTTGGGCTGTTCCGAAGTCTTTCCAATTGTAAATAAGGGAGTGCAGGTATTTTTTTGAATCAGTGTTTTTGTCTTTTGGGTAGATACTGAGGAGTAGAATTGCTGGATCATGTGGAAGCTCCATGTTTAGCAGTTTGAGGAACCTCCAAACAGTTTTCCATAGTGGTTGTACTAGTTTGCATTCCCACCAGCAGTTCAGGAGAGTTCCTTTTTGAGGTAGATAATTTTATCTATGGAAATCTTAAAAGAATTTGGAAAAATGTTTTTAAAATAGTGTGCCAAATGCATAGAACATTAACAGCAAGAAATCTGTTAGAGTTACCAAACATAATTTTGATCTTTCTAGTGAAAAATCCATTAAAATTAGCAAAGACTCTCCCAAAGAATAGAGTAAGTGCTACTAATTCAGAACAGTAGTAATTGAATAGGCTGAGATCCAAATATCAAATCCCATTCTCATCACATTGAGAAAAAAATGACACCTTGGGACATAGAGAAACTAAAATAATGTTTCTAAATTAGTGCAAAATTACCCAGCATTTGTTAGAATGCAATGTTTGCTATTGAAATAATATCTTTTGCATCATTTATAAGTTTAAGAAGCATGCTTTCAATATCCATTTCCACTTTATAGAATATAAGTGGATTGTAATTTTTATCTTAATTACAAAAGAATGAGCACTATACAAGTTAACCTTTTATAGCCTAAGATCTTACTTAGGTCTTAAGTCAGGAGCACAGCAATTCACTTTTAAATGTAACACAGCAAACAAAAAAAAGGGAATACATCAAGAAATCTAATATAACAGAACATTTTTGTAAATCTAATTTCTCTCCAGTGTCCAAAAATAAAAGGAAGTGTATGCCTTGGTATTTAATCAATATTCTTAAAAGGACAAAGAAACATAGAACACATTTAGACTATACAAGCAAACAATAAGCAAGACTGCTTAAACTGATAATTGAAAAGAACTGAATTAATTGTCATAACCATGAAAAAGTGAAATGATGATTAATATAAATTCATTATATAAATGATAATTACATACATTAAGAGAATGACAGATTTTTTTCTAAGCCTTTTTTTTTTTTTTGAGTAAGCTTGTTAATTTATAGGCATACCAAGTAATAATGAACCACCTTGGATGGATATACTTTTTTTAAGTGCCAGTATAACAACAACTAAAATGTAAAATAAATATATATATATATATATAGCCCACCATGCTTTCCACAGGACAGAGATACAAATATGTAAAAAGCAAGTAAGAAGGTAACATTGAGATTCTGGTTTGAACAGAGGATTATCAGGAAAGACTTTAGACATCATTGTATCGCTAAAAGAAGACAAAATTTAACATCTTTCTGACAAAGTCTCTATATCAGTACTAAATCACATTTCTGTTTAAACTGTAAATGAAAGTTGAATCTTAGGTTTTCCTTTTCACTTGTAAGCATAAAAGAGCACTGGAAAATTTAATATGCAGTGCAGAAGACAGTGGATTCTCATCTATGCTAATAGAGTTGACTTGAATAATGCAAGTATAAGGACTGTGTATTTATTCATATGTTAACCATACTTTACTAAATGCAATCTATTTTTGGTCTTAGTTTGTAAGGGTACATATGTTGAGTCATTTATCTTGTATTCTGTCCCTCTTTTAATTGGATTTTCTTTTTCAGTTTTGAGGTTGACTGTTCTTTATTTATTCCAGATACTAGTCCTTTGTAGGATATGTTGTTTGTAAATATTTTCTCCTGGTTTATTTTTACATTCTGTCTTTCTCATGGGGTCTTTTATACAGGAAAAGTGTGTCATTTTTATGAGATTCAATTAATGAATATTTTATTTTATATAAAATGTTTTTTGTCATCAAATGTAATCATTGACTGGGCCATCTTTCCATCTTTCCTATGAGTTTTCTACCCCCCCCCCAAATTGTGTTTATTTAGGTAAAGTTGGTTGGTTTCCATCATTGCAGTTATTTTAAGGGATATAGGTTCACACTACATGCACCTGCAAAGCTCCAGTAATCCTCCATTATATTCCACTATGTGTCCTCACACTCCTGCCCCTACCTGGCCACCCTTCCATTCTGGTTGCCTTAGTTTTGCAGTCTATGTCAAGAAATTGCTCCTAGTAAGTTTGCTTGATGCTTTGTCCTTCTGATTTATTTAGCTTAGCATTATGTGCTCGAGTTCCATACATGTTATCAAAAAATGTCAAAATTTTCATTTTTTTAAAATAGCAGCATATATTCTAGTGTATGTGTGTGCACAAAAACACTACATTTACTTTTCTGATACATTTCTCTGTTCTTGAGCACTTAAGGGTTTCCAAAACTTAGTTATTGTAAGCTGCAATGAACAAATAGTGCATATGATCCTTTAATGTTTTAGCATTCTTTGGGTAAATACCTGGGAGCGAAATTGTTGGATTTTATTGTAGATCTATGTGTAGTACCTTAAGAAACACCCAAACATATTTTTTAAGATTGATTTATTTATGCATACAGAACTGAGGTGCAGGTGAGAGGAGTCATCAGAGACAAAGTGGGGAGCTGAACAGGCCAGCGTACTAAATTCACTGCTGAGGGGAGCAGCAGGCCAATCAGGAGAGGTCTGCCACGCCATGTGGGTCATTTCTCGGGCAGGGATCAAACTCACACTGAATTGGCTTTAGTTTCTTAGTGATGTGCTTTAACCTGCTGCCCCACCCCCATACCTTTTTTCATAGGGCCTGGACCAGTCTACATTCCCACGAACAGTGTACCAGAATTCCTTTTCCCACATCCTCTCCCAACACTTGTCTTTTTGGTATGATCCTTTCTCACTTGGTGAGATGGTATCTAAATGTGGTTTTGATTTGCATTTTCCTATAAATGGTGATAAGCATTTTTTCAGATGCCTCTTGGCTATGGTATGCTGTTATTGGTAAAGTGCCTATTTACTATTTCTACCTATTTTTATTTTAAATTGGGTCATTTTCTTTTGGTTGAGTTGCATAATGAACTTACATATTTAGAATAGCTTTTTGATATCGTAATGTTTTTTTTTTTTTTTTCCCATTCAGTGGGCTATTTTAGTTTTAAGGAGAATCTGTTTCAGTGTATAGACACTTTTTAGTTTGATGTACTACCATTTATTTATATATTTATTTTGCTGCTCTTGTTATTGATATGAATTCCAAAATATATCTCTGAAGCAATGTTGTGGAATTTTTTGCTCATTTTTCTTCAATATTCTTTACAGCTTTAGATCACCTATAGGTATGTAGGTATGTAGAAAACAGACAGTATATATATAATATTAACTCAAAATGGATTAATATATATATATATTAATCCATTTTGAGTTAATTTTTATATAATCTGTGAGATGGTGATCTGTGAATAACTTCATTCTTTTGCATTCGACAGTGCACAGTATTTCTTGAAGGGACTCATTTCTCCAGTGCATGTTCTTATCTGCTCTGTTCTAGATGAACTATCCATATATGTTTGGATATTTATGGAATCTACTCTTTTCTATTGGTATATGTGACTGTTTATGTTCTAATAACATACTGTTACGATTACTATAGCTTTCTTGTATTATTTGACTTTTGGTAGTTGGGGCTGTCATTTTTCTCCTTTTTTTCTCAGTATTGTTTAGGTTCTTCAGGGTCTTTTTGTGGGTCCACATGAACTTCAGCATTGCTTATTCCATTTTTTTTTTTTTTTTTTTTTTTGTAGAATGCCACTAGAACCTTGACAGGGAGTGCATTGAATGTACACGAATATACACAGCTTTGGGTAGAATGTTCACTTTAACAATACAAATTCTTTAAACTATGAGCATAGAATAGCTCTCCATTTTTGGTGTGTATTTCTTTTACCAATCTCTTTCACAGTTTTCATTGTATAGGTTCTTCATCTCCTTTGTTAAGATTACCCTGAGTATTACATTAATTTTGTTGTAATTATAAATGGGATTGTTTTATTGACGTCTCTCTTTTCTAATTCAATGTCTGCATATAGAAATACTGATTTTTGTAAATTGACTTTGTACCATGTGACTTTACCAAATGGATTTACTAATTCAATTACTTTAAGTAGTGTCTTTAAGATTCCCCCCGCATATTATGCTTACTGTAAATGGTGGTAGTTTTACTATTTCTTTCCCTTTTTGTATTTCATATATTTCTTCTGCCTCATTTGCATTAGCTATGATTTCCAGTATTTTATAGAATAATAGTTTTCATAGTGGACATTCTTGTCTTATACCAGTTTATAGACCCAAAGCTTTCAGTCTTTTACCCTTGAGTATAATGTTGGCAGTGAATTGTCATAGTTGGCCTTTATAATTCCTGGATTGAGGAATATTCCCTCTAGCTTCAGTTTTGTTGTTTGTTTGTTTGGTTTTTTTTAGGTTTTTATCATAAATGGATGTTGAATTTTATCAGATGTGTTCACTAAATCTGTTGATCCTCTCCAATGATTTTTCTTTCCTTTTGTCAATATAGTGAATTACATTGAGACTGATTTTCAGTTTTGAACCACCACTTAACCCTTGGAATAAATCTTACTTTGTCATCATGGGTGATCCTCTTTTTATATAGTGTTGAATTCAGTTTGCTATGATTTTGTTGTAGTATTTTACATCTATGTCATCAGAACAATTGGTCTGTAATTTTCCTTTTTTTTGTGTTTCCTTGTCATATTTTGTATCAGAGTGATATTGGGACAAGTTTGAGAAGCATATATATTAGTTTCTCTTTAAAGATTAGTAGAACTTACTAGTGAAATTGTGTGGACTCGGGATTTTACTTTTTGGAAGTCTTGAGTATGGTTCCAGTTTCCCTGCTTGTGATTGATTTGCTTGGGTTTCTCTTTCTATCTGGTTCAGTCTTGGAGTAATATAGATTTGTCGGGATTTCTCTATTTCATCTAGTTTGTTTTTTTTTTTAATTTGTTAGCACAGATGTACATAATTTCTTATAATCCTGTTTCTGAAATATCTGTGTAATTTCTCATATTCATTTCTGATTCAATTTCACAAATCTTTCATTTTTTCTTACTACATCAAGTTAGAGACTTGTCTATTTTATTTTTTTTGAAGAACCACCTTTTGGTTTCACTGATCTTTGAGACTATCTTGTTGATTTCTATTTTAATTTCTGCTCCAATCTTTCTTAATTCCTTTTTCAACTTGTTTTAGGTTTTGCTTATTCTCTTTATGGTATCTTGAGGTGATAAGTAAGGCTGTTCATTTGAGCTCTTTGTTTTTTGTTGATTTGTGTCGTTATTTCTACATACTTTCATATTAGTACTGCTTTTGCTGGCTCCTTTGGGTTCTAATCAATGTATCTTCATTTTCATTTGTCTAAAAATATATATTACTTTCTCATTATGATACCATTGTTATCATGAAGTATACTTAATTTTATTTCAATATTGATTAATTTTGACATTTGTTTCATAACAGAATGTGGTCTAAGCCAAAGAATGTTCTCTATACATGTGAAGAATTTGTACTGAGTTTTTGGGCAGTGGATTGTGGTCTAAATATCTATTAAGCCCATATGCTCTAATTGTTCATTTCAGGCCATTGTTTTGTTATTTATGTCTGGTTGATCTGCCCATTAGTGAAAGTATTGTGTTGAAATCTCAGACTTTCTTTGTGTTCCTGTCGTTATCTAATTTTAGATGTAATAATAGTTACCTAATGTATTTTGAAGTTGCATTATTTGGTGTATATTGATAAGTGTTATGTCTTCTTGATGTATCGATCCCAAGTGTCTAGATCTGTATTTCAGATACATTTTATCTTAAAACATTCACAGTTATTGCAGGGCCTCCTGTCGCCACAAGGGTAAGTTCAGTTACCTGAATGCCACCATGTGAGTCAACTGACCTTGGTGCTGTCAAGGGGGGGATGAAACAACCCCACCCTTCCCCGGGAACAGAAGACAGGCTCATCTCACTCTGACCTGCAAGGAACACCGAATCAAAATCTCCTGTGGAAAGGGAAGTCCTTGCACACCGCCAGTAGCCAGGTTCTAGGGCTTTACAAGCCTTCAAAGTCACATAATGTCAGTAGTTCATGAGTTGGTGTCAAATAGATAGGGAAGGTGATTAGGAAAGCAATGAAAAAAAAAAAGCTATTAAATTGAGAATTACAAGGGCCCTCCCTGGTGGCGCAGCGGGTTAAAGCACTGCACTGGGAGGCTAGAGCCACTTCAGCATGAGTTCAATCCCTTCTGCTCTGGAAGTGATCCATATGGCATATGACCTCTCCTGACTGGCCTGCTGCTCCCTTCAGCAGTGTACTTTGTTGATCTGCCTGTTCTGTTCCCTGCTCTGTCTCTGGTGAAGTCTTTCGCCACCCCTGAGTCTCTGGCCTGTACCCAAGTTCTGTATGTACAAATAAATCTTAAAAAAAAAAAAAAAAAAAAAAAGTCTTGTTCTGAATCCCTCTTTATTAACATATTTTAGCAAGTGAAAACACTACTTTGCTCTTTGCTCTTGATGTTCTCAGCAGTGTACTACTGAGTGTATTGTACTTCTCAAGGATATATTTGTTCCACACATGAAGCATGTGAAACATGAACTGAATGAGATAGTTTTCAGAGTTGGCTATGTTATAGATCCCATGAGGGAAAGCCCCACGAAGTCACCACCTACCTAGAGAGGTATCTCTCTGGAAACCACCACGTAGCCCACAATATTGTATGAAAGAACTTGATATATTTTCAGCACATTGAAGATAGATTAGAAGGTATGAGAGATAGTTTTGCAGGTTTGCTTTATGAAAAATACAAGTTTGGGCTGCTTTATTACCTCATATGTCGCTCAGACTCTAGTTGTATGTTTTAACCTATTTTCTCTGGGAACTATACTGACCTGCTTTGAAGGTCGCTGATTCTATTTTATCATCTTCACTACACTATAGTTCCCATCCAGTGAGTTACACATTTCTGCTATTATGTTTCTCAATTCTCTAGTTTCCATGTGACTCTTTTAAAAAATAATTTCTTCTAGTTTACTGAGATGATTTGGTTCTCTTCTTGTCTTTGTTTCAAGATCATTTGTTAAACCATGTTAAACATTTTATGATATCAGATTTAATGTATATGTAAAATTTCAACATATGATTCAACTCAGGCTAACATTAGCTCTTTTATCAGCAAGCTGTCCATTTTCTGGTGTCACAGGCTATCTTCAGTATCCTGGACCATTGGTCCATTATGTGAGCAGATTCTAGATCTCATTTTGAGCTGCTCCTAACCATTCAGCCTGGTGTGCATAGGTGAAAGAGGAGCGTCTCATGGTCTGGACTGGATTTCTTGTGTTAGGCTATCTTTGCCATTGTCCTCTTGGTATCTTTTGGCACAACAGAAGAGGCTCAGATGGATGCAGTTAAATACTTCTAAGGGTTGTAATTGTTGCAGTAAGAAACCTCTTGCTGGTGGAAACAGATTGCTTCCAGATCTGGGTGCTCCTTGTGTTGGGTCCTTATTGTGTGACAGCCTTCTTATTATCTGGTATCTCTGAGTATGAACTGGCAGTTTCAGAAATTCAGAAACAATATAGCATCCAGGGCCAGGCTAGCTATTTTGGTGGAATATTGCCCTACCTACCTGCTGTTTTTTTTTTTTTTTCAGTGAGGGAGGGTGACCTCAGAATCTTAAGGATAAAGATAATTTACAGGTCAGGTCTCTTGATGAAGTACTTTTCTGTTCCAAGTTCTTCCTGGATGGCCTGTGTCTTCAGGTAGGAGACCCAAGTTCATGAAGACAGGAGGCTCTTCAGAATGGTCTTTCATTGTAGTATAATCCTTCCTGTCCAGCGCTGCTGGTGTCTCTGAAATGAGAGCCTCACAGAAAGGAGGCCTTGACTGCCAAACTTACCTGAAGCTTTCATCAGTGTACAGCTGTTCTAGTTCTCATTTATTGTCTCTTATTTTCTTTCCAAGTTTTATAGCTATATTTAGATATACTGAGGAGAGAAAAGTAAGTGTATGTCATCTTTTCCAGACTAGACATTCCCTTTTTGTATAGTACACATATGGTCTTTTCTTGATAAATTTATCAAATGTACCATTTAATAAATTACTTTCTTTAATAAACTACTTTGTTGGGTGTTTGTATATTTCATATTAATATAAATGATTTACCTGCACTCACATCTTTACATCTTTGTTTCCTATTTGCTATATATATATAATATGTAACTTATGTACATAGGCATATATATACATATACACACACACACTTATGTACACATGCATATGTATGTATAATCCATTTAAATTGACTCCATCTGTGATTTTTACATTTAAAGTGTATCTCTTCAGAAAGTTTATAGTGAGGTCGTATTTTTAATACTACTATATTTTAACATCATTTTTGAAATCCTTTTTAATCAGAGTAATTAATATTTATTGTAAATTGTGATTACTAGATTCAACTCTACTTTTATACTGTTAGACATCTAACAACATTGATTTTTTTTCTGAAAAAAATTGTTTTCTTCAATTTTGATGTGCTTTATACTGCTATTTAATTATAAGTTATTGTTCGTTTAGCTATTATATAGGATTATAAACGCATTTTTGATCATTCACAATCTAAATTATACTGCTTTGTGTAATGTGTAAAGGTTTTAATGAAAAGTTCGTTCACTCCTACCCTATTCCTTTATAACTGTCATGTATTACATCTACAAATGTTATGAACTCCATAAACCAGTGCTATAATTATCCCTGTATGTAGTCACAAATATTATAGAGATATTACAGTTCATATGTTGTATTTATCCATCTGTTGATATTTTCAGTTCTTTAGTCTTTACTATACATACAGATTTCTATCTAATGAGATTCTCATCAACCTAGAAAAGCACTTTTACTATTTCCTATAAAGGAGTCACCTAGCAAAACATTTTTCTTCAATCTGAAAATAACTTTAAAAATCTTATATGATGTCTTTGCTGGGTATGGAAATCTCAGCTGGCATTTGCTTTCTTTTAGAACTTCAGAGATTCTGTTCAGTTGCCAGTGTGTTCACAATGACAGACCAGTTAGACTTTTCTCTCATGGTGAAAAATTCTCGTACAATAGATACTACCTATACTACTGTCAGTGACAAAGAACATCAGATGAGTGGAATATATGTTTTATATAAGTAGTCAGATCAGGATTTTTCAAGGAGCTGGCATTAAGCTAGAGATCCAAAAGACAGTAAAGGAGTGATCAAGACACAACTAAATGCATGATCTGTGATGAAAGCACAACAAATATAATGCCCTTTAGGTTAAGTAAATTTTCTTGAGAAATTATATTAATCCAGTTTATGGTAACAATGGTTGATGGTAAATAACAAACACAATAAGCTTGGCAATATAGACAATGGGATACAGATCATGTAGGGATTTTAAACAATACTGATCTTAAATTTTGTACTAACTGTGTTGAAGAATGAAGAATGTTAAGAAGCAAAGCAATTCATTCTTATTTTCATTTTAAAAGAAAAGTTTACCTTTATAATAGTGTATGCTATAAGTTGGAGGATGTTAAATACAGAAACAAACTAACAATTTGAGTGTTTGATATTAGGCCAGAGGAAAGATTATAATTATACTAGTGTAAAGGTTGGCATGAAGATAATTTGATGGCTTTGATAGTAATTTTAGAAATAAACTTGATATTTTATAGGAGTTATACCAGTAGAACTTGTTATCTGGGGGACATTCTTGTGCATATTAATATGTGGTTAATTTTTGGGACCCTCCAAAAAAATAACCTTCCCCATGCTACCAAAAAAAAAAAGGTAGGACATATTTTTCTTACATTATTGTATACATTTTTTGGTTCATTTTATCTTTCTGTGGGATTGGTACTTGATTTCTCAAAAATAAATATGTAATACTAAACTAAGTACTATTTGAAAAATGAGTACCATTCCCATCATTACACATTCTGTCATCCCCACCCTCCAAATAAAAGCAAGGTTACCCTGAGTGTTCATGCCTATCAGGGTGTTTGCTATTATTATATAATGACCTAGGGAAGTATAAAAGCACCAAAGAAGAATGGCATGTATTTTCTCTTGTAAAATTACTAATGCAGAATAGAAATACTTATCAAGAAGAGAGTGCTGGTCATTCACTTATTTCATGCCTTAAATTCCATTTTTCATTATCCATCATATCATTTCATTTTAAATAATTATTTTTTTTTCTATTTAGTGACTGATATTTACTCATCTATTAATATTTTTCCTCTTGGCAATTGTCATAAAAGACAGTGCCGTAGATGTTTGCATAAGCTTTCATGGAGACACCCACAAGCAGTGGTAGAGCAGACAGACAGTGTAAAAATGGTGCATGGGCCTGTGTACTATGTCTTTGGAAAGATTGGACTTGACTCCTAAACCCTAAAAGTGTGTTAAATTAGATGCCTGGTCTTCAAATTACATTTTAGATCTCTAAATAGGCCACTTTCATACAAAAACCTGGCCTTTTAGTCTGTTATTTGTGCACTGTGCCCTGGGTGTTTAGCCATGGAGCATTCACACAACCTGTTAAGAACTATTTCTTAGTTTGCCGTGTCCCTGGGAGTGTCTTGGATGCGATCCCATTGGCTTTTGGAGGTAGTTATTTTGGGACCCAATCTCTAAGCTGAAAGTCTTAAAATTTGTGAAACCAAATGTGGATTCCAAACCCTCTATTCGGGGAGGTAATAGAATGGTGAGTTCCCTTCAAGTTGTGAATCATTATTCCAGGTGTGGTGTTAGTGTTTTCCTATCTGGTAGGACAGTATATTTTACCTCAGTGTCCTGATGTGTAGTAGTTTTTTCTGCTAGTTTCTGGATTTCTTTGAAAGGACATTGTTCCATATGTAGCTGTAGATTCAGTGTGTCTATAGTTGAATTCAGGTGTCTACTATGTTTTTGTCTTCTGTTTCTTATCTGATTTTATATTCACTAAACTACCATTTTAGTATAGATGTAATTTTTAGACTCTCCTGTGATAGAATTAAGAAACTGAATAATCCTCATTTTTATCTGATATTTTCTCATAGAAATTTCAGGAAAGAATATAAAAATTGGAAACCTGCATATACTGCAAATGGAAAAACTTAATTATGTAAACATTGATATACATACACTATAATTGTTTTTATACATATTTTTCTTTGACTTAATTGGATGGAACACAGAGTCTAATTAGGTTGATTGAACCCTACCTTATGGGCTATAAGTTCTCTGAGCATCCTGTTTTTATAATCAATATGCTGTGGTACTTTAGGGAAATGGTAACTTTTCTTCATTAAATTTTTTCTAACATTTTTGTAAGGTCAGTTGGATTTCAAATATTTAGTATGTATGGGAGCAGTTTTAGTTTAATCAGTCTGTGTAAAAAATCAATCTCAATATTGGTATACTCTAACCTTTCTAGCCCTATTGGTTTTATGTTTAATCTCATTTCCTCCTAGATTGTCACAATTATGTTTTCTTGTATGAAAAAGACTTAAAAGTTTAAGGTTATATCTGTTGCATAAAAACATTAGTTTTTTACTCCTATTTTGAAAAATTCAGGTGTTTGTAGTTATTTTTCTGAACTAAAGTACTAAAGGAAATAAGAGTACAGCTGAATGAGTTACAAACTGAGCTTAGTCCCAAGCCCCCATGAGACTGGAAATGTTAACATGGTAAAAGGTGAACCTACAAATTTTACCCAGAAATTACTGCTCCTTTTCGCAGGCCGATATTTGAAGTTAAAACATTATAACCATACTTGATACTAACAAATTGCTTTTCTTAATGATAAGTTTAAATAACAAAATTATGAAGTAGGAAGAACATATTTTCCAAAAGCAAGGAAAACCAAATAAAATGTATTTTGCCTCAAATAAAAATTTAACAATGGGACCACATGAAATCAATTTCAGATGTATCGTTGAGAAAAAAATTCCTTTAAAAAAAAAAATCTTTCTCCTGGGAAGTATGGAATAATTTTTATATGCCAAATGTTTTCTTTTTATTCCAGTGATGTTAATTTCTTCATACTCTTATTTCTCTCATTTTTTTTCTGTGTTACAGGTTCAGAAATTAATTTTTTGTTAAGAATTCTAGTTCAATCTTATATTTCTTTTCCTTTAGGTCTTGCTGCTCACCTTACTTTTGTGATTTTGATACTACATGTCAAAATCCCCAGTCTATTTGTCTACCCCTATGGTAAACCACAGTCTATTTTCTGTACTGGTGTTGTGTTCCTGAAATAATCTCTTTTGCATTGTTTGGCCATTTCTTTATCTAAATTTATCTAGAACCAGAGTTCTTTATCACTCTTACCTTTTACCCTTTTTTTTTTTTTTTTTTTTTTTTTTACTTAATTGTTTTCCAGGCTGCCCAATCCTTGGAGCTTCTCTGTGCTTTTCTTTTCCATTTAGACAATGTCTGTATATAATTAGGAACATCCTAAATTTCAGTAGAAATAGTACTTTCAATTCAGGTATAATTTAATGTCAACTTCCAACAAAATATGGTTTTGGAAACTAGAAAAAGCATATGATCAGCCTCAGAATATAGATAGTTATTGGCTGCCTGGTATTGTGACTGAGCCTACTAGATGTTTGTAATCAGTGCACTTAAAAGAACCTCATTTACAAGGTGTTCCTGGATTTCTAACTGTATTCTTTAAATCACTAATAACCTCTCAATATGGAAATATCTACTAAAGACACAAACACTTACTAGAGACACTAAGTGCATTTGTGAAAGAAAGCTTAATAGATTTCATCTTCATCTAGATTCCAGTCAACTGGTAATGGTCACAGTTTATATTAGCCAAAAAGATTACTTTGATTAATCAGTGATACCTTCCTTCAGTGTGGAAACTGAAATGTATACATACCTTAATGCTGTCTTTATCATCCTTGATATAAAAAAAAACAAAGATTCTTTGAGAGGAAATAATGAATGATGATACCTATAAATGAAAGTGTGAATAATGTGAAATATTACAGGAAAGTGAGAGATTTGAAATTATTGATGAAACTATTAGCCAAATTCCAAACCTCACTACCCCCAAAAAAGATCATAAATTAACAGGAGGAATGAAAGTGTGTGGGGGGCAATAAAGAGGTTTTTTTTTTTTTTTTTTAAATGCCTTTAAAAACCAGTGAATTCTTAGGTTCAATTCTCTAGGTTCCCAACAGCACAGAGTCAGCTTCTGTCTTAGTGGTCTAATACAGCAATGCTCTTCAGGGAATTGTTTGAGAGCTGCTTGTCTAGCCTTTTTTGTGATTTTTGTAAGCCACAGAATAATGGATCATAAATAATAAATCCTCTCCTTACCCTACCTAGAATACATCTGATGATCAGCAGTTAGACTTACTCATTCTCTACTTCCCTCTAAAAATTTAATAAAGATTTTCAAACAAATTTATAGTTATAATAAGACAAGAGAGGACACTACATTGGGTAAAAGATATTTAAAAAATTAAATAGAATGTGGATGATATTAGTCATTTGCCTACAGAGCATAATGTGAATAGACAGCAAGTTAAATTATGCTGCAGGACCCTGAGTAGACTTAAGAAGACTTGTCTTCCTAAAACAGAGACTGATATTTTGGGGTAGTGAGTAAGAGTGGGAATAGGTCAGTAAACAGGTATGTCCCTAGGTTGAATTATCATTCCATGATTCCCTATGTCTGCTTCCTTCAAACTCATTTATAATTAGAAGACTGGAAAAAGTAAACTGGAGAGTCACCAGCCTACAGATTGAGAAAGAGATTTGTATTCAAAAAGGCATAAGTGTCCAGAGAAATTTTGCACATGGAATGGTAGGACTTGGTCCCTCTTGCATATGATTAAACATTTAGAAGCCAGATGTACATACCTCAGTCATGAGACAAAGCCATCCCCCTATGAAGACAGTGTTTAACACAATGAAAGCTTTACAGATACTGATATATAGAAACTGCGCCCCCCCCATCCCTCCAATAACTACACTCCCAATATGTTCATCTGGTCTGTCTCTAAGGAACACCATCACTAACAATTGTCTTCCTCCCACTCCACCATAGAGCTTTTAAGAGTGTTTAAATATTCTGAACTTAAATATAAATGATAATATAAAGTTGGTGTGTGAGGGAGTGTGTGGAATAAAGCACATTTATGGATATTCACCAGTTTGGAAGACTGAAACAAAAACACAGGATTAGGTCCCAAAAAATCTGAGAAAATAGTATTTGTGTTTATGTATATGGAGAGAGATTATATATAGGGAGATGGAGATAGAGATAGATTGGTGGTACATAGATCCATAAATAAATACATACCACAGAGAGAAGCTCTTCAAATGAACCAGCCCATGATCCTTTGTCTCTTCTAGGGCATCTCTGTGAGCTGGGGCCTGCTGCCCTCTTATCAACATTTAGGTCCCCAAAGGCAGACCTCTTCACAGTCCTGGTGACTGCAGGGTTGGGGTGACTGTGTCCTGGTGATTGTGTGTCGGGCGCAGAAACTGTACTGTCAGGATGCACACTTCAGTGGATTTGTGTTGGGCTCTAGATACCTGAAATAGGAAGAGAGAAGCTGAGACTAAGAAATGGTAAATGAGAGTTGGAGTTTCTTTTCCCCGCAGACACAGCTAATGTTGGCAGAATGTGAGATCAGGGGCAATTCTTTGGACCTCCATAGCCTTCAGTCATCTCTTCCATAGAAATGGGGAAGATGGCCTTTATCTCTGAAGGTGGTTAAAGTTACTAGCATTTTGTAGTTTTCCTTTCTTTTTAAAATTTCATTTTTATACCCACTAACAAATGTCTTAAAGGGTCATGTAAACAATGTTTTTGCAAAGTACTGCCTTCGCATGTCTAAAAGGCATTGATTAAGGGCACCTAAAACCGCAGGTTTAAAGTCATTCCTGAATCTTTTATTCTTCCACCCCTTTTAGAAGCCTTTATGTAGGTGAGCAATAATGCCCCCATTGACCCAGGGGGGCCTCTGGAAATGAGTCAGCATCTTCTGACTCATTTTTCCCTTCCACTAAGTTAAGGTGCCAAAGCTAAAACAATTTTCCTATGCAAGATTTAGCATAGAAGGAATTATTGAAACCACAGGGTGGAAATTAATGATTAGCTTGAGAAGCTATTAGCATACCAGCAGGAGAAAAGACTAAATGAGCTATGATCTGAAGTAAAATATGTCATCCTGGAAATTGCAAGTGATATGATGGAGAAACAATGCTGGGTAATAGGGGAGGAGAAAAAATATGCTATTAGACTGAGAGGCAAGGAGACAAGCATTTAAATTAAGAGGACAGAACAATGAGACAGCATGAGTTAACGAGCAAGAATCCAGACTGAAAGACACTGCGGTTACTGATTACAGACAGGAAATAATCCATCAATTGAGGTGGAACCAGCACGAAGGGGACGGGCCAAGGAGAGGATGCAAAAGTTACATCCTCTTAGATAAAGCAAACCCATAAAATTCTTTCCAAGCACTTCCTCCCTTAGACATTATTAAAGATGGCCCATGAGTAAGGGCATGCTAATTAGAAAGTTGAGACAAAAATGAGATGAGGTACAGAAAGACTGATGGGTAAATGTTTGAGAAAATACCAGGCGGGGGGGGGGGGAATCAAGAAAGCTACTCTGTGCTTTTGGTAAAGGTGGGGATGTCAACATGCAATAAGGAGAAAGTGAGTGAGAACTGACAAAATAACATACATATTATGCTCAACAGCCATTTGTAAATCTAACCAGGCTGGTAGGATCAGAGCGATTACCTCATTAAGACCTGGTTTCCTTGTTTTGGAAGGAAACATATGTGAGTTTTTCTATACAACATTGTTACCTTCGTAGTGATATGCAAGTTTTCCCTGTAGCCTATTAGTCATTTTTGTGTGTTTCACTTCAGTAAAATTGAGTGAGGCAAACAGAAAAAAAATATAAACCTGTAACTTTACTGCAAATAGGCCAGGGGAAATAAGCATTTATTTTTCTGTTTTGTATGCTTGGGTATCATTATTGAAACGAGTTAAGAAAATAGAGTAGTCCTTGATCAACAGGAAGCATTTTCTCCCCCATATTAGACAAAATCTGTAGGGAAGGAGAGGAAGCCAGCATAACTGAATCATTCATATTTCTAAGTTCAAAATTGAATTACAGATAATGACAAGTCCTATTAAAAATAAAAACAATACTGAACCCAAAAAAATCATGTTGTAATCTTAATCTGGATACATCATTATCCAGGCAGTAAAAGAAAATTTGACAACAGAACTAAAAAAAAAAAAATCATTAAGTTTATTTGGAACAATGGAAGACTCTGGATATCAAAATAGTCATTAGAAAAAAAAAATAAAAAGGGAGATACCACACTCTGACTTTATCCTACAAAACAATAGTAATTAAAACAATGTGGTACTGGAATAAAAACAGATCAATAGAAACATAATTAAGAGCCCAGAAGTAAAACCTCATACATATGGACAAATAATTTATGAGGAAACACTAAGAGGTTACAATGGAGCAAGGAAACTCTCTTCAATAAAAGATGCTGGGGAAAATGGAAAGTCAAATGCAAAATAATGACACTTAGATACTGTATAATATGCCTATCCCTGTGACAACTGAATGAGCAGTAGGTAGGCATTTAACCAATATTAGAACAGTTAATCAGCAAAGGTACAATGCAATTTCCCGCTTTCTTGAATTCACCACTGAACACCATGAGTTGGAGCTTTATTACATCATAAGAGCACATAACGTGCTTGTTCTAACTGATTTGATCTTGATGATCAAAGTAATTATGAATATTGCTGTCAAGTAAGTCAAATTTGTCATCATAGATGAGTTCATTCTATTGATTTTCTTTAACCAATTCAGCTAGCTCAATGTAATGTTTCACAAAGAGAAAAAAAATTGATCCTATTACACAAATGTCTTTGTATGCTATTATTTTATAATTAGAAAAGCATCCTTTTTTCTTCTTTCCTGTTTTTAGTTAACAAATTTGTCAGCCCTTCAAATGCCTTCTTCATTAATTGGTAAAAATACTCAAACAGATGGTTTATTTAAGGAAAGTTGTTACTTTTATATCCCTTGGGAAATGGCCATCTGCTCCAGTTGGGGGTGGGGGTTCCCATATGTTGTCATTTCCAAATAACCTGTGGAGTCTTGGTAGCCCATTATTTCAACTATGATATAGTACTCCCTCAGGATGAACATCTGGTTACATTATTCTATCAGCATATGTAAAATATCTGTATAGTCTAATGCATTAGGTTGAGGCCAGAGTTCTATATTACGGTTCTTTATTTCTCAGTCCCTCTCCCATATTCACCTATTGAGTCAAACTTTAAATATCCCTTCAAGTACAGTAGACAAGGAAAAACCAGAGCAGCTCCAGGGATGAACTAGCAGCAGTGAGGGCTGCCACTGTGGTGGTGCTCGCTGGGCAGGTCTCTGTACCACTCTGAGGCAGTATCACTCCTGGCCTCTTGGGTGCCCCAGCACCATAGTGTGCCGAACAGGAAAACACTACTGTGCTCCACCCACTAAGAGAAACAGGCCAAAGTCAGGTTTCACCAAGTCTAAAACAGCTACCTGGAGAAATCCTTTCCCTACAAGAGCCAATCTCTCACCTGTGATGGGATGACACCTGGAAAAGTCTTCTCTGGCTGTAACTGATGTCTGGGCATCTTGTTGATTTGAGAGAATGTCTCAGAATTCCAAAGATAGGCCTCCCTTGGTGGCTCAACTGGTTAAAGTGCAGCACTATGAAGCTAGTTGCAACCATTTCAGTACAATTGAGTCCTTGGCCAGGGAGCTTACCCACATAGCGTGGCAGACCATTCTGACCTGCTCCCCTCAGTGAATTTCAGTACATCTGCCTGCCCTACTCCCCATTCTATCTCTGGTGAATCTTCTCACTGCCCCTGCACCTCTGGCCTATACCCCAGTTCTGTATGCATAAATGAATAAATTATATATAAATTATATATATACATACATACATATATATATATAAACAAAAACTGAAGTGCTTCAGGACAATGTGGAATTTAAAATTGTTGGTGAACACCTGTATATCTCCAACCTACATATGTGGGTCGGGCTTTGACCTGCTCACCTACTATCCAAGAAGGTGGCTTGGTGTGGTAACATACATTTAAAAGGCTGTGTATTTATATCCCTGAATCATAGAGTATGGTAAACTAATGCTTCCTCAAAAAAATGTTACCATAAAAGATAGAAAATAATATATAGGATGAAAAAAGGCTGATACAGAAGTAGGGGCCAGATGATCCTGCTGTGAAACTCTCTTGAGGATGTGTGTGAGGCGGCAGCTGGAAAACTCCACCAGTCTCTCAGAGCCTTACTGGCCTGTCTAATGGAATGATGAGTCTGTTTACTGGCATGAACCTGGGAAATGTACACTATCTAGATTGGGGCCTTCACTGAAACTTGCCAGCCTAAGCAGCCACCATGGTAAACCTATGTTGAAAGCTATGAGCATATTATGGCTCAGGTGTCTCTGGGAGAGCTGGTTAGATATTGGGCCATTCAGCAGTCACACTGATGTCCTCCCGGCCGCTGGGTGGTCTAGGCCATAGGCACAGAGCTAACATGGGCTGCTGCTTTGAATGCTTGGTGAGGAGAGCAATCCAGCTTCAGGATTTGAAACTCATGACCATGTTTCTAGAATGTAACAAAGCTATTTAGAATTATATCACTGTGATTATTTGTCAGTGGGTGTAGACATATAAAGGGAGTGTATTTTTTCCCACCTTCCAACTCTCGGTAATCTACTGGCCTAATCTTCAAAAAGCTCACTGGAGACAAGTTTTATGCCATGTGTACTTAGCTAATACACCATATAGAAGTAGTTATGGATTTCTACAACAGCCTTCAGGGATACAGAATGAAGTAAGAACTACTCAGTTTGGCCAGAACTCATTGAGAATGCAATATAGCTAATTATGTCACGGGGAATCCTGCTTACCTGTAATTCTGAAGAAATGCTATGGAAACCATCAAAAAGTTCTACAAGGGAGAACAATGATGAAAAATATATACATGAATACATTCACATGTGTGATATATGAACATATATGAAGTGTCTATATATGTGTGTATATGTGTATGTGTATACACACATATCTATCTATAAAGATAGATATCTATCTATAAAGATAGATATCTATCTATAAAGATAGATAGATAGATATGATGTATGCATATGTGTGTGGATATATATAATAAGCAATGTAGAATGTGGATTTGAACAAAGATTTCTGAGACTACAAGTTTGGTAACCAGGAGTCATTTTCCTTGCTGGGATAGAGCTATCTCTGTTCCTCTGATCCGCCCGATTTCATACAAAACAGAGGCTCCAAATGTGATACAATAATGACTCCCTATGGTGAGTGCATCATACAGTCTGGGGCTACATCTTTAACACAGCTATCCACCCACTGCCCTGCATTTTTGCCAGAGACTGATGAAAGAGAAGTGGGAAATGGAAGATTTGATGAAGGAATTTTACTGTTAAGAGGAAAAGGTCGATTTCAGAAAAAAAAAAAAAAAACTGAACTCTGGACAATGGGAAACCCCATTAGCTAGGAACATTCCCTTCACTTGAAAACTACTTTTTTTTTTTTTCTTAATTAGCTGAGTAGTATTCCACTTTGTGTATAAACTACATTTTCTGATTCAGTTTTCTGTCCTTGGGCACTTAGGAGTTTCCATAATTTGGCTATTGTAAATTGTACTACAGTGAACACCTATGTCCAGTATGCATCTAATTTATAGAGGTACATCTACCCCTATAAATTAGTGCTTTAACATGTTCCAGGTTAATGTCTAGATTGAGGCCTTCACTCAAACTTGAAGTGGAATACAGATTGCTGTTTATGTAGTCATTGCATTTTTAATACTTTGAGAAATATCCATACTGCTCATCAGGGGTCCTGGGGTAGTATGCATTCTCACTAGCCATGCGTAAGGATTCTTTTTTCTCCACATCCTTGCCAGCAATTGTTTCTGGTCTTTTTTAAATA
The DNA here is from genome assembly GCF_000260355.1 of Condylura cristata. Lineage (NCBI taxonomy): Eukaryota > Metazoa > Chordata > Mammalia > Eulipotyphla > Talpidae > Condylura > Condylura cristata. The sequence goes on along the minus strand of NW_004567107.1, from coordinate 61,217,513 downwards.
AGGGCCACCTCATAGGTTTGAGGTGGTATCTCATTGTGGTTTTGTACTGTATTACCCTGGTAAGCTACAATGAGCATTTTTTCAAGTGCTTGTTGGCCACTCTGTCATCTTTGGGAAAAAAAAAAATAAAAATGTCTGTTTAGTTCCTCTGCCCATTTTTTGAATGGGTTGTTACCTTTTTGTTGAGTATTATGATATTTTATATTTCTTGGTTATTAACTCTTTCTTAGATTTATGGTGTGCAAATAAGTTCTACCACTAGTGCATCTTTTTGATTACTGATCATTTCTTTATGGATGATTTTTAGTTTGATGTTGAGCGATTTCACATTCACCCTTCTCTTGTTATTGGAGGCAAATCCACAGACAACACTGACGCTGATAACATCACTGTGTTTTCATCAGTGTAAGTTATGGTTTCGTGTCCATTTTGAGTTAACTTTTATTTAAGGTGTGAGAGGGTGATTACCTGTGGCTGTCCAGTTTTTCCTATATTATCTGTTAAGGAGACTTTCCTTTCTCTAAGGTATACTGTTGGCTCCATTGTCATAAACTTCCCATGTATTTGTGGGATGCTTTCTAGGTCCTTGATTCTATTCCACTGGTCATCCCAGTTCAGTCTCATTTTCTTCCTCTCATAGGCAACAATTGTTCCTGACAGAGAACTAAATAACAGCTGCCAAATCTAGACTTTGCTGTCAGAGACTGACTCCGATCACAGGCTTTCAGAAGGCAGGCCTTTAGGTGGGAGCAAAATCAGTCAGCGGAGATTCCTAGAAAAGGGGGAAAAGGGGAGCGGGCATGAGGAAGACACGGGAGTCGAAGTTGGGTGTAAATCTTCCTGCTCTGGTTTCAGCAGAGGTTTATTTTATACATTTCAAACAAGCAGTGGAATAAAGCTAGCATATGAACTGGGCTTAATTATTCTTTTTTTTTTTACATCTTTTTTATTTTATGATCGTTTATTTTTACATATTTTTGTGCAATTTTCCATCTCATTTGCAATACCCTTGGGTTTCCCATCACCAAATCACCCATGTGCCATCACCATAGTCCAGTGCATTTCCCTTCTCCCACTGTTTTTGATTCCATTCCCCACCCCACCCCCATACAATGTCTCTGGTATATAGCTGTTCATCATAATCATTATTTTCTCGCCTGTTCCGTTGTATTTCTGCTATGAGCGAAACCATCCGGTATTCTTCCTTTTCTTTCTGGCTTACTTCACTAAGCATGATCTTTTCCAGCTCCATCCATGTTGCTGCAAAAGACATGTGTTTCTTTTTCTTGGTTGCTGAGTAATATTCCATTGTGTATATGTACTGCATCATTTGAATCCAATCATCCATTTTTTTTTTTTTTTTGGCATTTGGGCTGTGTCCGTATCTTTGCAATTGTGAATAAAGCAGCAATAAACATGGGGGTGTAGGTATCTTTTTGCATCAGTGTTTTTGTGTCTTTTAAGTAGATACCTAGTATTGGGATTGCTGGGTTGTAGGGAAGCTCCAAGTTTAGCAGTTTGAGGAACCTCAAACTGTGCTAGTTTGCATTCCCACCAGCAGTGCAGGAGAGTTCCTTTTTCTCCACATCCTCACCAACATTTGCTGTTGCTAGTTGTTTGAAGATGTGCCATTCTCACTGGGGTGAGGTGGTATCTCATTGTGGTTTTAATTTGCATTTCTTGCACATTCCAAGTGATGTTGAACATTTTTTCATATGCTTGTTGGCTATATGCATTTCCTCTTTGGAGAAATGTCTTTTTAGCTCTTCTGCATATTTTTTGATGGGGTTGTTTATTTTTGTTGAGTTTCATCAGTTTTCCGTATATTTTTGTGATCATAACATTATTCTTAAAATCAACCTATTAAAGTTAAAACAGGTATATAAATTGATAAAATTTAAGACTAAGGCCCTCCCTGGTGGCGCAGCAGGTTAAAGCACAGCACTAAGAAGCTAAAGCCACTTCTGCATGAGTTCGATTCCTGCCTGCCCCAGAGGAG
>NW_004567107.1:61187118-61214924 GCF_000260355.1 Condylura cristata | reverse complement strand
AAAAAAAAAAAAAACTGAATAGAAAGCTTGAGTAATTCCTTAAAACTAAATAGAAGACTTGGGTGAATTTCCTTATCTAAAGACTAGACAGTAGAAAGCTTAAATAGTTCTTTAGAAACTGAATAGAAGACTTGTGAGATAGTAGAGTGATGAGATTTGGGTTCTAGTCCATCTGGGCAGTAAAAGAATATGTTCTAGTACTGCCTCATATTACAATATTGATTTTGTTATAATAGCCAATTGCTTTTATTAATCAGCCAATAGTAAAATTATTTGACTTCAAGAGGAATTTCTCACCCTGGTGCAGTGCTAGCTTGTCCGAGCTAGGCAGCACCTTATGAGGCTAAGACAATCCAGTTGAAAACTGATGGTTGCTTAGAATATTTTGATGATTATGATTATGCAAAAACAGGGAGGTCATAACATAAGTTAGCATGGAAATTCTGATTTTTTTCAGAGCTTTTCCTTTTCTATCTGGAATTTGTCTAGTCGATAGAAATTGCATAGCTTGGGTCACTTTGCCAATGAAAATTTAAAAGTTGCATGGAGAAAGGGGGTTCCCTCAAAATCTCATGGCTTAATGGTTTTTTGACTTTTAATTTTGAATATTTCTTAGACTTACAAGTTCTAATAACAGTACAGAGGTTTCTGTACATTTCTTATCTTCTGCTAAGTTTAGCCTCTAGCAGATGACCAGACCAGTATAAAATTATCAGTATCAGGACGTTGACATTGTTATGACATCACTATCACACATACTCAAATTTCACCAGTTTTCCCACTGTCCCCATTCCATTTAATATCAATCCAGATCCCACATGGCTGTTTTGTTTTCTCCATAGTTTTTTCAAGTCTTCAACAAATCCTTAGCCTTTGCTTATGTTGTTTATGATTTTAAAATTATAAATTATTTTGTAGAAGGTTCTTCCCTCTTTGTCTCATGCTTTCTTTTTTTGGTAAAGATTTATTTATGTATGCACACAAGAACTGGGGTACAGGCCGGAGGTCCAGGGAGTGAGAGGATTCACCAGTCGGGAGCAGAACAGATGGATCTACTGAAGTACACTGCTGAGGGGAGTAGTGGACAAGAAAGGAGTGCCATGTGGGTCACCTACCTGGCCAGGGTTCTAACTTGTGCTGCAGTGGCTGTGGATAGCTTCATAGTGCTGTGCTTTAACCCCTTGTACCTCCAGGGCAACTACCTTGTACCACCAGGCATAAAAAAAACTCATGTTTTTTTATGTTTGGATTGAGGTTACAAAGTGTAGCATAGGCATGACAGCAGGTCCTTCTCAATGCATCATACCAAAAATAATATTAATGTGGCTTTTTTCTGGGTATGTTAACTATAACTGCCTGGTTAAAATGGTGTTTGCTGGGTTACTATCTTTCCATTTTTTGATAAATATGAAATAGATACTCTGAGACTGTTAATATGCTGTTCCTAATGTTCACCTGTTGTATTTAGTATCTGTAGCTAGATCTTGTCTGTAACAAGACAAGATCTTACCTGTGGTGCTTGCAGTGTGTTGATTTTCTACTGAAGTGTAAATTGAATCTGCAGTAGGTGAAGTGCATATACGTTGTGGAGGGCGCACATTTATTTATTTTTCTTCCTTGGGTCCTCATTCCTATAGGAAAATTTTAATACTGTTCTTACCTTGATTCAATATTGGAGTCCATGACATGAACTACTTACCATATATCAACAAGGCGTCTCACTTTTCCCAGCCTCCTAATTTACTTTGGATCTAAAGTAGGAGAGTGAAAAATTAGACTGTGCCATGCACGATGAATCCATTTTCTACATAAATTCTAATGGCAGGGGACAACATCCACATTGTACCTTTTGATATGATAGGTGAGGAGTATTGAAAAGTATTATTGACTGAATGATATACAAAAAGTCTCAATTAGAAAGACAATAGCCTTGGTTTTTGTAAATATATTTTAATGAATTTTATATATAAATAACACTATTCACCACCTTATTATAAATTAACCACCAAGTACAACACAGCTTAAGACTAATCCTTATAATGTGTTTATGCATAGGTTTATTTCCATCATTGACATTTAAGTATTCAATATTTTATTATTTACATAAAGACATGAAAAGATGCCTGTTCATTCTTATAGCATATATAGAACATTCATATGAATGCTACTTTCATTTACCTTAGTTTTTCATTTTATTTATATTAGGACAATCTTAAGCAAATCTGGGACATTTAGTTTATACTTTTCTTTGTTTTCCATCTTTACTATATTTCACACACAAAACTAAATCAACTGCAGCTTGATCTCTGTCTTGGTCAACTTTGCATTTTCATATTTGTACAGTATTGTCACATTGTAGGCATTCAGAATATTTTTCTGAATTCATAGAAATGGAATTGAATACAAGATTATCTCTGGTTAATCTGGATATGGAAGTAGAGAACCTGAAGTTAAATCATAGCACAACCACTTGAAAATGACACAAATGTATCTGATCCTCCAGTTTCTTGACTTAAAAGACATATATATGTATACACATACATATATATACATATGTATATAAACTAACACCCTTATAGAGATGCTGTGCAGATTATATAATATCATACTGAGCTTCTGCACCTAAAATAAAGTATGTCTCTACAATATGAAAAGTTGCCACTGGTGAGCCAGAAAATTAAAAAAAATTATGGAATATAGAATGCAAATGAGATTAGATCAAAAGCAAAGCAAAAATATCAGAGCCCTGAAACATATAACATAAGCTGAAACAAATGTTAGCATTTCACCCCAAGTTCTGAATTGTTCTTAAAAAAATGTGATTTCCTTACTATCACAAGAACCCTTACCCAAACAAGTATAAATTCCATATAGAGAAAGGTCACTTTGTGTGTGCTTTAGTATCTAAAGAAAAGGAGAACAAAACTGGATTTTCCAAATAAGCAAAAACAGAAAAAAAGATGAGCTCTATACATAGAAGTAATTACTGAAACATCATCACCTTCTTTAGAAATTGGTGGGTGTTTAGTTTGTCTGCTCAATAATCTACTGGAGCAAAACCTGCTAGTTGGCATTTACTAAAGTCTTACAAAAATTTACTGTAATACACCAAGCTATTAATATTTATAACTATATATAGGATGGACCTACTTAGAGAAAACTCTCTCTGCAGAAGAAAAAACATACTAAATATCTTTTCTGGTGAGTCTGATTCTTCATTCACAGATGTGACTAAAACCCCTGATCATCTGAAATAGTTCAACTATTTGAAAAATTAGCAAGCTGAGTGAACAGAAACTCTGACTCAGAGAGTATAAAATAAGAATTTAAGAATTTCCACAGTATTCTAAGAAAGATGTGGATAGCCATTGCTATCTTTGCAAAACAGAGTGAAAGAATACAACAAAGATTTATTGGGAATTAAAGGTAAAATTACAAAATAGAACATTAATAGCATGTTAAATAATAGAATGAATGTGAGTAGTTTTTGAAATCAGAAGAAAACAGTGGAATATCTGGGAAAAAAAAAAAGTTAAGCGATGGGCATTGATATACCTAGTAGAAGAAAATAAAACCCTCATCTGCAACATGATAGATGAGTATTTTTCTGATCTGAGACAACATAGTTATCTTTCTGTTTTCAAAACAAACACATCCACTTTATTGTAAACAGAAGGAATAGAAAACACAGCCGTGTGCATAACAAAGCTCCATTGATAATTAATGGTATTTTTGCCAGGATGATGAAATTGGTCCTATAAAAATAAGCAGAAGTGACTGGCATGGCTTCCAATCACCAACACATGCACATAAAAGATAATGTGACATTCCCTTCAACATTATGAGAAAAATAATTTATTCTAAAAATGGTTTAGCCAAACTAGCAGTCAGAAATCGTGTATTCATAAAATGAATCCTTACATATCCTGTATAGCTAGGGAAAAAAAAAATTAAGATCAGATGGCACAGGATTAGAAAAGAAAAACAAGAAAAATTTGAGCTGAAGTATCAGAGAAAAATATATAGTTAAGTATACCACATGCAACATCAACAAACCATGGTGGGAAATAGAAGAAATTTCACTTCACATTAAAAATTGCAAAAATCTTCAAATAGTAGATGTTTAGTGATGAAAGATTTTATTTTTCCAACAACGCACTGCTTATTCTGCATTTCTATTTACATGGGGCCTTAAAACTATTATACAAATTTAGTCATTGCATGAAGCATTTCCAGAAAACTGGAGTTTTGTGGGAATTTTGTCTTCCAAAAAAACACTTGTTAATTCTAACTATTCAGTTTCATAAGAACAGTTAATTTTGCAACAGTGAAATCCCAGTCTCCATAGCATTTTCCCAAAAAGCAAAGTGTGACATTGTTCTTTAGAGAAAACTGGTCTGTCAGCATTTTCAGTGTGTTTCACTCAAATCTGATAAGATAAAAGAAGCAATTTCTTTTGAATTTAGTGAAAAGGAAAACATTTGAAATGAAGAAAAGTTTTATAATTATAGTCAATGAAGTACCTGTTACTATGAAAAGGACAAGATAAAACCACCCATTCAAATGCCTATACAAAGAAAATATAAAATAACGAAAGTGAATATAATTTTTGTCCCCACAAAGAAGCAACCTAAATTTCATAGACATAATTTTAGATGAGAAGTGAAACAGTACTATCTAGGACTTTGAATTTATGGTTGTACACATAGGAATTAATTCACATTTTGATGATTCTAGATTTGTTTTTGTATTCAAATTACAATAGACAAAAAGGAGTTACCACATTTAACTCCTATCTTTTACTCCTCATATATTCAATTGTCAACTTTCTCTCACCAAAGTCGAATAATGCAGTGATAGATTATATTGAAGATGCTGTATTTTGTTTATATTGTTATTATAAGCATTACCCAAAAAAAATCAGTGGTTTAAAACAATATAATTTTATTGAATTTTGTAGGTGACAAGTGTAACACAAACCTCACAAAACTAAAATCAGTGTGTCAGCAACACCACTTCTTCTTGGAGACCTTACTAGATGATCCATTTTCTTCTTCTTTTACTGCTTCGAATGCCCACCTACATTTCTTAGCTGAATGGACATTACCTTTATATTTTAAAGTCAGCAGTGTAACATTAGCCTGATAATTTTCCTGAAGTTATATCTCCCTCTGACTCTGAATTAAGCCAGGACAGATTCTTCTAAGGGTTCCTGTGAATAGAGTGACCCTCTGGCTAATCCAGGATGATCTCCTATCTCAACACTTTGAACTTTGTCACATATGCAAAGTTCCTTTTACCATATAAGTTAATATACTGACAGGTTCCAGTGATTAAGATGTGGCCATCTTTAAGGATCCATTAATTTGCCAACCCCAGTCTACCCTGCCCACTCCCCCAAGATTTACATTCTTCCTACATAGAAAATGCATTCACACAATCACACCATTTAAAAAACCCTCAATTCATAGATCAGATTACCATGTAAATCTCATCTAGCTATTGATATTAAATAACTATTGTCTATTCTTAAATTACTATGATGGAACAGATACAGTCTAACAGGAAGCTTCTTGTCTAGGAGACACAGAGGAAAAGCAGTCATTCTTTTAAAGATGTATTTATCTATGCACACAGAACTGGCCAGAGTTTGGGGAATGAGAGGATTCACCAGAGACAGGGTGGAGAGCAGAACAGGTGGATCTACTGAAATACACTGCTGAGGGGAGCAGCGGGCGAGACCAGAATGGTCTGCTGCACCATGTGAGTCAGCTCCCTGGTAGGCTGCAATAGCTTCATAGTGCTTACTCCATTGCACCACCAGGGAGGCCCTGCAGCAATATTAAATTCCAACTAGGAATAGGTTTCCCAAGGCTGAATCACGTGTGGTTCAGTTATTTGTATTCTTGGTTCTTCTGCACTTTAAGCATCTTCTGTTTCTTATGAATGATAGAAAGTGTTTTGCAGCTGAGCAGTTTGTTTTCTGCTTACAGAAATATGTGTTTCCAACAGCATTCTTTAGTTTTATCCTCTGTCCAACCTCTTTCAATTGCAACTGACAATGTTCCTGCTGGTTAAAAGTTTCAGTACTCTTGTATGTTTCCTGTTCCTGTCATGGTATTCACTCCATTAGACAAGATTCTTTTTGGCTCTACACATCCTCTCCATTGAGGGTCTTTCTACATAATCCACTCTCTACTGTTGACTTCTCCTTTTCCCTGCTTTGGTATTTGTTGTAACACACCTAGTTTTTAAAATCTGTTGTATGACATACTTTCTAAATATATGGCTAACAAGCTAACTTGTTTTTCTCAGTAGTCTATGATTCTCTTGGCTACTGACAGTGAATATGTGCTCAAATTACTGGTAGATCTCCCCCAATTTGGAGTCTGTGGGACGTGATGTAAGATGGGTCTTACATTGTAAGTAGTTTGTTAAGCATCTATTTTTTTTTTTTTTTTTTGGAAATCATCAATTTAGAGTATAGGAAAAGAAGCAGTAAAGTTGTGCAAAGGAAAAGATGAGCCCCTGAAATGTAGTCTTAACACACATGTGACTGTATATTGGAAATGAGGTTTCTGAAGCCAGTAGAACACCTTAGATTATCCTCTATTATAGTGAAGACCCAATAGCTATGCTACAAAAGCTAGCTGATTGTGAAAATATAAGACAGTATCTCCAACCAAGGTCAGTTTCCACAGAAGGTTGGAAGTTAAGAGTCATCAGACAGCAGTACTCAAAGCAAATGGGAAAAATATGTTCTTCAGTCTTGAATGAATGCCAGGGAGGTATATCACAGCATCTATTACTCCATTTTTTTATTTCTTAACTTAGATCTGATCTTTGCAATATATTCTTTTGTAATTTTACATGTGTAAACTGTTTCTCTCCATATGTTTCCCCAAGTCAATCATACCGTTATCATTCCAAATTTGCATTAAAACTGAACATTTCTTGTTTGTTTATAGATACCTTTTCTAACTTTATTCTATCCCTCTGCCAAATCAATTCTACTTAATTTGCATCTGAATGTATTAAAGTAAACTGTGTGGGGATAGAGAATGTAATCTCCATTGTATAGGGCTATTTTCCATTAAACAACTTTGACTTTAGTCCACAGAATGCAATAAGAGAGGTCAGTGGTTTATATTGCTAAGTCACTGCTAAGTCACAACCAGATGAGAACTAGAATTGAAAAGTGTTGTTCCCTCTTTCTTTACCTTTTGTAATGTGACATGGGTGGATTTGGAATTAGAGCTGTACTAAAATTCAACACATCACTTAAAAGATTAGTGGCAAATAAAAAAAATATATTGTTTCAGTCTCTATTTGCAAAATGTAAATGTTACACATTTCACAGGGTTATCTGTACACTGAGAATTTGTTCTCCTTTTCCTTTTTCCCCTTTTTCTCCCCCTCCCCCACTTTAAGGCATTCATTGCTCTTCCCCTAACCTCCATAACCCTCCATGGAGCACAACTCTCATATGAACTTTTTTGCAGTATTTTTATTATACACCTAGAAATTTGATATTTAGATATTTTAATTCATGAGATATATTTGTTTTGTCTTAGGAAAACTTAAAAGTATTATGCTTTATAGCCTTTATTAGCTCCGAATTTTGCTTTATTTTTAAGAACATACATAAATTTCCTATGTCACCTGATGAACCTAGGTTTAAGTTTGTAGTATAAAAACAATTACTTGTACAATATATTTGTAAAACAGGCATATAAATATAAATTTATTACATATTTACTATTTTAAAATTTTAAAGTGTACCCCAAAGCTACAAATAATTACGGTTAGATTAAATGTCTTCTGAGCATTTTCATTAAAAAAAATTGTAAGTATAAAAAGACAAAACACTTTTTTCAGAAATTTTAAAGACAATTTTTAAGGTACAAAGCAGCTATAAAATGGAACAATAACCTCTCTCACAGTTGCTATCAAAATTTTAAATATATGTGCATAGTATAATATGGTTTGACAACCTTTTGTACCTGTACACATATGCATACATTTATGGAGAGGAAGTAAAGAAAATGTTTAAGAAATAACATACTTACGATCTGTGTACTTTTGATTTTTGTTGTTTTGTTCTATTTTATTCTATAAAAAAGGAATTTGCTGCCTAGCCTTCCAACTTGATCTCATGGCCCACTACTCCATCATAACCCATAAATAGGTCAATTCACAGTTTGAAAAATACTGCAGTAAGGCTCCAAGGATTCCATGTTAAAAAAGCAATGCTTGGGGGTATAGAGAAAAATACAGCAATAAGCTGCTGTGCCATAAGGAATTAAGTATATCTTAGTGATTTTCAGTTTATAAGTCTTAAAAAACACAGGAGTAGGAATCATCACTGTTACGTGACAGTTCAGTCAGACAGCCATCTATTTACCTATTTGTCTGTATCTCTGGAAAGAATCACATTCATTAAGTTTAAGGAAATTCTGACAGCATTTTGGAAAACCATGTACTAAAATATCCCATGGGTACAATATTTTCAAATAGAACTGTGATTTCAGTTACCAAGCAATTCTCTTGTTACTATGTTTATTTTGACTTGTAAAATTATTTTTGGGGGACATAAAAAGACATGACTGAATTCAGGCAAATTTATTGGTACTATGTTTATAGTTTCTAAAATCAGCAATTTTGCTCCAAAAGGGAAAAAATCAAAAATACATAAAATGTGTCAGATATCATGCATTCACCTTGCTACCAGGTATAAGGATAAATGTTTGTCACAGAAGATTGCACTGCTAACTTGACCCTGAGAGGAGCTCCAAATTATGCATTGTTTGAAAATGTGTTCATATATTCCAATGCCAGAACATCATAAACCACAAAGTAGATGACTGAGAACTAGGCTGATGTCAGTAGTATTTCATGTGTCGGCCTTTTTGTTAGAGTCAAGATATAATGTACTACTAATGAACAATTTTGTCATTCCTGTATCTTCATACTGTATTCTGCTTCTTAGTGGACAATTAGGATGCATTTTTTTTAAAGATTTATTTATTTATTTGTACAGAACTGGGGTACAGGCCAGAGATGCGGAGGGTGAAAAGGATTTACCAGAGACAGAGCGGGAAGCAGAACAGGCAGATCGACGAAGTACACTGCTGAGGGGAGCAGCGGGCGGGCCAGGAGAGGTCTGCCCTGCCATGTGGTCACCTCCGGGGCAGGCAAGAATTGAACTCATGTGTAAGTGGCTTTAGTTTCCCAGTGCAGTGCTCCAACCCGCTGCACCACCAGGGAGGGCCCAGAATGCATTTTTTATATGTAGCATACATACTTAGGAAGAGCTATTACATCAAAGAAATATCTAATTCAGATCAATAATTATATAAGGTATTCCAAATGCAAAGATTTTTATTATAAATTTCAAACCTATTTTATAAATTCTACAATGACAATGAATTCAACAATTTATAGCTGATTGTAGGGGCAAATTCAAGCAGAACTGTCATCTAGAATTATCCATTTCCTAAAGCATACACAGCTGGTTCTCTTAAAATGAACACATCAATAAATAATATTTCCTTCAATTGTGAGGTATTGACCACACAAATTTACTTCACTTTTCAGAGGTGTCCAGATTTAGCAAAGGATATCTGGAAGACAGTTACTTTATTTTTTAAAAGTAATTATTTATGCATAGAAAAACTAGGGTGTAGGCTTGAGGTATGGGGGTGAGAGGATTTACCAGAGACAGAGTGGGGAGCAGAACAGGCAGATCTGATGAAATACACTGCAGGGAGGATCAGTTGGGGAGATAGGAGAGGTCTGCTGCCTTATATGTAGGTTAGATCCCTGGTCCAGGATTCAACTCCTGCTCTAAGGGTAACAGTATTGAGACTTAACCCCTATGCCACCAGTGAGGCCCTGAAAAAGTTACTTTAAATAATAGTCTCCAGTGTAGTATTACTATATTTTCAATTTATCTAGTACTCATATCACAATATATACAGACTATGCTAAGTTATTGTTCCTCTTTTTCTTAATATCCCTCTCCCTCTGCTTTCTCCTCCATCTTTATATCACTCTTATAAGGAAAGAACTGTCATTGTAAGTTACCTAATGTTACGCAAATGAATATCAAAGCTTGATGAATTTGTGGCATTTTTTTTACATCAGTCCTAGATTTTAATCAGAACTTCATTTTAGCATTCATTAGCCTGTGGGATTCTTGCAACCTCAGAAAGATACCAAAAAAAATTTACATTAAAATGTATTTGGTATGACATAGAATCAAAACAATTTATTAAAGATATCACTAGCTCAATTTCTATCAATAATTAATTTTTTCAGGGCTTGAGTGTGTTCTCAAGGAATGTTTGAGTCACATGAAAATTATGAAGATACAATTTTAGAGTGAATAGCCTACTTAGTAAGTAGCAAAACTAATGAGTCAGTGAATACACCAGATTATATTTCACATAGAAAATGAATATGGTACATTTGATCATACTTTTCACTGGCTAAAGTGGTGAGGATTATAACAAGTTTTTATTTTTCCTTTCCACTATTTGTCAACTTGGAGTGTTTTTCTATTTCTTTCCACGGAGAATGATGTGCTTGAAATTCTTCTATAAGATCCCTGTAAAGCAATTCAGTGTTCTGTGAATTCTCTTTGAAGAGAGATGAGAATTCCCCCGGAATTTGGTTTATGTGGTAGCTGAAAACAGCCATTATTCTCACAGTATATGTAACAAAAATGTGATAGAAAATACTTTAAGCCAGAATTTCTTAAAAATAAGGGCCTTACCGGCCAAATAAGTCCAGTAAATATGCAGACGAAAACTCCTTTAGAATAACAAAATTATCCACAAGCTATTATAGATGCTAATAACTACTGTGATAAAGAAAAAAATACCCATCATTTTCTGGAAGTTCTGAATGTAAGGTCTCTGTATTTTTCTTCTAAAATCTCAACATATGCATGCTTTTAAACCAGAAATGTAGTCATTAAGATGTGAAGCATCTATAATTTTATTATGCTTAATATTCTCGTGTTTACCTCAGAGTGATTAGATAGGAGTGTCTTTGTAAAATGACTTGTGATGAAGAGGTTGCTATGCTGCTGTTATCTAAGGGTTTAAGACTTAAATTCAGATTTCCTGAGATCATCAGCTCCCTCTACTGAATTCTAATTGTGCTATCACAGGACTTGGAATTGATCACCTTGAAAGCGTCATTAATAGTATCTATTAGATATATGATGCACGGAAAGAACTTAAAATTTTCTAGCATTAAGTGCATGTTCAGTACAGAATGCTGCTCATTATTATCTGCTTGTCCCCTTGTCTACCAAGGAACTTGGAGTAGTTAAGTGCCATTAAATAAGTAGGTATGTGGGTACAAGAATGACAGGCAAATAACATTAATTCTTACTTGTTTTCTTTCACATTTCTTGTCCAATTCTGTCAGCTTTCTTTCAAGTATATGAGCCCATGCTTCAAAATATTTATTTATATGGCATTTTGATTACTCTCTGCTTCCACTTTTGCCACAAAAATGGATTCTCAAAGCCAGGAGACAGATGGTCCTACACAGCCTTTCCCCTGAGGCCACCTCTCTAACTCAGGTCTTATTTTCATTTCCCTTTGGCTGCTTTACTTCCTTATGCTTTAAATAAGCTACTATGATCTCTATCATGGTCTTTACATTTGCTGTTCTTTGTGAACTGCTTTACTCATGGATTACAACTCCCTGTCTATAAGCCACTGCTAATATGATTTTCATCAAGTTTACCCCCAACTAACAAACATATACTATCTTTCTATCTTCCCTTTACTACTTAATTTTTTCCCCTGAACTTGGTACTATCTGACCTGTTTTCCATAATGAAAATGCTAAATCCCATAAAGGAAGTACTGCATATCATATTTTCCCTTGTTACATGCTCAGAAACTAGAATAGAATCTGATATACAGCTGGTGCTCAATAAATATTTAACAAATGGATTGATTTATTGAATAATAGATGCTTAGATTTTATTGCTTTTTATCACATGAAGAATTTAGGGTAGTATTGCTTAGCCCTTTAACTACCTCATATATTTTTTATGCATTGTTTTCTTATACCTTTGCTCACTTTGTACAATATTTTATTTCTCCCTTCATGTGTAGTTCCTGTAATTCTCCCACCATCACAGTACCTGTGACCATACCTGTGACCATCACCATAGTCCCCTGTGCTTGTTCCTCTCATTTTAACCCCTCTTACACTCCCTCCCCTATAAGGCCTCAGACCTATAGCTTTCCTGAAGGTTTTAGCTTTTCTGTGCCTATTTATATGAGCTCCCTACACTCCCTCTATAAATAAGAACAACCAATATATATCTTTTTTCTTACTGACTTATGCTTAGCATAATCTCTCCCAGCTCTACCCATGTTGTCACAAATGGCATGAATTTATCTTTTTTGATCACCTAGTAGTATTCCACCATGTATGTATAGCACATCTTTTTAATCCAGTCATTTAACTTTTGGCATTTTTGTTGTTTCCTGATCTACTATAAATACTGCTGCAATAAAAATAGTGCAGGTTTCCCTTCAGATTAGTGTTTTGCATCCTGTGGGTATTTTTCCAAGAGTAAAATTGCTGGATTATATGGTAGATTTATTTTTACTATTTTAAGATCTTCTACATAGCTTTGCATATTGGCTGTGTAAGGGAGTTTGCATTCCCATTAGCTGTATGAGGTAGTTCCTTCTTTTCTGCATCCTCACCAGCATTTTTTTTTTCTTTTGCCAGTTTTTGTTAGTATTATTTTTATTTTTTAATGTGGGTCATGCTCACTATTTGAAGTGGTATGCCATTGTGGTTTTAATTTGCATTTCCCAGATTATAAATGATGTTGAACAATTTTTTTTCATTCACATGTTGGCCATTTGCATTTCTTCTTTGGCAACATGTCTTTTTAGTTGCTGTCTTTAGTCTTTTTAGTCACTGTCCCCTTTGCTGTACAGCTTTTTAGATTGGCATAGTTTATCTTTTCCTTCATTGTCTTTGCTCCTGGGAGTGAACCCTCAATATGTTTCCAAGGTTTATGTCATGGTGCATTTTCCCTATTTTTTATCTTACTTTCAAACATATCCATTCTTAGTCTGTGTTTGTATGTGATATGTGACATGACATAATAGTCAAGAATCAGTCTTTTGCATGTGGTAGTTCAGTTTTCCCAGCACCATTTATTTAGGCGACTAGCCTTGTCCCAGTATATAATCTTTGCTAGTTTATCATAGCTAAGTTGACCATGTATTTGTGGCTTTATTTCTGGGTTTTCACAATTTGGTTTCATTGGTCTCTGTATCTGATTTTGCTCCAATACTATGCTGTTTTTTATTGTTCTAAATTTGTTAACTGCTTAACTTTTAGAATACACAGATAGGAACACTTTAGCATGTGGGCTCAAAGAGCATACCAAACTCTAGTAAAGATAACACAAATAGAAAGGAAAAACACCTCTTTTATTCATGAAGACTATTCTTATTTTATGGTTGTGGATAATTCTTGAATCTTTGACCAAATCAAAAGTGTTTACACACACACAAACACACATGCACACATACATATATATGTTCCATTTCTATTTTTTTAGACTTCTTTGATTTTTTTTTCTATTTTCCCTTCCTTCATTTTCCCAGTGGCAATTAATTGCCCATTTATATGAAAACAGAATGGCCAGTAATAATGAGTTATGAGCACTGGAAAGTAGTAGATGTTCTTACAAAGACCCTAGTTTTTCTAGCAGGAAATACAGATGAAATACAGTAGGTTTTAGTGGTAGGATGTGCAAGCAAAGACAGCATTTTTAGTAATGTGTCTCCCAAAAGCTGCAGGTAATTAAAAGACTAAAGCACATCCTACCTCCTAAAGAGACCAGATTTGGGGCTACAGGTTTTGCAAAAGGAACAGATCTCTATCAGGATCCCACTTCTGAATATTCATAGCACATTATTACTAGTAGCTTGACATTGTAGTTCTATCACTTTCTAGGAGACATCATATACAAATTCTTCAAGAGCTGTTCTTACTAGCAACACTTAACCTTAGAGCAAACAACAACAGAACTGTTTGTGTAAAGAAGACAGAGGAGTTACCTCTTATCAGTGAGTTACCTCTTACTCAGGACATCATACAATACCTGATAACTGCTGGAAATTGCCAGGGGCTATCTTGTTTAAATCAATATGTATTTCTTAAGTAGCCCTTTATGTCTACCTCCTGACTTGGATAGCTATGCTTAATTTTTTGTTGCCTTGTTATTTTATTTCCATACATTCTTTGAAGTAATTGGTTGACTTTACTTTCTCATTACTTGGTATGCTATAATTTAAGTTTTTTTTTTTAATTTTTTATGTATTTTTTCAGTGAGATTCAGGGAGAAAGGTATGGTACCCTGTGCTTTCAATCAGATTATACTCTTGGAGGTTGAGGAATTTCTATACATGTACATTTATAGAAAAAAGATTCCTATTACTATTCCATGTTGTTCAGTGGAGGACCAAGAATTGATAATAAATAGTAACTGTAGTGGATAGACTAAATGCTATGAATGGCAAATAAGAGACAACATATTTAACAAACAGAAGGACAGCCAAAGTCTTCCTGAGATTTGGGGTTGCCTTAAGTAGATATGATGCTTACACTGAGTATTGAAGAGCGTGTATTAGATTTAAAGAAGACAAGAGGATGGGGAGGGGACCCAAAATAAAATTTTGACTATTTCAAAGAAATTTCTAGGTGGGTGAATATAATTTATTTTATAATATAAACAATAATATAATAAAAATGACCTAGAAGACATTTTCACCTTTAACATACACTTGTAAAAACTTGTACAAAATATTCACTGGCGTAAGGAAATTGGCCTTAGGTCGGTCTTAATTTCTTCCTTAGCAGCCCCTATAGTACAACAGATATGTTAACACATATTTTTTTCAATATAGGAAATTGTTAGTATCAGAGTGATACTCTAATGAACCTCAAGTGTTTAAGTGTTGCTGTACAAATGAACACAGATCCCTGCTCTTTTGAAGGTCATTCAGCTGTCAGATGATGAAAAGTGGCAGCTTACTGATTTTTTTTTTTGTAGTTTTGCTTATTTTATGACACCCCAGATGTGTCCTTTTCCTCCATTTAAACACTGAACACACTACAAAGCATAAACATATTTATTTTCCAATGGACAATTAATAATGCTGAACTCCAGAGACCAAAAGCAATATTATTTGACCTTGTGTGGGCTATAGTGACTATATTCACCAACCAAATTGTAATAAACAAATAAGAGGTCAATGAAATTGCTTTCTTTTAAATTCTTAATGCAATGCTAATCAAATATTTTTATTACTACATTCTTGTTTTCTCTCCCATTCTATCTCTATTTTGTCCTAGATTTACATTGTTATTTAAGCTTTAACCCCATTTTTTAAAAGATTTATTTATGCATACAAAAAATCTGGGTGTAGGCCAAAGGTGTGCAGGTATGAGAGACTTTACCAGAGACAGAGTGAGGAACAGAACAGGGGGAATTGACTGAAACTCAATGCTGAAAGGAACAGCAGGTGAGACAGGAGAGGTCTGCTGTGCCATGTGGATGACTTTCCTGGCCAGGGATCAAACTCATGCTGTAGTAGCTGCTAATAGCTTCATACTGCTGAGACATAACCCCTTACACCACCAGGAAGGCCCCACTTCCATTTTTATTTATTTATTTATTTATTTTACAGAACATTACTAACTTCCTTTTATGTATATGTATGTTTGTATTTATATTCACAAATAACACTGCAAGGATTCAGTTTAAAAAATTCTCACCATCAAAAAAAAAATTACTGAGGTATAATTTCACATATTTAAGCTGTATACATACATAAGTATATGTCCACAATCAAGGCAAACATAATTAGCATTCTAAAGACTCCCCCCCCACCTTTTTTTTTTTTTTTTTTTAGGTTCTCTCTCTCTCTTTTGCATTAATGCCTTACCCCCATCCCTAGGGAAACCACCAGTTTTACAAGCTTCCTATACATTGGTTTGGAATTGCTACTTTTAATATTTTCTATAAATGGACTTAGGCTCTGCATTCTTGACTTGATTTATTCAGCCTGATTATTTTAAAATTCATTCATAGTGTGACGTGTACCAAGAGTTCTTTCATTTTTTATTGTTAACTAGCATTCAACTTTCTTGATACATTACAGATTGTTTATACATTCATTAATTGATTTTTATTTGTAAAGAACACTGTTAAAATATGTGCAAGTCTGTTTAGGCACAGTTCTCAGTTTACTATATAGGAGTGGCCTATCTAGATCAAACAATAGGTGTATGTTTAACTATTACAGAAACTGCAGAACCTATCCAGTGTGGTTTTAGTATTCTAGATGGTTATTGTATAAAAATTCTACTTCATTTTCATCATGACATTTAGAGTAGTCAGTCTCTCAATTTTTTTGATTGTAGTTATGTGTGAAATGGTATCTCATGGTAGTTTCAATTTTCATTTTCTAACAACTATTGATGCTGACTATCTTTTCATACACTTAATCTGACTATATTCATTGACAAAGATTTTTTCCAGTATTTTGCCCATTTGTTTTATACTGGGTTACGTTAAGAGTTCTGGACATAAGCTCTTTATCAGAAATAAGATTTTGTATATATTTTTCTACCCATTTATAAATCATTGGTTCTTTTGCAGTATCATTTAAAGAGCTGAATTTTAATATTTTAATAAAGTCCCATCTATCATTTTGCTTATTTATGGATCTTGCTTCTGGGATTATATATTTTTTTTAAGATTGATTTATTTATGCATACAGAACTGGGGTACAGGCCAGAGGTTAGCCTCTGGTTAGAGGCTTCACCAGAGACAGAGTGGGGAGCAGAACAGGCAGTTCGATGAAGTACACTGCTGAGGGGAGCAGTGGGCAGGTCAGGAGAGGTCTGCCACGCCATGTGGGTCACCTCCGGGGCCAGGTATCAAACTCATGCTGAAGTGGCTACAGCTTCTTAGTGCTGCATTTGCATTTACCTGCTGCGCCATCAGGGAGGGCCCAGGATTATATCTTAAAAAAAAAAAAAAAAAGTTTCAATTACCGAAGGTTACAAAGGATTTCCAATGTTGTTTTACATATGATGTGAAATATGGATCAGAGGCTTGAGGATATTTATTTATGTATTTATTAGTATAGATACCAATTGTTCTAGTTCTAAAATGGCCTTAAAATCTTTTTTTTTTAATCAGTTGCCCATATGTATGTAAGAATGACTGTGGGAGTTTTTGTTCTGTTAGGTTTCATTGACCTGTTCATTGGTCTGTATGACAATTCCATTTTGCCTTGATCCCTGTACCATTATAATAACTATTGAAATTAGATAGTGTTAGTCTGTGACCTTTTTCATCTTTTACAGAATGCTTTGGTAATTTTTGGTCCTTTGCATTCTATCTAGGTTTAAGTAGAAATACATGACTTATTTTTAAAGATGAAATAGTGAGTAAACATTAATTGTATAATGTACATCTTAAATACCCTAGGTACATCCAAAGTAAAAAAATAAAATAAGAATCACTGCTTTTAAATAACACCAAAGAAAGGATAAAGTATTTAAAATTACTGTGGTTGAAAATTGACATAATAAATGCATTAATTTGATGTTTTGTCTAAAATGATTATACATTTTAAATAAATGGAAAATTTTATCTACAAGACTTTACAAAGCCTCACATCTTGGAAGAATGATCTAGTTCAACTCTGCTTCTGAGTTTCAAGGGACACAAGAGGGTTGCTAAGGACTGAAACAATGTTATCTACAGTAGGCCAAATTTAAAGTCCACAGCAGTTGTACCTGAGCATTAGATTTCATTTTAGATTTATCTGTATCTCCAAACTTCACTTGGTAAAATAAGCATTCCTGAAGATAGAATTGAACTTATTACTGCTAATATATTTTTATGCAATATAAATTTATCTGTACTGGCAATATATCATGACATATGGTGTATTTTAATCTTTAGTCATACTCTGGGTGTTTATCTTTCCCATCACCATCTTCATGAAGTTTATGTTACCTAACAATTCTGGGATTCACTGAAGGACCTATAAGAGACTGACTTTTAGCTGATCATTTTAGCAAGGGTCTCACTTTCTAAACTTGGAAAATTTTAGACATTAAGGTACATATTAGATTAGCACCCCAAATATTAAATTATATCTACTGAATACTTGAAAGCAATAGAGACACAGCACCAATCAGCATCTTAATAAAGATGCCTAACACTCAGAAACTCTGGTTCAAAAATAAAACTGCAAAATACCTGAGAAAATGTAAGTATGGATAATCATGCTTAGTGGGGATAACAATTACCCTGAAACACATTTTCTTCCTATTTCAACTTATATGCAAAAGAACAAACAAAGCTACTGGGACCAACTTCATTAGAAACAACTTTCCAGCCAAGGATACCACTAAGCAATGTAACAAAGAAAGGATTGTTTAAAATCTACTTTCTTGGCTAATAATAATGACTTATGAACTCTAAATTTCTATTTTTCATTCATATTCATTAAACCTTATATAAACCATCATTGCTTTTTATTAACAGAATGTTAGTAAACATTCTGGAAAAAATACCTAACAATTAAGCCTACACTTTATGCTTTATCTAATCTGCTAGCATTGGTAGAAGAATACTAATGATGTTCACTTCATCCTGCAAACATCCTTAATCATTCACCGAAAAATGACTGTAATGATGTCCTTTCCTCCTAAAACCCAATAATTTTTTGAAGGCAGTCTTGTCACAGCACTTTCCAAATGAGTATGGATTTATATTTCTTGCACTTAGCAATGTAGAAATACTTCCTGCACTGCAGAAAAGTTTGGTAGAAATACAATTGTCAGACTACAAAGGACTTTACAAATAAGTTGGTAACAGAAAAATAACATTTCCAGCTATATAGATGGACGCATATCTGTTAATATGTGGGAGAAGTACTTTTTGCAAAATGTTACAATGATAAAAGCCCTGCCTTTGAAGTCACATACAAAGATAACAAAAATAATGTATATAATAATGAACAGAACTTTAATTGCTTAACTGCAATTGGTTTCTCTCCTGTTATTAAATAACTCAAAATGAAAAAAAATTATCATCTTCATGATTTAAGTACTAAGGAAAATGTTTAGCCCTTCAAAGAGCAAGTAAAGGCAACATCCAAACTTCCTTTGTAATGGGTGTTCCTTACATATTAACAACATGAATTGACCATGTTAGGATTTTTTTTTTAGTTATCTGATTCACCAATTATGTGATTGCGTCTTTGTTATTTCTATCTAGGAAATTTATGAAGATACCTATAAATAAGTTAATTGAGACTTTAGAATCATGAGACGATAAAGATTTCAGTACCAATAGAAAAAGCCCTCTTATTTATTTTTTATTTTACAACAGTTTATTTTTACATCATCTTGTACACTATTTTTTCCATCTCAATTGTAATCCCCACAGGTTTCCCATCACCAAGTCACCCGTGTGCCATCACCAAAATCCCATGCACTTCCCTCCCCACCCCCTCACCCCCGTTTTTGATCCCATTCCCCACTCTACCCCCGCAAAATGTCTCTGGTATATGGTTGTTCATTATTTTTGTTATTTTCTCACCTGGTCCATTATACTCCTGCTATGAGTGAAACCATCCGGTATTTTTCTTTCTCTTTCTGGCTTATCTCACTAAGCATGATCTTTTCCAGCTCCATCCAAGTTGCTGGAAAAGACATGTGTTTCTCTTTTTTGGTTGCTGAGTAATATTCCATTGTATATATGTACCACATCTTCTTAATCCAGTCATCTACTTTTGGGCATTTGGGCTGCTTCCATGTTTTTCCAATTGTAAATAAAGCAGCAATGAACGTGTGGGTGCGGGTATCTTTTTCAATCAGTGTTTTTGTGTCTTTTGGGTAGATACCTAGGAGTGGGATTGCTGGGCCGTAGGGAAGCTCCATGTTTAGCAGTTTGAGGAACCTCCAAACAGTTTTCCATAGTGGTTGTACTAGTTTGCATTCCCACCAGCAGTGCAGGAGAGTTCCTTTTTCTCCACACCCTCGCCAACATTTGTTGTTGCTAGTTGTTTGAAGATGTGCCATTCTCACTGGGGTGAGGTGGTATCTCATTGTGGTTTTAATTTGCATCTCCCTTATTACAAGTGATGTTGAACATTTTTTCATATGAGAAAAAGCCCTCTTATCTGAAGATAGTAAAGTTAAAATTGTGTTACATATTGTTTTATTTTTCCCAGTATGGTAAGTAGAACATTCTTGAAAATTTTACATTTCAATGTATGAGTAAAAATCTATTTTAACAATATACTTTTCTTTTGAAAAGGAAATATGTATTCACTTTATTCTTACAGTTTTAGTAAATACATGTTAAATCATTGCAGTACTGCTTTTACTAAAGATGTACTTACTAGCCTTTCAGTTTTCTTTCCAGGAAAGACAAAGAAAATAATTCTGCAGAAACAGAGGAGAGTAGGTGACAAATGTAATTACACAGCTGGCACAGCTCCAGAACAGAGGCTAACATCCAGCTTTTTAGAATGGAATCTTTTACAACCGCGTGTGATTTCAGTAAGCCTAATCCATCAAATCCAACTTAAAATTCTCTTCCAGTTCCTTGTAGACCCAAGGTCACCTGGTAAAATAGCTGATAAATTCTATTTTTTAGTACATTTTAACTTCCAAATTGTTGTTAGTACACAAACAGTCCATTCTATTCCTGTGGACCTCAGTTTCCCAACATATGGGGTTAGGAGGTCTCAGAGAAGTCATGGTTTCTATGATCAGAGGTAACGGTAATTCTTCTGCAGTCCTGAAGAGAATCAAGGCAAAAACGAAGCCCTTAAAATGAAGTGGTGAGTTCTATGATTCAACCAGGTTTTAACTCTGGGAAAGAAATTTTTATTCTCTTAAAGTGCCATATCATAGTTGTTCCATATAATGTAAATCATCTAACTTCAATCATAAAAAGAGGTTTGAGCAAGAAGCAGGAAGACTTTGCAGACTCCTCCCCAGCATATAAACCTGGATGGATGGATAGACAGATACTCCTACATACATTAAAAAACATTTGTTAAGTGAATGAATCAGGAATTATGGAACGGGAATTTAAATGTTCAGGACCAGATGCTAGAACCTTTGTTCAGTAAGAGATTACAGAGCTGTGAAGTTGTTGGGATGTCATTAAGTTTCATAAAGGAAATTAAATACAAATATTGGCTATGTAATCAGGTTACTATCCTAATGTGTAAACATTGAGGTCTGAGTGATCTGAACAGCTGCATATAACAATTAGGACTTGGAGAAGATGACTCATCACACAGAGAATTAATAAATATGTAAATTACATAAAATTTAAATTATATAGTATGTAATTATATATTAGTATATAATTAATAAGCTATTGGGAAAATGTCCTGTCTTTTTAAAATGTGTTAATTCACTTTGAGACTCTTGCATTTTGGTCACAAGCTTCAAGCAAATCTTTAGAGACCTATAAACAATTTTAAAGACTACATCAACCCAGAGACCTCAGAAACTACTATTTTTATATAAAAAAATGTATAATATTGTCTACTGATCTAAAATTTCTGCCTGAAAGATACCAGGATTAATAGAGGAAATCATTTGTTTTTGAAAAACAGACAAAAAATAATGGAAATATTTCTCCTAATTTAAATTTCTCTTTCTAAATAGATTTTTTTGTATGTTAGTTCTGAATATAGCAAATGAATTTATTTTTGTACAAGACACTTTGCCCTAAGTAGATTCCTTTACTTATTTTTTTTGTGAAGCTCATAGAGTAATATAAAATTAAAAAGTATACATAGTTGGATCCAAATTTCAAAATAAGCATACAGTTGCAAACAATGGAACTTCCTTGAGAAAGGTTGCTTTGCTATATTCAGAATTAAACATCAAAGCAAATATGCATATACTTTATTACATGTAACCGAAAAGCTGTCAGTCACTTAATAAGTCAAGGTTATTGACACCTACTAGAAATCTGTTTTAATTCCAGGTTTGTCACTTATTAAAAGCTACTCGTATGCTAGATTTTTTTTCTCTAGATTTTATTTATTTATGCATACAGAACTGGGGTACCAGCCAGAGGTGCAGGGGTGGTGAGAGGATCACCAGAGACATATTGGGGAGCAAAACAGGCAGACTGTGAAAGTACACTGCTGAGGGGAGCAGCAGGCAGGTCAGGAGAGGTCTGCTGTGCCATGCGGGTCATCTCCAGGGCTGGGGACCGAACACACACTTGCACTGAAGTGGCTGGGGATCTCTTACAGTGCTGCGTCCTTACCCATTGCGCCACCATGGAGGGTCCTATGCTAGAAATTTTATTTTGTAAGATATGTATTTTTACTGAGGTAAGTTTGATTTACATTTTGTATCATTAAGAGTTACCAGTTCTTTTCTCTTTAGATGCAGGTCACCTTCCCCATAATCGTTCACATACCTCATTGGCTCCTCCTTCCTATGAGCCTCTTTCCACATGCAATTAGTAGCTTCAATTCTGCAGTCATCTTTTTAGAGGTCCCCCCGCCACGTTCCTTTATTTTCTTTATATCCTGTGTATATCCTGTGATTTTTTTCTTTTCCCTCATAACAAGTGATGATGAATGTATTTTCTTTTAATGATAGTTTCTTTTGCTGTGTAGCTTTTTACTTTGATGTCATCCCAGATGTCTTATTTTTGCTTTTTTTCCCCAAAGGGGAACTTAATGTTGGAGGTGAGTTCCCTGAGAAATCACTGAAATCAAAGTCATGGAGGTTTTTTTTTTTTTTTTTTCCTATATTCTATGCATTTTATGGTTTTAGGTCTTATATCTATGCCTTAATTCATTTTGGGTTTATTTTTGTGTAGGGTATGAAATGGTGGTCTAGTCTCATTATTAGTCTGCATATGGCTATCCAGTTTTCCCAATACCAGTTATTGAAGACTCTTCTTTCTGAAGCATATATATTTGGCTCCTTTGTAGCCATGTAATTGTGAATTGATGACCTTTTGTTCCTATACCTTTTTTCTATGAATCTATAGTTATTCTAGTTCTATACTGTTTACTATAACTGTAGAATAGTCTGAAGTGTAGGAATGTGATATCACTATCTTTCTTATTTGTCAAAATTGCTTTGGCAATTTTGTGCTTCCATATAAATTTGAGTAATGTTCACTCTTTCCTTAAAGAATGCCATTAGAACTTTGATAGGGATTGAATCTATAAATTTCTTCATTTTATAAAGTTCATATGTGGTATATTTCATTATAACATTATGACTACCATGTAAACAAAGATACAGATCATAAAGATTATATACTTTTTTTTTTTATAGCCACAATGACCTCTCCTCCAGAACCTCCAATTCCAGGTAACTTATTTTAACATTACTGAAATTTTATCATTTCAAGAATATATATATATATATATATTTGTATTCAAGGAGCTGTCACACTGGATCTAGTCAAGGTATATGATCAAAGTCTCTTTATGATGAGTAGTATTCCATTATACACATGCCTATTTAAACATTCACTTATTAACATTTCTAGTTTGTGACTATTATAAATGAAACTGCTACAAACATTTACATACATAACTGTAAATACTTCAATTGTTAAAAATAAATGCTTACCAGTACTATTTATGGATAATATTAGAAGAGCATGTTTCTCTTTTTCCAGAAATGCAAACTGTATTTTAAGAATGGCTGGACTATTTTACCTTCCCTGAAGCAATGCATAAATGAATAAACCATTTCCTCCACAGTCTCACCAGCATTTAGTGTTGCTATAATTTAATTTTAGTCATCTTGATAGGAGATAGTAAATGTTTCGTCTTGGTCTTTAATGGCTAATGATGTTGAACATGTTTTAAAGGGTTTACTTGATATATATAGATCTTCTGGTGTGAAGTTTCTGTTCATTTATCCCTCTAGCAATACCACATTGTCTTGAGTACCATACCTTGGTAATATTGGAAAGAGAAATTTCTCCAATGTATTACTCTTTTAAAAATAAACTAGTCAGCTCTACAGACTGCCTTTCTGCACGTGTTTTAAATAAGCTTGTTGGTATCTGAAAGCTATTGAAATTTTGATATAAATTGCACTTAGGTATGAATAAACATTATTATTGCATTTGTTGTATTTTAACTTCAACAACAATCTTAATTTTGTTATAAGTAATAGGGAACAGTGTTAATTTTGAATTGTTGTGAAACTTAAGCAATATAACAAAATCAAGTAATTTAATAGCATGAGGTAATCCATTAATATTAATTCTGTAATCCCTATCTCATTTTGACCTTTATATTACCATACCTGTCTAATACTATAAATGAAAAAAAAATCATTCCTGGAAATTGGGATATGAGAATTCAATAAAAAAAAATGGAGCCCACCAAGTTACCCAGTGAACCAAGCTAAAGAATGCAATGAGGTAAAAGAGTATAAATTCTACATTTCTGTTAAATATTGAAAGACTCTTGATTAACCTCTTAGAATAAACTTTTCACCTTGAGTTTCAGTTTTGTAAAAGAACTATTTTAAACAGATGATTTAAAAAATAAGTTGAAGTTTTCTTTCTACTGTTGAGCAGAACAAGAAATCATGTGGATTATAATAGCATTGCTTCCAATTTAACTGAAATACTGACTTTGTATGTTATCATTTACAAACTATGAATTTGTTATCCAGGATTAGCATAAAACTAAAGAGAAATCAGCATAAGAGCAATTCAAAAATCTTCCTTGAAAACACTTGTGCAGTGGTGATTTTTTGGGTAGTTTCTAAACATCCTGACAACAGTAAAGAAAGGAGAACAAAATCATCTGATCTAGAATTTATCAATCACTTGTAAAATTACACATGTAGTTTTATCATTTCCTCGTTCTAATTAAAAAGAGGATATGATAAATAAGTTACAATGAATCAAAGTATCATTAAAGTGTAAGAGTCAAGTTATGAAGATAAATAGTACTATATATTTAATTTTAAAAAATTGTATTGCAAAATTAGTCTATAACAACCTTTTTCTCACTGCACTCATCTATTTTTTTTTCCACTGAGATTTTGGAGGTCATTTCTGACTATGATATGTTGGTAGCCTTACTGGATTCTATCAGGGTTTTGTTCTAATATTTTCATGATGGAAAAAATAAGTGAAATTGAATCTTGAAAAAAAGTAAATATGAATCTGAATCTTTAAAGATATATGAACATTTTAGAGTCAAGCCTTTAATTATTATTTGTTTTGCTGTGTTTGTTCACTTTTCTTCTTGAACACTTTGGAAGTTGACTTCTCTACCTTTTATAACTCTTAATAAAAGTTTCACAGTATTCCAGTATCTTTAATGATTTCCCACATCAGGAAACAATTAGTCCTATATGCATACACTTGTGTGCATCTGTTTGCATTTATTGAATTTAAATGGAATATGTCCAAAGAATTTTGTAGGGTCTGACATCTTTTTTAATTTTTTCTATATTTCAACTGAAACCAAAAATAAATCTACTATTCATTCCCATAGCTCAGATTTTTTTTCCAAAAAATATCTTCAAAAATATTGTGTCCATGAAAGAACACTAACTGCCTTGAGTATTTAAAGCATAATGTTCTGCTATATATTTAGTTAAAGATGTGGTATAGAAATTCACATTTTCACAAATGTGAAGTTTCTGTATTTTTACCATTAATTCCATTTTTCAGCTGATTGACATATTTTAAAATGTCACAGAATACAGTAATTCATACTTAAAAAGAACATTATTTAACATTATATTCTTTTATTTTTAAATCAAGAAAAAACAGTATTAACTTTGCATCAAAATCATATGAAGTTATCAGCCACGAAACAGACTGAATATACTAGTTATTTAAGTATGTTCATACACCAGTATATGAAATTTTTGGATCTCCAATTTTTCCTCTCATATCATGTGACAAAGAACATATAAAAGATGTGGCTATGGAAAGTAAAAAAAGAAAAAGGAGCATGCTACTTTTTCTGTAAAGTTAGCAGATATATAGGTATACCTGATATTCTTCAGGATTGAGGTGTTTTGACAAGCATGCTTTTCATTCACCTGAAACGGATCATTCAAATGAGAATGTCAAATTATTTGTGAAAATATTTTTTGGGAAAGATTGCAAGTCTAGAACACTGACTTCTACTTTCATCAAAATAAAAACAGATAAGCTTAACATCTGCAAATTACAGAAGATAATTTGCCTTAATCATTTCTAACTTCTTTGTAGCTAAAATTTTTGGATTCCAGGAAAAAATAGAATGCTATTAATGAAAGAGACCATTACATATAAAATGCACCAGGTCTCAAATTACTTAGAGGCACACAAACCCCTTCTCTGGCAGGTGTACACACAAACACATATATATTGAACCACATCTGAATGATGTTCTTAAAAGGTGAGAATGTGTAGCAGACAAGGTTGGCAGAGACCTTCACTATTCATAAAAAAAATCATTCTCATGAGGAAGTACAGTATCTTTGTAGAATCAAAGTAAATAAGCTTTCTACATGTAGCATGTTTTTTCAATAAGTGATATAATTCTAAAATGAAAGGAGTATTAGTAATTTTAATTTTTTATTTATTAACTAGGAGGACCACATCAGAAACTGAATTACTTACACCTTATGCAGTACTATTGTGACCAGTTACCATTGTTGACAATAAGGTATTAAATCTCCCAGTTATTATTGCATTGTTATTTAATCCACCTTTTGGTTCTGTTAGTGATATATATTTAGCACCAATCCCTAGTGCAAAATGATTTATCAGTTATATCTTCTTAATTGGTTGTCCACTTTATCATTATGCATTGTCATTCATCTCTTTACCATTTTAAAAGTTTATTTTGTCTGATTAAAGTTTATATGTATGTGCTCTTTTTGGTTAGCATATGCTTCATATGTCTATTTACACTGCTTTGCTCTCAGTCTATGTGTATTTTAAAAGCTGCAATGAATATGTTATAGCTGCATGTTGTTGAATATAGCTTTTTATCCTTTAGCCCTTCAGTATCTTTCTTTGGATACTATTAATTTTTGGTTAAAGTAATTATTCATGAGTTAACATTGCCATTTTTTTTTTTTTTTTACTTTTTCATTGACCTATTTCTTGCTTCTCTTCCTGCTGTCATTTGTGATTGGATGATTTCAGATGTACATACTTTGACCTTTTTATCCACATAGACATTCCTTTTTGTAAACTGTTATTTTTAGTTGAATTTCTTTATTGCAAAATGTTACATAGGTACAAAAAAACTAGATAAAAAATGGAAAAATAAAGTGAACACATCTATAGTCACTATTGTGCACAACACTATTACCCAACTCAGAAACCCTTATTTGTATCAATATTATTTATATTTAGCACTTTGTTTTAGAATCCCTCTAAAGTAACTACCACTCCTACTCATCCTGAAATCACTTTCTGGTATTCTTTATGGAGTTTGTAAGTTTGTACTTCCAGTTACTATGATTTAGTTTTTCCCCATAATTTTCTTGGTATTTCTAGTTTCTCTCTGCTGCTTTCCATACAGTTATAAATTGTTTCTCTTCACCTCTTTGTATGTTGAGTTTTTTATAGATATTTTGCGATTTTCTTAAACTGAGTAAAATTTTCACATTTCTGATCAACTGTTAATTGATTTAACTATAATTTTAATTTACTAAAATTAAAAAAAATTAAAATTTTT
>NW_004567107.1:61169511-61187018 GCF_000260355.1 Condylura cristata | reverse complement strand
ACTGGGGTACAGGCCAAAGGTGCAGGGGTGCTGAAAGGATTCACCAGAGACAGAGTGGGGAGCAGAACAGGCCAATTGACGAAGTACACTGCTGAGGGGAGCAGCAGGTGGGTAAGGTGAGGTCTGCCATGCCATTTGGGATCACCTCCCTGGGTGGGGATCGAACTCATGCTGAAATGGCTTTAGCTTCTTAGTGCTGTGCTGCGCCACCAGGGAGGGCCCTGCTTTGCTAAAATATAATGTAGATTCATTGTATGTTTACATTTTTATAATTAAGCATGTTTAAGTACTGTACAGTTTTGGGTTTGCCATGAGGTTATTCTGTCAGGTTTTTATGACTCCCCACATAAAACAAACATGATACTTTCAATTCACCAATGTATTCTTGCCTTGAATTTTAACTAGAAAACATCGATAAGCATTAATTTATTTTTTGACTGGTACATTACAGCTAAATTTAACAGGCAGTTTTTTACAAATTTCTTAGAAGATATACATTGTGACCCTCACATTGAGTGAACATATTCATCAGTGTTCCCATGAAGCAATCCATTTACTACTTGTTACTTCAGAATCCAGTGCTTTGTCCCTGTGTATCTACTGTGAAATCTGTAGGTCCTGTAGAAAGTAGTCCTTTCAGAGTAACAGAAAAGATTCAAGAACTCCTGAAATGAGTGATACTGCCCTTTTCAAAATAATGAAAAGTAATTTGTTCCTATGTGAATTACAGCACTAAAAGATTCAGCTAAATGTTAAATATAGCAGGTGATGAACATATTTAAATACCTAGAGTATAGTCAGAATAAATTTAGATTATGCACATTTAGGTAGTAATAACATTTAGTATTTTAACTTAGCTTTAATATACAAAACATTATTTTTTATCAACAAAATCCTGAGAACACAAGGAAGTTCCAAGTCCTCATGTTAAATCCAAAAGAGCTTATAAATTGTTGTTTTATATTTGAACACCTATAATGTGCTCACATCAGATCATCTTCTCTGAAGTAGATACATCTCTAAGAGGGTGCACAATAGCAGCTTAGCTGCAAAAAGTGAAAATGAAATTGTCATGTTTAATCACTTCCCTTCCTGAGAAGAAAGATTTAAGCATGTGAAAATGGAATCACTCAAGTCAGAATTAGGCCAACTACTGTGACTAATATCTCCATGATGAAACAGGCTGCTCATTTTGTATTCGAAACAAGCATAAAGCAGCACATAATAAAACATAATAGATACCCAAAAGTTCCTTCTTGAAAGAAGGAATGAATCAATGATTGGAAGGAGTTTTTTTTTTCCTTGAAATGAGTCAATGATTGAAGAGATAATCTGATATCTTCACTAAGAGGTAGTAGAACATGATAAAAATGTTTAATAACAGGGTGTTAGAAGATAAGTCAGGATAGAGTATAAATTTTTAAACAGATAAACTTGTATTTAAAGCTCATCTGTCATTACTGTGTAACACTGAGAAATCGTATTCATAAACATTTATTTTATTGAGGTAACAATGCAGTTACATTTTAAATCAGAATCCAAATTTACCACCCACCAGACAACTGAATTGACTCTTTGGACACAACGTACCTGCCATCTCCCCCATTCACTTACAATAAATAATAGTGATCTTAAGCAGCAATTGACCTCTTGTCTATCTGAAATCACTAAGCATAATACCTTCTACAGCCATTTATGTTGTCACAAATGACAGGTTTTATATTTTTTATAACTGAGTAATATTCCATTATATATAATGTGTGTGTGTGTGTGTGTGTGTGAGGTATATATCTGTGAAAGTTTTTTTTTTAATGTGGGTTAACATCAGAAGTGGGATAATTGAATAGTAAGAATTATTTTTGATAATATCCACTTGCTTTCAAAATTGACAGTATATCAATTTATAATCACACCAGCCATGAACTAGGGTTTCCTTACTTCTAACATTTTTATTTGTAATAGCCATTATGTGAGGTCATTGTGTTTTCTCAAATATCAATAGATTAATATGTTTTTGTGTGCTTATTAGTCATCTATATGTCCTCTTGGAAGAGGTGTCTAATGAGTCCTATATTTTTTACATGGGTTTTTTTTCATTATTGGATTTGGAATTCTTTATATATTTTAAACTCCCTGTCAGATGGTTTTCAAATCTCTCATTCTGTAAGATGCTATTTTGTTCTAATAATAGCTTTGTATAATGCTAATAATTTTTGGTTGAATGTCATTCCATTTTTCTATTTAGTTTCCTTGCTGATAATCAAATCTCAAAGATACCGCTCAGGTTAGTGTCATTGAACTTATCTATATTCCCTTTATCTAAATTTCATCATTTCAGGTTTCTAACCCATTTGGATTAACATCTTGTGAACAGTATTGTATAAGGGTCTAGTTTCTTATTGTAAATTATCTGTCCTATGTGTGTGTTTAATTCTGGGTTATCAACTTCCATGGATCTGTTTCTGTGCCATACCTTGTGGCTTGATTACTATTTCTTATTTATTACAGTACAGTTTGAAGTTGGAACTGTGATATCTCTGGCTTTATTTTTCTTAGCATTTGTTACTAGGGGGTCTTTTATAGTGGCAATACCTTAGATAAATGTTTGATTATTTTAATGTGAGGAATGTCATTGGAGTCTTGATGAGGGTTGTGCTGAATTCTGTATATTGCTTTAGGTAGTATAGTTAGCTGGTTTAACAATGTTAATTTTTCTAACATTAGTACAGTATCTCTTTCATTATCTTTTGTCTTTTCTACTACATTCAGCATGTTTTAGAAAGATTTCACCTCATTCATCAAGTATATTCAAATTTAACTTTTGATGAAATTGTAGATGGTATTGTTTTCCTGTTATCATCTGTGTATAAAGAAGTGACATTTTTGTGTTAATTTTTAGTTTGTCCCATTAATGTACATTAATAGTATTTTTATGGCATCTTTAGCTCTATTGATCATTTGAATTGTTTTCTTCCTCTATTTCACTCATTTATACTCTAATTTGTATTATTCATTCTACTGATTTTTGACTTTGTTTTCTTAGAGTTACTTTGGCAATATTTTTTTTGTTTGTTTCATACCATTGTAATCTGAAAAGACACTTGATAAAATTTCAATCTGTATAAACTCTTGAGGTTTATTTTGTGTCCCAAGATACTGGTCTAATCAAAAACATCAAAGAGAATAAATAATCTAGTGTTTTAAGGCACAGTATTCTGTAAATATTAAGTCTATGACATCTAATTTAAGGCCATTTTCTCCTTGTTGATTATGTATCGGGATATTATGTTTATTGCTGGAAGTGAGGCTTTAAAAAAACCTATGATTATTGATGTCAGTGTCTCCATTTTGGTCTGTTTACAATGTTGATAATCTTTTATACATGTTCATAATATTGTGTTTAGCGCATATGTTATTATGTCACCATATCTTTACTTTTTATCATTATATGATATCCATATTGTCTCTCATTATTTTCTAGAAGTTATTTTATCTGGTAGAAGCTAACAGCTCCTACATTTATAAAGGATCTATTGCTTTATATTACCTTTTTCTATTCCTTCACCTTAAGTGGGTAATTGTCTTTAAAATTGAAGTGATTCTTATGGCTTTGTGTTTAATACAACTAACACTCTGTGCCTTTTTATTAGTAAACTCAGTCCATTTATATTTAACATTTTTTTTTTATTTTATTGCATTACTTTTTTTGGTGAACTTTTCGAGAATTTAAAAGAATTTTCAACGTTATTCATAACAGTGGAAAACGTCTTCAGCTTTTGTTTTTCATATCTGAAAGAGAACTTTGTGTAATTGAGTACTTTTGGTTGAGAATTTTAATCCATGGGTGTTGTGGCTACATTATTCTTCTTACTCTTTCCTGGCCTGCAAGATTTCTGCTAAGTTGCTTGGTAATATAGCCTGACGAAGGAGTATTTTTATAAGTTACACACTATTTTTATTTAGCTACTGTTAAAACTTTCTGTCTTGGACATTTGATAGTTTCAGTAGTATGTGCTAGCTTATGTCTCCTTGCACTTAGGCTAACACAACACCTGGTTATCTATCATATAATTTAATTATATGATAATTAGGTTTGAGAAGTTTTCATCTGTTATTCATTGAAAAAATGTCATAGGAACTAAATTCTTTTAAAATTTCTTTGCCATAATATTCCTATACTCACTGCAACTGGCCAATTATATGCTTCAGATGTTTCAAAAGCACTCCCGTTTCCCCCAGAATTCATTGATCTGGGAAGTATTCTAGAATTCCAAGTCTGACAACTGTGGTAGAATTTGCAATAACATTTTACCAAAAAAATCAGCTAACAGAGCCTATCTTAGATGTAAGATATTGAGAGTATATCACTATGAGATAATGAAAAGGCTAGGCAGGATAACTACCAAAATACAAAAGAAAGTTCATGTTCATATAATCTTGGGAGGTGTTAGTGACGCATGCTTTTTATTTATGATAAGTTATTTTCAGTAACAGTAATCTTTAAATCCGATAGTATTGCAGGCCTATATCTGATTACCTAGAGATTCTAGTGGAAAGGGATGGCCACCCTCTCACCTCATGGGTTAGATGAATAAAGAACTCTTGAGATGCATAAACCAACAAGTGACATTTAGGAAATTCCATGGGTAACTGTGGTCCAGTTACTAACAATGGCTCAGGGACCAACAGCTTAATTTTAGAGGAAGAAAAAAAGTCAGTTAAGGGATGAGAGTTTAGAAGTAGATAGGCTACTCAAGTTAATTTGGAACAGGATCACAAAGACATTTGACCTGACTATGATCTGGGAGAAGTATGGAAGTTAGCATCAAAAGTATACAGTCGCTTGCAAACTTTTGATAGAAGATGCACTACTAAAGGCAAAGTATAGAGAGAAAGGTTAAGGACCATTATTGGAATTCAGCATTAAGTAGTTGACATAGGTATCTGACCAAGGATAAGGAAGATAGAGGAAATTCGTATCTGGAGAACAGCATCAAAGCTAGAACTATCCTGTACCATTATGTCATGCCTAACCTCACAATGTTCAATGAGAAGGGTTGAACTGGTCTTTGTTTCAAACAGTGTTATTGAATTTGCAGGAGTTCAGCAGAAATGAATGTGAGGAACTCAGATGGCAAAGTGAGGAGGTAAGAGTAATTTCTAGAATTCTAAGCCACTAGGTTACTTTCCTACTTACTACACATATAATTATAAAGACAAGTGCTTTATTGCATTCTTGTTCTACAGCATGCATACAATTGTTACATTAAACCCCTGCTCAGGCACACTCTCCAGATAAGTGTCCATTATCTGACAGACCAGTACCTCTGCACCTACTTAGATGGGCAGGATTAAAAGTAAGCAGTATTAGGTTGGAAGAACAGGGCTTTGGGAACTCAGGTTGCATAGAATGAAGATCCACTGAGACCCCCCCTTCCCTTGCATGAACACTCATGGGCCAAAATTTCATTTAGTCTTTTAGCAACTTTAAGCTAATGCTGGGGAAGGCCTATACTTGAAGTATGCTTAGATTCTGGGAATGTTTCTCTTTTCAGGTGCTGAGCCAAACTCTGCTTGCCCCAGTGTCTGCACTGGGTGGGTGAAAAGCAGCTGTGTAGGAGAGCACAGCCACCAGCTGTAGCCCACAGCCGCCCACATAAGGAGACACAGGTGATCCAGTCTTGCTCT
Organism: Condylura cristata; assembly: GCF_000260355.1. Classification (NCBI taxonomy): domain Eukaryota; kingdom Metazoa; phylum Chordata; class Mammalia; order Eulipotyphla; family Talpidae; genus Condylura; species Condylura cristata. The sequence continues at coordinate 61,181,330 of NW_004567107.1, read as the reverse complement.
GCTCACCATCAGACACTAGGAAGCAATTTAGATGCCACTGCCTTTGGGAAATCTATGCTAACACTGGGGAGTATACCGATAACCAATAGACAGGTGAGGCTCAGACCTGAGGCCCTAAAAAGAAGAAATACGAGTGGGGTCATACAGCATAGGTAGCACTACCACAGCAGTTGCCTGTCCATCTACCCTCTCCTGTGACACACAGCAGGTAACTGCCCCCAGGTAAGCAGGGGATGTTGTCTAAAACAACAGTAACCAAAAAATAAAGTCACAGACTCACCTGCTGAAGGATTGGCAAATAGCTGTTAGAGTTAAACAAAGAATGATAATTTAAAAACTTGTAGTCAAGATAATGGCAGACAGATACCAGGCCACTTGCAGGTTAGATGATGTCAGAAAGAAACTTCAACTTTCCAGATAACAGAAGATTTGATAAGAGAATCACTGAGTCAGAGAAAATCAAACCTTCAGATGAAAAAAAAGGAAAATCAGAAGTTAAAACTCTAGTTTATATTAAAGAGCTAGAAAAAAGAGCAATAATAAAATCCAGTGAGAAGGAGTCATACACAATAAACACATCTCTGCTATAAAAAAAGATGCAAATTGAAAGTTTAGATTTTAACATGGATAGATCCTGAAAATATATTGCTTACTGAGATGCATCAGTTGAAGAAACAGACTGATTTTATATAGCTATGTGAGAAAACAAAAAATGAACTAGATAAAAAAAAAATAAACTTTTAGACAATAAGGTCAAATTAATTGTCTTCAGCAGGGAAGAGGATGCTTCCACCACAGAAAGAAATTGTATCTGTATCGGGATGAGGTAAAGTGGAACCTCATACTACTGGGGTTCTACTTGTACGGAAAGATGTCAAAACATAGCACACCTCAAACAGTAATACCAATTATAGCTCAGTAAAGCTTCCAGGATTTTTATTTCTGGGACTTATGTGGTCTCAGGTCTGTAAGTAGAGCTGATTTTTGTGAGTGGTCTAAGATAGTGTAGTTTCATCCCTTTTCAAAGGAATATCCAATTTTCCCAGCACCGTTTATATAAAAGCCTGTCTATTTTCCTCTGGGTAATCTAGGATCCCTTCTATAATGTTAGTTAACATATGTATGGGTAGATTATTGGGCTGTCTTTTTTTGTTTGTTTTCTAATATTTATCTATTTATGCATACAGAGGTGCAGGGATGGTGAGAGGATTCACCAGAGACAGAGTGGGGAGCAGTGAGCAAGTCAGGAGAGGTGTGCCTTGCCATGTGAATACCTCCAGGGTGGGGACAGAACTCTTGAAGTGGCTTTAGTTTCGCAGTGCTGTGTTTTTAACACGCTGCCCCACCAGGGAGGGCCCCCTATGTGTCTGTTTTAATGCCAGTGTCATAATACTTTGATTGTATACTTTTGTAATAATTTAAAAACAGGATGTATAAGATATACAGGGTTTTTTGTTTCTATGTGAGTAGATATTGTATTGACTATAGATCATTTTGCATATTTATCAATGTCCATTCTTTCAAACTGAACACAGTGAAAGAATGAAGGCACAAATGGTAATATATACTATCTTACAGTTTTTAGTGCGGAGACATTTTATCTCCTTGATTAAATTAATTCCTAATTATTTTTGGTTTTGACTTATTATAAATGGATTGATTTTCTTATTCCTATTCCTGATAAGATTTTGAAATGCTACTGCAGTGACTAGGAGGCTTTGGAGGGAAATGGAAATCTATCTTGTATCCCTTTTTGTCCAGAGATTATTCACCATATGCCATAACAATTAGTCTCAACTGGAACCATTAATAATGATCTTCCTACGTGCTTAAACATCTTTCTATGCCAATTTTAATTAAATAGAAATCGCTTTGGAATACATATTCCCAGTGGATGCTTATAATTTTTGTATGTAAATTAGGTAAAGGAATGTGACTTAAATAACTTCTACTAAAGGAACAGTATACTGGATTAAAAATATTTTCAAAACGGATACTGTTTGATGAAGATCATAAGTGAATATCAGGTAAGGTCAAATTGATACCCTCTTTTTATCACATTCTATAATAATATATTAAGTAGCATGCTTACCAATTTGTTTCAAATCTTGCAGTGCATCCTGATGCATTACAACAAGGTTAGTCAGTTTCTTAGAAAGAAATAACACGTGACTCAGTGAAAGCAAAGATTTTTGTGACAGCAGTGTCAAAGACAATTTTCCTTTTGTGGTATGTCATAAAGGAGTAACTGGAATTTCATGAAGAAATTCCTGAATAATGGCCTGTTGCTAGTACAAATGTATCTTGTTAGCCTGTTCCTTGATAAAATTTAATATTAATAACAATCTTACAAATGTAGTTCAGGGGAATTATTCCTTGCAGCAGGCCTATTTTTGTGTTATTCTAATGGACTATCTTGAAGGAATACAAATCTCAAGAATAGCAAACCAAAAAAAAAATGTATAAATCACATTTTAAATTTTTCTCTAAACTCTGTGATAAGAGCAAAATCATCTTTGTGAACACATTGAGAGATGGATATACGTTCACGTTAATTAAGAAAGTAACCAGCATTTTTGCTTAATTACTTTGCCTTGTGAATTCTGGGGTATAATTGCTATATATTGTTTAATTTTCACATGTGGCTATAAAATGCAAAAATTCCTGGAGTGTACATGCCCAAATACTAGATGCTTAATTTAACTCCAGTCTCTACACATTATGTACAAACACTTATTATTTGAATAAGCCAGAGAAAACTCCACCCTTGCCAATTAGCCAGGATCATTAAACATGAAATGAATGATGGACTTACAGATGCACTCCTTACATCATTCTTTAGGTAGTCTAATGGTGGCAGGTAGAGTTGGCCAAGAATCCATGTGGTAGAGACTATCCCTCCTGTCACTGTAACTTAAATGTTGTGCTTTTAGAAATCGAAGTGCTACTGTGGTTACACAGCATATACATCAAACTTATAGCTGTCTCTCTTTGTATCAGTAGTTCACAAATTACATGAAAAAAAATTCTTAACCACAAGAAGGAAAGTAAGCATTTGTTCTTCCAAAGACAATACTCTTTCTTAACCTATGAACTTTTCCTCTCTGGTGTTCATTTCATAACTTAAGCATGTGTACCTACACTGGAAATGAAAACTAGCTGAAAGCACAATAGTACAAAAATAATTGTACATAGGGAGTTAGTTAAGAAGTAGGCATAGATTTCTGGGTCCAGAAAGAGTCAACTAATATGAAAGCACAAAGCAGAATTTCAACAATGAAAAAACAAAGCACAGAAGGAAGGGGCAATTATCCAAACAATCTCTTGAGACAGCATCAAAATAACACATGTGAAATCTGAGCTTATTAAAGCTGATAATAGAAAGAAATCAAGCAACAAACATGCCTGAGGCATTTCATTGAGAAAACAGCTCTCTTGACATCAAGTAAGAGATGGTAGTCAATGCAATCAGGCATAAAATCTTCCTGTGACTACATAGATGAGGTTTACTTAGAGATTAGGGCAGAGATCATATATCAACAGATTAATGCACATAATCAGATGAACAATTGATATTTTTAAGTATTTTTCAATTTATGTAGTAAAACTAAATAAAGGGTAGTGGCATTGTTTGATTTGACTATTTAGATGTTGTATTTTTGTTTAGTAGGCTGTTTTTGTTTATAGCACTCCACTAAGAGAAAGGTGTAAAATTTTGAAGAGGAATTAACACTCTTACTATGTTATACACATCCATGGTTGGAGAATCTGTCCTATCAGATGCCTGATGGGCACTATCAGTAATGAGAACTCGACGGAGGTGTACATATATATGTTTGAATTTGATTCAAAAAGAACATTTATACATGCCTTGTGTAATCAGTGAGCTTACATATACTTAAGTAGGACATAGTCACAGACTCTTACCTGCCTCCATGCAGGTTTTTCATAATGTCTGAAGCATCTTCTTGGTCTCGCATATGATATCTGTCCTGTAAACAGATAAAATCAATGAGTGCTTCGATGATACAAACACAAAGACTGTCCTTGTATTTATTAGTTGGCTTTGCTGTCTTCAATGACATAATCAAAAACTCAGAATTTTAATTACCCTTTTATCAGAGTTAAAGTACTACATATGAAGTTTGAAAATTTCAGTTTTCATTTTCTCAGTGTTTGAGAATCTGGAAGTTTTATCATATACATTTACTAAATAAAAAATAAAATGTACTAAACAAAATAGAGGAGTTATTAAGAAAGGAACCACATAAGTATACCTGTTTCATTAATAATATTATTAGTAATGTTAACCAATTTTTTTTTCATAAATTAGTAAAATGACAAGGCTAGTGCAAGCATACAGTCTTGCTTTTAGCTCTTAATTTTGAATTATATGGCTTTTTCTAATACATTAAAATGCAAATTTTGACACATTCAAATCAGTCATAAAAAACAAGTTGTAAGTTCAAACACGGTGTGTTTTGTTTTTCCCCCTCACAACACCAAACAAACAGTATGTGCCTAAGCAATACAATTATATTGGTAAACTTTTCCATTTTTTTCTCATGGTCACATGTACCAACATGTTATTAGATGTAAGGCAACTAAACACAGCATTTAAATTTCCTCACTCTTATTTATATTTCAATAGTACATTAAAGATAAACTTGTATTTTAACTACATTGTCAGTTTTATGTTTCTTTTATTTATATTATTTCTATACTTCCACTTTCCATGATAACTGTACAACATACAATGCAGTTCAAGATAAAGCATCATGCACTGAGGCTGATAATTCTTTTGTATCAGCAGGATAAATAACATTGCTCAGCCTTCTGTACATGATAGCCTTTAATAAACATTTGCTGCATAATTGGCAAAACAACATATTAAGATGCATTTACAGAGCTTCATTGGCATTTCATTATCTGATGACTATAGTGAAAGCAGAATGAAATTCCATATCTGTCTATGATAATGTTCTAGGACAGAACACTTCTATAGTTCATGAAGGTGACACAGGCAATTAATCAAAAAATAGTTTAAACCCACATTGCTATATTCAGATTTTGCTTTTGTAAAAATTTGCCCAGTATTATACCTACCTACATACATACATATATATATATATTTATTATTATTTTTTTAAAGATGTCGAGTAAGTATGAGCCTGACTCACTGTTCTATTTTGGGCTTTCTTGTATTAATTGGTAAGTCATTTTTAATATAAAACACTGCTTGTTATATAAATAGCTGTGTTTTATAATGACTACATTGCCTTGCACAGAAAGTCTGTATAGTTAGGTTCACCTACACTGTATTAGGAATTTTCCTTGTGTTTTTAGTTTTCATTTCACATGGCCAAAGATGACATCACATTATAAATAATCACACACACACACACAAATCAGTTCTGATTACGGTGAGTTACCCAAGATATATTTCATGATATTGCAAATTTAAATCTAAGTGTTTCAAATTTTTACAAATTAATGTGAGGCTATGAGAAAGTACATTTATCACCAACCAAGATATACTGAATGGAGTATAAGCGGAAGTCAAAGGATGCTAGATAGTATCATAAGAACATGGGGAAATTGACAGCCCCATACCTACAATGTTCAACTTGTGATTTTTTCAGGTTTACAATTTTGTGGAAACTATACGTATTCAGTAGAAACCAGACTTCAAATTTTGGACTCTTCCCACGCTAGACATTCAGACTTATTTCCTCTTTTGTGATGCTGAGCAGGGCAATTAGCTACACTACCTGTCTTATCACTCTCAGTCCAATAGAAAGAAGCAAGTCAGTACTGATAATATGTAAAAAAGGCTTTCTCTTGAATGATTTTGAACAATGGCAGTCTACTGTTTAGAGTAGTATAGGCTAAGCCATGACATTTGATACTTAGCTATAGTAAATGCATTTTATACCTGTGATGTTTTCAAAATCTATTGACTTTATTGGGCATATTCTGTTGTAAATGCAGAAAGATCTGTAGTCAGATTAGCAGTATTCTAACACTGTAACATTACATGCGGTTAACTATGTTAGTCATTTATTAATGGATACTTATTATAAATTTAAATGAATTAGATGGCAAAAGTTGGCAGAAAAGTGTAGTGTGCATGCACTACAGTGTCTGTTACCAAAGTTAAATGGTTAAAGACAGTTTGAGATTTTTTATACAAACTTAATGACAAACTTTATATAAAAACACTAATTTCACAAAGAGAAGCATCAAGAAACAAAATAACTGAAAAAATACAAAAACAGTATGAGGTTACTAATTCCTTACTAATCAACAGTTACCATCAGTGGCTTGAAGTCTCTCATCAAATAATAATAATAGATTGAAAAAACAAGAATCACTTTTATGCCACCTAAAATTTATTCAAATTTCATAATACACATAGGCTTAAAGTGAAGGGCTAGAAAAAAGTAGTCCATGCGAACAGTAACTAAAAAGGAACAGAAAGCAGTGACAGCTACTTACACCAAACAAGCCAAAATAATAACTAGAGATAAAGAAGGGATTTATACAAGATTATTCAAGCAATTATAAAATCATATATACATGTATACATCTTACATGTAAGCAAATATTAAATACCAGCATATCTGAAAGGAGTATAACACGCAATACTAAAATAGTAGTAGAATAGTTCAGTATTGCACATAATAGATACCTCATCCAGACAAAGTCATCAAAATAATGCTAAATTTGATTCATACTTTAGTTCAGGTGAAGCTAATTGATCCCTAAAATACAATTTGATGAATGAAAACATCCTTTGTGACTAAATAACCACTGACAAAATGGGATGCAGTGGAACATAGCTCCACCAGGTAAAGGCCATATGTGACAAACCGATAGCCAGTATCATAGTAACTGAACATTTGATTACTCCTGAGGTCTGGGACAAGGTTAGGCTTCCTGCTCTCATATTCCCTAGTCAACATAAAACTAGAAGTTGAGAAAAAATAAAAGTCAAAGTATTAGGAAAGGAAGTATAAAATTATTTACAAATGATACAGAAAAATCCTAGAATCTATCAAAAAAAATCTACAGTCAATGAATTTAATAAGGTTGCAGGGAACAAAAGCAATATACAAAAATAAATTGTAGCCCTCTATGTTTATAACAAAACAGCTCAAAAAAGAAAACACTCTCTATTTAACAAAACAGCTCAAAAAAGAAAACACTCTCTATTATAATAGCACTAAAATGAAAACTTAGAATGAAATTGAGGAGGGGTACTCAGTTTTATAAACCCTAATGGGCATGATTAGTATTTATAAAAATTGGTGAATTTACTATGGAAAACAAAATGTAGGAGTTACTCAAGAATTTAAAAATGTACTTACCATGTTATCCAGCAATCCTACTTTTAGATATTTATTCAAAGTTAACAAAATAATCATCTCAGAGATACCTGTGCTCCAAAATTCACTGTATCAGAGTATGGTTATAACATAAGTACTCATCAACAGATGAATGGTTATATGGGATACAGCACACATACACACAGACATACAATGGGTTACTACTCAGCTCATAACAGGGATGTTTTGGCAACATAGAATTAAACTAAGTTAAATAAGAGAGGAAAACATTTTATGATGTAGCCTATATCTAAAATTTAAAAACCAAAAACATGAGAATAACAGAAACAGAATGTAAATTTGGTTGCCAAGTAAGTATGTCCAGGAGAAGTAGGGAGAGGTTTGCGAAAGGTCAAATTTTAGCTGGAAGATGGATAAAGTATGAAGATTTAAAATATGACTTGCTAATATCCTATATAATCTTATTTAAATTTGCTAATTTATATTTACCTCACAAAAATACATTTCACACAATGGTTGTTTTAACTAGATAAGATGCATTTTTTCACAATACATATGTATGTCCAATCATGTTGTACATTTAAATTATCTTACAAAATCTTGAGATAGCTGCACCCCAAATGGTAAAATGTGGTTCCACAATTAAACACAAGATAAAATGAAATAGAGAAGTTTATTACTTAACAGGACCTGAAAGAGGTACACGGCACTACTTAATGAGTGTCACAGAGAGGTCAAGACAGGGTGTAGTCAGACAAATACATAGGGGACATTCCCTTATAGTGTAGCACTTGGGGTTCCCAGGCTAATGCCATATTGGTCCATCTTACCAAAAAATAGAGGATTTTGTTAAGTTGCACAGGATCTTATCTAAGGATACTAAGGAGTACACCCTGGGAACATTTAACAGTATGTTATATGGGGAATGGGGAAGTCATAGCAAGAGTTTATATTTACTTCTAACTCTGAAGGTTGTTAACTAGGGTATGTACTAGCGGAAGAACGTAGTTCCAGTTCAATACCACAAAAAGTCACTGAGCCCACAAAACTGATAGCAAGGCAGCAATACCATGGGGAAATTTAGCAAAAATCTCAAAAATATGGGAGCAAACTAAACATGTCAGCAGGTAAAGATGTGCTATATCCAGGGACACACCACTGTTTTCATCATTACTGCTTTGATCAACAATATAATGCATATATTCAGAATGATAATAGTCCCATTGTCCTATGCCATATAGCCCAGCTTTGTATTAGGCTTTATCATCTACATTTCTGGAATTACACTCTATGATGTTGACACAATGATGAGATTGCCTAACAGATTCCTCAGAATGTACCCCATTTTTCAATGACATGTGACTATATTCACACCATGGAATATTATTCAGCCATGAGAAAAAGGAAGTTCTGCTACTTACAACATGGATTCACACAAAGTGCATTATGCTAAGTGAGATAACAGGAAATAAAAAACAATGTATTGCTTATATGTGGAAGCTAAAATATTGAATTCAAAAATAGAATAAAATGCTGATTCCCTGAGTCTGGGGTGGGACATGTGGCAGGGAGATGTTTGTCAGAGGGTACAAATGTGATAAGTTCTCAGGTTCTACTGTATAATAGGATCATTGTACTGTTATTATCAATACTATACACACACACACACACACACACACACACATATACACTGGCAAGTTTTTTGGAGTAAATCTTAAAATGTTCTCACCATAAACAAACATAAGTTAATTATGGGATGTGATGCAGGTATTAGCTAACACAATGGTGGTAACAATTTTGCAATACAACTGCATTGAATCAATATGTGCACACTGTAATTCACATAACGTATATTTCTATTATGCCTCAAGAAAGAGTTAAGAAAAAAACACATTTGCACCAGAAGAATATATGCACTGAATTTCCAAAGATCAAAGACTTTGTCTTTCCTTTAGAGATCACTCATTATATTGAGATCAACAGAGTAGCAAACACAACTTTTACATCACTAATTGAATTGTGGAAGTATATTATAATTCATATAGGCATATTAGCCCTCATTATCAGTTTGTGCGTTACTTATATGTGATTGAGACAAAATAATCAAAATAATAGAATTTGATTCCACTTGGGTCTTCAAATATCTATTAAATTTGTAACTATCATAAATGGACTCAGGGCTAAATTATCAAAACACTAGTAAATTAGCCTTTGACTCTAAAGAGCTACTACAGAAGTAGAAAAACCAGAATTTTTCTCCTTTTGCAGAGCCAACCTAATGTGTTCATTTCCCCAGTGACTGCATTAATTTAGCAATAATAGCTACAGTTTTAGATCATTAATATGGAATGGGGAAAACAGTCAGAGGTGAACAAAGCAAGCCAGTTCAGAAATCTTTACCAAGAAAGATATACTTTACCCACAATTAAAATAAACTATGGAACACTTTTCTATAGTAGATGTGTTTAGACTGATAAAAACCTACTCAAATCTCTAGATTCTGTATGTCTGACCCATTTTCCAAGCGGTGTTATAAAGCTATCTCTTTTTTTGTATTTTATGTTTACATAGCAGAGAGATAATTTGAAAAGATTTTCTAGTTAGGTTACATTTGAAATGCATGCCCCTTTAGTTACAAGCTTGCCCAACTGGGATGTTCCCAGAAATGAAACCCCAGTGATATATTTTCATGGAAATAGTATGCTTTAGTTAACTACATCAGACAAAAAAGCTAAAGTAACTAGAAATATTTTGTAACATATAGTAGCCACCAGTATTTGAAATGTAACTGGAGATTCTATGTACAACAAGTTGAAATAGAGAAGTTTTGAAAAAAATCTCTTCCCTAAGTACAACTTGGAAATACTAAGTATTGCTCATAATCACTTTCACCACTTTTGTCAGTGGCATTGGGGGGTTGATATACAGATACTTTATTCAAGATTTACTGTATCTCATGGTGGTAGCAGAATAAGGAAAAGCAGAGGGACTTGCTCTCTCTTGTTTAACTAAAACAAGTTGAAATACATTTTCCCACATTCTGAATAATTTGACATATTGACATTTTTATGAAACATCATTCACAACATTAAGCCTCACTGTAAAGACAGCTTCAGACAAAAATTAAAGAAATCCAATATTAGAGAGACAGTGGAGAAAAGGGAACATGTACGCATTGTTAGTGGGATGGCAAATTGGTATAAAATCTGTGAAAGAATACAGAAGTGCCTCAACAAATTAAAAATAAAACCAACCATGGCCCTCCCTGGTGGCGCAGCGGGTTAAAGCACTAAGAAACTAAAGCCACTTCCACATGAATCCGATCTTCGATTCCCCCCTGCCCCGGAGGTGACCACATGGCACGTCAGACCTCTCCTGACCAACCCGCTGCTACCCTCAACAGTGTACTTCGTCAGTCTGCCTGTTCTGCTCCCCACTCTGCCTCTGGTGAATCTACTCACCGCCCTTGCATTTCTGGTCTGTACCCCACTTCTGTATGCACAAATAAAAACAAACAAACAAAAAAACCCACCATGCCCTATGATCCTGCTTTTCCACTTGTGGATATTAACCTGAAGAATATGTAACGCTAATTAAGGAAGATAGGTGCAGTCCTACATAGCAATACATTGCACCATTATTATAACAGGTAATATTACAAGCTGTGTTCATCAATGGATGAGTAGCAAAATATCTGGTATTTCATATTTAGTGGAACTCTATTTACTCAAAAATAATATTAAATCTTGACACTTGTAACAACATGGATTGACCTTGAGAGAATCATGCTAAGTGAAATGTCAGATAAAAAAAGACAAATACTGTATGAATTCACTCAGATATAGAAGATAATAAAACTAAACTAAAACAAACCCATAGATACATAGAGATGATTAGTGGTTCCCAAAGGAGGTTCAGGGGAGGACAAAATAGGTTCAAGAAAGGAAAAATGGTTAGAGGGGTCAAGTGTATAGTAACAGAAGAAAACTCACTTTTCAGTGGTAAGCACATAATATTATATAAAGATGTAGCCCTGAAACAAAAACTAGCATTACTTAAATTAAACATATATAGAAAATAAAAATACAAAGTGAATTAGCAGTAACTTCAAGCTGCTTTCCAGAGGGGGCCCAATTTACCTGAAATTCCATACGTGTTTTCTTATGCATGACGTCACCTTGCTCCAAAAGTGAATGAATAGTTTTATATAAATTTTCAATGAGTCAAATTGCATATAATATCCATAATAGTTCTATATTTTAAATCAGAGAAGACTATCAAATTTTCCTAAACTTTCTCAAATTTCTTTGATCACAATTTTTCTTTTTTTTTAATTTGTCAATTACAGGTCATTTTCATTGCAGTACTAAATATTTGTGTTTAGACTGATAAAAACCTACTCAAATCTCTAGATTCTGTATGTCTGACCCATTTTCCAAGCGGTGTTATAAAGCTATCTCTTTTTTTGTA
>NW_004567107.1:61164895-61169411 GCF_000260355.1 Condylura cristata | reverse complement strand
AATTTTCCTAAACTTTCTCAAATTTCTTTGATCACAATTTTTCTTTTTTTTTAATTTGTCAATTACAGGTCATTTTCATTGCAGTACTAAATATTAAAATAATAATAAGTGTTTTCTCTGAGGATCCCTCAATTTTCAATGTCAGCAATGCTGTCATTAAGTTTGAGGCCCATATATACTTGTAAGCTTTACTATATCTAGACCTTATTCAGAAATAATTATTTACTAAAAATATTTGAGGCAAGTTATAAATGATCCTTTAAATAATTTTTTTATTAAATATAAAAGTTTTTTTACATCATTTTGTACTTTTTTTTTTATATCTCAATTGTAATCCCTGTGGGTTTCCCATCACCGAGTCACCTATGTGCCATCACCATAGTCCTGTTAAATAAATTCTAAGGTTATATTCAGAGAATAAAATTAGAAAAATAAAATATATCCACAAAAATTTCTCATAATCCCATTCTTCAGTGGAAACTACCCTGTTTCTCAAAATATGTATTTCCCTATATGTATTTTCCTTGCTTTTCTTGGCAAGTGTATATATATGTATGCTTATTAATTATAAATATAATATACCATTAAAAGTAATCTTACCCAATACCATATTTACTAAATAATTTCTCTTATTTTTGCATCATGCTCACATTAGCATCTTCTTGAAACTATTAATGGTTATGTAAATTCTACTTACAGTACAAAAAGATGTGTCATGACTCACCTAGTTCTATAATGAAAAACTTTTCCTGTTTCTGAATTACATTTATTCCATAATAAAAATTTAAAATAAAATGTTGCCTTTTGGTTTGATTATAGTATGTTCATAATTATAGATAATAGAACTGTGTATTAAAATTATTTTAGAACTATAAAATGCTTCCCATAAATCTTAAATGAAAAATCATTAAGCCACTGACTTAATGTTTCATATCCAAAATTAAATATATAATTTCTCAGAAGATAAATTATTAAGTACATATTCTCTTTTGAGTAAATTGATTAAAATGAAGGAAAATAACAAACTCATATGTTACTGGTAAGACTATAATAGTGAAGTTAGCTTCGTAGCTTTATAAAAGTTGCTTTACCTGTCAGTGCTTCAGTTTCCTCATTAGTTACATGAAATTTATAATAGTGTAATATGATTATTCATAGTATTGAGATCTACACATAATGAGCAATAGATGATAGATATTATCAGCAGATAAAACGATACAGAAACAGACACAGGTAATCTGTTACTATTGTTAAAATAGTTTTGGTTATTGTTGTATCATATTTTGAACAGAAGAAATTGCCTTGTCATATATTGTTTTCATCAGTTGTAAAGATTGTAGAATAAATTGACCGACAATGACATTTTTAAAACATGCTTAGCCTAATATCTTTCTTCCTCAAGCTTTTAAGAGAAGTAAACAATTCAGTTCCCAGCAAATACATAGCATTTAGAACTTCTATTCAAAAGCTTTACTAATTACTATTTGTCTTTTTTTTCTGTTTGTGTATAATCAGATTAAGAGGACAAATATTATCCATCTAAAGCCGAGCCAGAAATAAATGCTGTGTAGCTCTGAGTATGAGGTAGGAGATAGAATATATCAACTGGCATTTCCTTTATTAGCACAATAATAAGATATAAAGGCCTTGCACATCAGGATCCTTCCTTGAGGGAACAAAAGAAAGAGCCAAGGAAATGGACTCTTCTTTCCTTCCTGACCCTGGTGATTTATAACTGTAATAAGCCTGACTACACAAAAACACACAAGAAAATGCTGTCATCACAACATATATGAAAGCCTGGTCTTTGTAGTTAAAAAAAGTAGTTAGTCAAAATTATTTGCTTAGAAAAAACAACTTGAGACTTCCAAATTATTACCCCACACTTATCTTGAGATCTGCTAAGGAAGCAGGTGTTGTGTATAGAAGATAGGAATTTGGGACAAGCTATTTGAATTTTACATACTAAGGAGATTCCTTTCCATCCACAAAATTGCTAAAAACTATACACTGTCATTAATAAAAGAGATCAGCATCACAGAAGTGGGTGCAAAAGTGGAGCTACATCTTTCAATAATTATTCTGAGGAGAGGATTAACACTGAACATGTGAACTATATTTATGACACGCTACAACATTTAAAACATTTGACCACCTCAACTTATCTCCCTTATCTACATTCTCCTTATCTCTCTAATATTTAAAAAATATTTATTTATGCATACAGAACTGGGGTACAAGCCAGAGGTGTGGGGGTAATGAGAGGATTCACCAGAGACAGAGTGGGGAGAAGAACAGGTAGATCGACAAAGTACACTCCTGAAGGGAGCAGTGGGCGGGTCAGGAGAGGTCTGCCACACCATGTGGGTCACCTCCCTGGCAGGGGATAGAATTTGTGAGGTGGCTGAGGCTAGCTTTGTAGTGCTGTGCTTTAATCTGTTGCACCACCAGGAGGGTCCTCTATAATAGTCCTTTATTTTTTAATTCATGTTCTCCAGATTTTTCTAAAGGACTATAATTTATCTCATTCAATCTCCTCATTTACATATCTAAAGTTATAGAAATATGACCAACAGCTGAAATAAACATTCTGACCTAGAAAGCTATTCTAGTATGCTAAAGCATGTTTCTAGACAAGTAATGAAAAGAAAATCAGAAACATAGATTGAGTTTTAGACCACTTTCAGAAACAATTATGTAAGAAGTTGTAGAAATATACTGAGAGAAATGGATTGCAAATTCTGAGACTACTCCACTGAAGACTAGCCTTTTGCATAAAATGACTAAAATATTCAATATTTAATCAAACTGAAAGTGACTACTTTGCTGACAAATAATAAAATATAAAAACTAAGTTGTCTCAGTTAATATTATTGATCATGTCAGGGTACAACAGAAAATTTCTCCTATTCCTCTGACTTCCTATGAGGCTGGTTGAAAAATATCAGAAAGGTTACTAGGAGAAAAAGGTCAAATGTCACATAAAGATATTGGGGATTTATATAGTTATATATATTCTAAAGTAAATGAACAAAGTGGGAGGTTTGTTTTCTGTGGTTAACAGAAAACAACCTGGGTTGTCAAGGAGACAAGGAGGGAATATCAAATGAAAGGAGGGGATGACTTCCTATGACAAAACCTGCCTCAAGAAGTATGCACTGCCTTAAGATAGGTTTCTCTGACTAAAATTTGTTTTGGCAGTTATCTTTAAGTCTCAGCAACCTATGCTCTTTAAGGCTATGATAACAATTTTTCCTAAAGTCCACTGGAGCATCACTGACCTTAGTTACAGATACCATGGTGAGATGAATTGGGAAAAGTCTACCTTGAACATCTAGGAATAGACCTTATCTGAACTTTTTGGGGTGGGCAGAAACTGTAATTATTATCGCAGATACTCTTGGAAATTGCAAGAGTAATAAAATAATTTGCATCAACCCAATAATTTAATTACATTAAACCTTTCAGTATGCCTCAGTTATGATACCAGAAAAAGATGGAATCAATGTTGATAGAAAATGTACTTTATCAACCAAGTTACTGCCAAATTATATCACAACTCTAATACTTTCTAATGTATAAACGATTTTAAGAAAAGCAGTGGACCCAAGAAAGAAAAGCAGGATATCAAAACATCATATTAGACCTAGCAGGAAACATTTTAATATAAAATCTTTCAAATTTGGGAAAAGTCATTAAAATGATTTATGAATACAGGAATAATTATTGGCATATAAGTCTGGCCGTCTCCACTTCTATCTTGGTTACAGGATAATTCTGAATTTTAGGAAGAGATATTAATATATTTGAATAAAATGACAAATTGAATATATTTGATTATCATAGATTAGACAAGGGATTGATATTCCAAAATATATAAAGAGTTCAAAAGCTTAAACTATAAAAATTCAATCATAAAGTGAATTGAAGGACTGAATAGATACTTCTTCATTAAGTCTTTACAGCTGACTCACAGGTACATGAAACAGGTATACTTAACATTAATTAATTGTAAGGAGATAATCAAAACCAAAACACATATCACCTCATACCTATGCAAATGGCCTGTATCAAAATGTATCAAAATAAATATTGGACAAGTTATGGAGAAAGTAAATTCTTGTTCAATGTTAGTGAGAATGTAAATTGATGTAGTCTCTATGGAAATGATTTGGAGAGTCCTTTAAACACTAAAAATGGAAATAGCATATGATCTAACAATTCTACTCTTAAGTATTTATCTACAAAGCCTAAAAACACTAATTTCAAAGGCTATATGCAACCATGTGCATAGCAAAATTTTTATTCTCTAGCAACCTTTTTTTCTTAATTCTTAATTCCCATATTTTTAAATCATATCTTCTTGGTAATTTTGCAATGGAGCTTTTGGGCTTCTGTCAGCTTGGTGCATATCTATGGTTAATTACTTCTCAGTTTGGGGAATTTATAGCTATTTTTGTGTAGGTTCTCACTCCCTTTACCTTCTGGAAAACCCATTTTCCTTGTATTTCCTTTT
>NW_004567107.1:61156762-61162550 GCF_000260355.1 Condylura cristata | reverse complement strand
AGTTCTTGACTTGTCATATAATTTCAATCTCAGTTTCTGTGGTCAATTTGATTTCTCCTGTCTGTGGCAAATAAATCCCCTAACCTCCCTCTTATAAAGATACTTGTGATTATAATTACTATCCCTGTGGATAAACCAAGAAAATCTCCTTGTCTAAGAATCCTTAACTGAACACATCTTGTACAAAATAAGGTAATAATATTCATAGGTTCTGGGGATTAGTACATAAGCATCTTTTGAGGGACCATTATTCAGCCTCACAACCATGCTTTTGAAAATCAACATAGATATTTTTAAAAGAATAATAACAATGGAAGCAAATGCATTCAAGAACTAGAGTATTTTAACAAACAAGGTTAAAATGAACTAATCTGATACTTAGAATATAATAGTATGAACCTTATTTAGATTGTTGTGAATTGTGAGATCAAAGTGAATAAAAGGTTTCTTCCTTATTGTTCAATGATGAACATAAAATGTTGGTTAATTAGGACTGCATATAAAATTGTAGATCTTATTAATTTTAAATTTAAATATCTTATTAATTTTAAATTTAGAACTTAAAATATAAAAGGGAAGAATTGTTTAATTTTTATAATTTACCATCTTATAAATAATTAAATTTTATCAATTCTGCCTTTAGCTACAGTTACAGCAACATATTTTTACATTAGAATTCATAATATAAAAATACACATTGTGGATTAGATTGAGATGATAATGAAACTTTTAATTTGAAATGTAACAACATAACTAAATATTGGCATTACAGTCACTCAATTTTAAAAAGATTTTCAAATAGCCAGAGGCTATAGTTTGCATCTCAGAAAAAATATTTTTTTCCTATTTCTTTGTCTTAGATTTCTATAAAGTACAATAGTCAGAAATGTTATAGAATTTTGAAATATAATGTGAGCTTTTATGAGGAAGCTCTAGTAAGTTTTAAGGTATATCACATTTTATAGTTTTTTCTTTTTTTTTGAGAATATCCATTTTCTATTTCTAGTGAACACTAAAGAATGGTAATAGATGATGGTTATAGCCTGCCTAAGTAATCAGCACTTTTGTATGTAAAGAAAATGCTTCCAAAAATCAACCTACTTAGTTTTCTTAAAACTAAAAACTTTCTTCTTGGTATTTTTCCTTGTATATCACATATTGAAAATTAGATAAAATTCATATTTGTGACTTATATTTATACGGAGAATCTAGTCTTTTCCCCAAAATACTACATATCATAAGCAGTTTATTTTAATATTAGCTGTAAAGAGTCTGTGTGGTACCAGCTTTTCATCTTTAAAGAGTGCACATAGTGGCAATTAATTCAGTCTTAAGTATGTATTATGATGTTATATTTTAAAAAGAAGAACTATATGACAGTTACCAGTGTTTTAAATCTTATAGCATGGTTAACATAAAATAATGGGTATCCATTCATTATATCAAACCCTAACTTAAAAATGAATTAAAAATAAGCAGCTTTTTTTTATTTCAATTTTTTTGCTTTTTTTATTCAATAAGTATTACTGGTTGTTGCTATGATAGAAAACTCAGCATGACCACTTCAAAATAAATTTATGGAATAAAAAGAAATTAAAAGCAATGCATATATTTAGGTAGCTGCAATACCTGTGATGATTTAGAAAGGAGACAGTTCTACAAGATTTAGAAGGTAAAACTTTTGTTAGGAAAGAACAAAGGTTTATTGAGTTTTTCTTTGCACTGCCTTTGCAATATATTTAGTGGTTTCTGGAACTACTTTTCTGTATAGTTCCCTTCTTTCTAGACTTCTGCACCACAAATTCTAGTAACCTAGACATTTTCTTCTCTTTTCACTTCAATAACCATTATGCTTTGCTCAAACTGATTGTCTGAACCAGGCAGACATGTGGAGATCATTCCTATTGTGACCTATCATTATTTAGTAAAAAGGGAATTAAGGAACCTTGTTTCTTTGGCTAGTTATTAGAGAATTTCAACTTCTGTATGCTGCCTATGAGAGTTTGAGTCAAGACTGATCAGTTACAGAAGACATAGCTTAGTCTTCACGCATAAATTTTAACAAATATAATGAAGAGTACAGTATAATATAAAAAAAATGATTAAGAGTGTAAGACATGGTGTGGCGGGATACGGGTAAGTGCACAGTTTGTACTATTATTTGCAATAGTTAGGGACAATCTATTGGAGAAAGTAAGAATTGAGCAAAGCTTGAAGATGTTTAGAGGTTTAACCAAACACAGAAAAGTGCTATAGGTGGAAGACTGGAACAGTGTCACGAGGGCAAGAGTGTGCTGGTATGTTAAAGGGACATCAATAAAGTAAGTGAACAAGGTTTAAGTAGAAGAGGCATTCTAAAAGAAATGGGACATGTAGGTCTTTCAAGAATATGCAAAGATTCTATTTTCTCTGAATGAATGGAGAGCCATTCAATGTGGACTCTGATTGCATTTTAGTGAAGTGTTCTGAGTTGGGTCTTAAAATATTTATCCTGGCAGCTATATTTATGGACAGACCAAAGAAATTTCTACACTAACTGGGGGTTAAGTTCCTATGTAAAAACTATTCAGGAGATTCTTGCTACAATTTAGATGTTGTCGGTAGCTCTACTTTGCTGTTAACAGTGCAAGTATTGAAAATTCAGGTTATTAATATAGTTTTAAAATATAGTTATCATAATTTTCCGAAGGCAAGGGTGAGGCATATAAAAGAAAGAATAATCAATGGCAACTGTAAGTATTGTAGCCAGACAATTAGAAGAATGGAATTTCCTTCAACTGACATGAAGATTGTGGATCCAGCCCTGTAGAGTCTGGGAGAACACTAGAAACAGGAATTCAGAGTTGGTTATGCTAATCTTAGATGATTATTAAATTTTCAAGCAGGTATTCTAATGTGGGACAATCCATTAACACTGAATATCTATTGACTCACTTTACTAGATTCCATGAGCCTGTGTTTAGAGACCAATATATTTACTTTTAATTTCCCATGGCACCTAGCACAGAGGAGGATACATTATCATATTTAGTGCCTCTCACCTTATACTTTCACTGTAGTTCAGAACATCCTAACAAATGACTCTTTACTTTTAAACATTTTATAAGGTTTTCTTTTAAGGGATTATAAGATGTAATGTTAAAAACAGAAACTCAACAGCCATAAAGCAAGGGACTATACATCAGAAGGTTTCTATGAGAGAACATGCTGTTATTTGCTGTGTAGATTTTGTTTTAGTGAGTCAAGGCAAGTCTGTATAACAGTACTGAAACACATATATTTTATAGGTTTTGATTTAGTAAAGTTTCATCTCCATCCTTTGTTGTTCTAAATATAACTATATAGTCAAACATGCCACAGACATTCTCCCTTGAATTTCTAAGAATGCTAAAGAAATACATCGCTGAAATATGTTTATATGAGACCTAGGCAAAACATACATAAAATAACTTTTAAATTGCCTTTTACTTTTGTTTCTTTTCATGCTTCATGGTGAGAACTTTGCAATCCTGAATATGGAGAGGAAATATAACCTTTTACAAATCAGAAGTATAGTGTGGAGTATATATTAACAACTAAAAATGAATTTAGTAACATATATATCAGAATACCTTTCTAGTAGTTATTTATCACTGATTTTTCTTACTAACAGAAACATATAACATTTGATACATACAGCCTGTGATACTTTCTATTGAAGCAAATTTTTAAGTGTTCTGATGCAAAAGATAAACTCTTATTATCCATTATTTCATTTGTGTATTAGAAATATTTTGTCAAAAGTAGCAATAAAATTGCCTATGTTTAATAATTTAAATGTATAAAATCATATTTATTATGTTAATTAATATCATTGCTGTTCTAGACATTTTATATATCAAAGTGAATCTCAAAGTGTCATGCTGAGATCTTTTGATTTGAAAGTTCCTTTCTGTATATCTTACATCACAGAAAACAACATGAATGGCATCCTCTATGGTTGGACTTAAGAAAATAGGTCCTGTAAATGTCTGATTACTTATTGATTTTAGTGATACAGTTAAAATTGAGAAGGCAATATTTTCTAAGTTATGGCAAGTCTTCAGTTTAAATTTAATATTGAAAACCTCACAATGTTTAAAAGTATAAATTCCTTTGCTAGTATTTTCTGTACTACGGTGAAAAACTAAGTCGAGAGGTTTTGAAAATATCATATTTTCTTCTGTACTAGGTGCCATTAAAATTTAAATATTGATAACATGATATTGTATGTGTGTGGTGGGAGCTGTGGGGTGAACCACATCAACAGGCAGTTTTCCTAAGTTAAATAATTTTGTCCATGAATTCAAAAATAGGCATTTATAAAAAATTCCACATTCATACTCTATGTAGCAATTTAAAAACTAGGATTTTGGAATTTCAAAATAAATGATAAAAAAGGCAAAAAGATCTGAAGTGACATTTCACTTATCATATCACTTATCATATGCAAATGATAAACATATAAAAAAGTTATTCAATTTCATGTCATTAAGGATTTGCAAATGAAAAATCAAATATTTCTACATATTTATTAGGAAAGCTAAAATTCAAAAATACTAACACCACCAAATTCTGATTAGATGTCAATCAAGAGAAGTCTCATAGTGATAAAAATACAAAATAATATAGTCAAGGACAAATAATGTGACCACCAAAACTAGGCATTTTTCCACATGTGGTAAAAACTGTGTCCACACAAAACCTTGCCTATGGATACTTACAAGGATTTTATTCCTAATAATAAAAATATGGAAGCTATTAAGATGTCCTTTAACAACTTAGTGGATAAGCAAATTATAGTACATTCAAACAGAAGTAATAATCAGCAGGAGAAAGCAATGAGAAAGCCACAAGGAATGAAGCAAACTTAAATGTGCAAGTAAAAGAAAGAGGTCTGAAAAGACAACATATATTTCCAATTATGTGACATTTCAAAAGGAAAAGCCACAGAGTAAAATGATCAGTGATGGCAAAAGATAGGAGCGCAAAGGATTTTTAGAGTAGGAAAATTATTCTGTGTGATAGCATAATAATGCATATTTGAAATTATATTTGCCAAAGCCACAAATATGAAGTACCAAGAATGTACCCTAATAAGAATGTACTCTAATATGTCCAGTGTATTGGAATTGAGCTAATAATGATGCATCAATATTGGCTCACCATTTCAACAAATATACCCTGACAATTAAAGGTGTTAATAATAGGGAGAGGCTTGGCTGTGAAAGTTTGTATCTCTCTATACATTCTGCTCAATGTTTTCTGTATACTAATACTGGACTATGAAAAATTTCAATCACAGGCTTCCTTGGTGGCACAGCAGGTTAATTCTCAGCACTATGAAGCTTTCAGAAGCACCAGTTCAATCCCCAGGCAGTGAGCTGACCCACATAGGGCAGCAGACCTCTCCTGTCTCACCCACTGCTACCCTCAGCATTGTTTTGCAATAGATCCATCTGTTCTGTTCCCCAATCTGTTTCAGGTGACTCTTCACTCATACACACCCCACCCTGCTCCTCTGACCTATACTCCAGTTCTTGTATGCATAACTAAAGAAATCTTTTTTAAAAAAGGAAAATATTGGATGGTTCAACATCAGAAAATCAATTAATGTAATCCATCACATCAACCGACAGAAGAATAAAAAACACATAATCACATCAATAGATGCGGAGAAGGCTTTCCACAAAGTACAACACCCATTTATGTTTAAGGCCCTTGAAATCCTCGAAATAGAAGGAACATACCTCAACATGATAAAAGCCAT
>NW_004567107.1:61147428-61154725 GCF_000260355.1 Condylura cristata | reverse complement strand
GAAAAAAAATGTACAAATTGATGTAAAAATAAACTGTTGTAAAATTAAAAAAAAAGAAAATGTCAATCAAAGATCACTGAAAAAAATTTGAAAATACAATCATCTTGTTTTTAAGTAAGGAAAAAGTATATTTTTTATATAAAAGAAATAAAGGTCTATGAGAAACGTCAGCAAGCATCTTCTCTAGTTTATGGGCTTTTGATGATTTCAATATTCATCTACCAATGTAGGTATGTATTTATTCATTGATTCATCCTATGTCTGTATTATAAATAGTATGAGGTTTTTAGCTATACTTATCAATTTTCTAACTGAAATTATGATGTAATTAGGCATATGTAACTATAAATAATCCCTGTTGTTTGCATAGCTATCTACCTATCAAATAGTCCAGAACAAAAGGAAATTACATACTTATACCTAAACAGAAGCTATTTTTGTAAATGTCACAGTTACGTATCAGTCAATACCAGGTACAAAAAATATAAATGTTAATTAAAGTTCACAAAAATAAGCCCACATTCTCCATGTGGAACAAGATTGCAGTATCAGAAGATCGTTGGAGGCAGGGGTCAGATGCTAAGGAAGGATTAGCAATACAGAGTAATTTCATTCTTAGAGCATGACAGGGGGGAGACTCATTATACCAACTTTCAGGTTATTCTAGGTGAAGGAACTTAAATCCTTGGAAAGCAATAGTAGATACTCTTTACCAGAATGGTGAGAAGTTTAATGAGATTAGACTACCAACAATCAGAAACAGTTCTTTCATTCAATAGAAGTTCCTGGAAGCCACTCAAGAATAAGCCAAATATGTGTAGATGAGTCTTGGAAACCTGCATTCTAACAAATCTGCAGGTGTTTATTAAGTACACCAGTATTATGGAATTATTAACACTGTAATAAATGAGGAGGTAATTAGTTTGAGGTGGATGTATGTGTTGGTAGCCTAGTGAGCATATCCAAACCAAAGTCAATGTACTCCTCCAATCATAAACAGCCAACAAGCTAAGCTTTCACAAATAGGGCACTGCTTAAGCAACAGCCAATCAAATAATGTCCTTGCTTTGCTTCCATATCTACTTTATAAGAGCCTCTTCACTCCTATTGTTAGAGCATCCCTAACAATTTCTCAGTTTGGCCCTGCCAGATGTGAATCTATTCATACTTAAACTCCTAAAAAATGTAACATGCTTCCGTGTGGCATGTGTGTGTGTGTGTGTGTGTGTGTGACAGAGAGAGAGAGAGAGAGAGAGAGAGAGAGAGAGAGGGAGAGGGAGAGGGAGAGGGAGAGAGAAATAGCTATCAGTTAATAAAAATACAGGTGCTAGAGATAATAGATTTGAGGTTAGAGACCCAGTTGCTTTTTTTTAATAAAATCGTCCAGATAAGCATTAATGACAAGCTACATTGGATTGGGGAACATAATTACTACAGTGAAATTTCCGAGAACTATGCTGAACATTTCTGATGAGAAAGGCTGATAACTGATAAAATGGAAAGGAGGGAGGGAGGAAGGGAGCATTATAGAGAGAACAAGATGGATTAAGACAATCATAGCAACTAAGGGTCTTTCCCCACAATGTAATACCTTATTCTTGGTAGTTGCACATCAAACCATTGACAAAATAGCCAAATCAATTAAAATGCTTGAAAAGTAGAAAACACTATTTTTACATTTATCTACTTGTCCGTTCTCTCTCACTCTCTTCCCATCCTTCACCCTACCCTCCCACGTCCTAGTCATCTTGAGCTGGTGGTGAATTCTGACTCAAAAATTCACATTTTCTCTCATCTCTCACCACCAACACACACACAGTAGTGACCCATCCAAACATGAACAAGAGGGGAAAAGGAGATGCAGTAATACTAGAAAGAAAAGGAAACAATTAGTAAACCAGCAGATTTGAGAAGTGGAGGTGGGAAAACACTGTCAATAAAATGGTATCACTAGATGCAGTTTAATATTGTATGTGTAATGAGGAGAGAAATCTACTCAGACTTTAAGTACTCTCTGAAGTGGTTTCAAGAGCTTGGGCAAACATATCTTATGCAATCCAAAGCTGTCTTTTTAAAAATGCATCATCATTTTAATTTTCACAAATATTAAAGCAAAATCTGGAGTAACAAACACATTCTCTATGGTTAGAAGTAGAAATGTAAATAAAATAATTGTAGTTTAATTATTTTAGATACAAATTACTTTCCAGAGCTTTTAAAATTTTATGCTTTTTGATAAAAGGGGATGACCATAAGTATAATCCATATACTGGTAAAGTCAATTTGAAGGAGTTGAACAGGTTGCTTATTTATTTAATGACAATTCAGCTGCATTTTTTCTTCCGTGAGTAAACTTGAATACTTTTTGAGTTGAGTGTTTTTAATTTACAAGGTTTACCAAGGTCCTTTATGTGAGAACAGAGAAGGCAGTTTGAAAAATCACCTATAAAAGTTTGAAAATGAATAGCTGATAAAATATCCAGCAAGTAAATGTCTACGTGGGTCTTGTATAATACATGCTAAAAAGGAATTGAGTGCCAGAAACAAGAGTTGACTAGGTTCTACACTGTGGTGGGAATGTAGATTTGGTCCAGTCCCTATGGGAACCTGTATGGGGTCTTCTCACACTATTAAAAATATATCTACTATATGATCTCAAAATCCCTTTGTAGGTATCTACCTGAAAAATTCAAAAACACTCATTTCAAAGGGTCACACACATTTTTATGTTCACTGCAGCCCTACTTACAATAGGCAAGCAATGGAAACAACTTATGTGGAGAAAGATGTGGTGTGTATATATATATATATATATATATATATATATATATACACAGATATATACACACAGTGGAATACTGTTTAGCTACAGAGAAATCTTAAAATTTATAAAAATCTATTAAAATTAAATTTTGTTACTTGCAACAATGTGGATAAAACTTGAGATTATGTTACATGCAATATGTCATAAGTAGAAAGACTGATACCTAATGATTCCATTCATAAGTGAAATATAAATAACAAAGCTAAAACTAAAACCATGCTATGTGGCAATGTAGAGGGGACTTAAAAGATCGTGCTCAGTGAAAAAAGTCAGAATGAGAAACATAACTACTGGATGCTATCACTAATATGTTGACTCAAAGTAACTTCATTAATAATCAGATAAAGACAAGTGAAAAATCTAACCCTTTCTAACTGATTACAGAACTGAGACAGCAAGGTGTTAGGATGTGGAGAAGGGAAAGAAAGATAAGGAAGCACAATGGTCTTTGGTTTTATAACATGGGTGAATCAGTGGTAGGTACACTGTGATGGTAATATCTAATGGGGGTATAAAAATATTCTCATCAAAAATATAATTAAAATATAAACAAATGAGGCAGACATAAACAACAAAGCAAATCCTTGAATCTGACTGCAGACATGAAACTACAAGGGTTCCTGGGAGAAGGGGGAAGAGAAATCAGAGTATGTGGCTGAATGGGGTATAGTGGAGGATTACTGTGACTTCGTTTAGGGCATAGTGTGGTTATACACATCTGATGGTGTGTGAACCTGTACCACTGAGCTATGCAGTTTTGTTGATCAATGTTACCTCAGTAAATGTCAAAAAACCTAATAGCTTAAAGAATTAATATGATAATGTAAAACACTGTATAGGTTTCATTTGTTTAATGATGAATTAGCATATTTATTCATGCATGTACTCCTTAATCCATCAATTCACCCACCCACCCATCCTTTTAACAATAAGAACCTTGTAAATGCAAACGAATTTCAAAGATGTGATTAAATTATTCTTGCACACATTACATAGCATCCTTTTAAGATGAAGTATTTCCCTTAATAAGGGATAGATTTTATCAGCAATATATATATATATATATATATATATATATATATATATATCAAATCCTGCACTTCTTTCATTTCAACTATCACTACTCTAGACCAAAGTATCAATAGTTGTTTCCTATAACAGCCTGATAATTTACCTTTCTATTATCTTCCTAAACCTATCTTCCTTTTTTCATCCTTCTTTCCCCATGTCCAGCCAGTTTACTGTATTCTTACTTTGGCCTCAAAGCAGCCATTTTAGTGTATGCAAATTTAGTTTTGGTCATGTCACTCTTCAACCTAACACTATTCATTTGTTCATTGCCTTTTTTTTTTTAAGATTTATTTATTTATACATACAGAACTGGGGTACAGGCCAGAGGTATAGGGGCAGTGAGAGGATTCACCAGAGACAGAGCGGGGAGCAGAACAGGCCAACTGATGAAGTACACTGCTGAGGGGAGCAGCAGGCGGGTCAGGAGAGGTCTGCTGGGTCATGTGGGTCACCTCCAGTGCGGGCGGGGATCGAACTCATGCTGAAGTGACTTTAGCTTCTTAGTGCTATGCTTTAACCCGCTGTGCCACCAGGGAGGGCCCTCATTGCCTTTTACTTATATATTTATTTCACTTAAAAAACTCATAACATAGTCTCAGAATTAAACAATCATGACTATAACCTTATAAACTTTTGGAAGGTAGCAGCTTTTATTTGCTTAGCCATCATCACATAAACAGGAACTACCATAATTTTAAAGTGCTCACTTCCCCTTGTCTCATTT
Organism: Condylura cristata; assembly: GCF_000260355.1. NCBI lineage: Eukaryota > Metazoa > Chordata > Mammalia > Eulipotyphla > Talpidae > Condylura > Condylura cristata. The sequence goes on along the minus strand of NW_004567107.1, from coordinate 61,150,106 downwards.
GATTCATTCTTCTTCCTTGTCTTTACTTATGGGGTTAAATGAAAAGTCTCTGTTATATAAATGAATTTGTTTCCAGATCATTCAGTTCAAGCCAGAAGGTCTCTAACATGAACACAAAAAGAGGCTCTGATATGTTAATTCGTGTTGTATAAACACTATATGGCAAACTGGACTTCTTGGTTTCATGAATGCTCTGTATTATACCTGAGAGAGAAAATCAAGTGAATGATTAACTTAATTTAGAGAGAAAGAAGAGACTGTGTTTTCCTTGTATAATTTTAAAACATCAGTACATTAATTTATAAATGCTATCCAGAGACTACTACTCCGTGCTAAAATACTAAAAATTTTTGTACTACTCTAGTGCTAAAATAACCCAAGGAATCCTCCTGAGCTTCTCCAAAATCTAAGGTCAGAAAAGCAATTTTAATGTCAGCTCTGTCCTGACTCATGTTTCCTAATTTACTCAAATTTTAAAGTGTTTTCTTTTTTTAGTCCTTCGTTGAAGTAATGCCAGATTTTAAGTATGGAGATAGTAATCAGAAAAATCAAATACTTGATTTCTAATAATGTCATTTTGGCAAATCAATTGGCAAAGGCCCCAAAATGATGGTAAGAATGATAATGGTGCTGTATTTGGTAGATACTAGGTGCTGTATTTGGTAGATACTAGGAAGTTACTACTTATTTTTATTTCAAGATATGATAGATGAGTGATACATTTTATGGTGTGTGATGAAGTATTTTATCATATATTACCTGATTTCATTCATAAAATAATCATGTGAGAAGAGTAGAAATATCAGTCCTACTTGGATGATGAGCTCTTGGGTGATTAACATATTTAACTGATGATCCACCAGAAATAAAATAATTAAAAACAAGGGTGCTGTCTCTGCCTCTTTGCCTTTTCCTTATTTAGTATTTTCCCAAAGTGGTTTTTTTTTTTTCACTATTAAATGTGTATTTTAATATAACCTTATAGGAGTTTTACCACTGGGCTTTGTTGACCCATTGCTGTCAATTCCTACTTAAATTTTCCTCACTTGATAACCTAGAGATTACCTAGACTCTTCTCAAAATATATTTTCCTTCTAGAAGCCAGGCAGATAATGAGAATCAGGATTTATTTTCCAAGGGGCTTTATTTCAGTGTTTTGATTGACAAGTATCAACTCTGCCACTTTGAGAAGTACAGAATTCTTGACAAGCCAATTTTTTTTTAAACTGTTGTTTAATGTCAACAGGTTGTTAAAATGGATGAACTTTGTTTACTTGAAAGAGAGCACAGCAAAAAAGTCCAGTGCATGTGAGGCTATTAGGAATAGTGGTTAAATTTATTTTTTCACCCATAGCAAATGAAAGATCCCTAACCAATAAAACATACTAGGCAAATATGTCACTGACAGATACACTTTCTTATAAATCTTCACCTCAGTCACAGTGAAGAAACATGATGGTTTTCTTAGAGGAAACAAAAATAAATAGTCAGCAAAAATAAAATTTTCATTTGGTGCTTCTAGTCAAAGTATGAATTAACAAACAACGCAAAGGATGTGCTATTATTAATATTTAAATTACATTCTAAAAACAGCACTTGTTATTGCCAGGAAGCTTGTTAAAATGCAGAATATCAGGTCTCAAATTAAATCTCTTCTATTAAAACCCACCTTTTTAACAAGATTCTCCATATAGCTTCTACAATATAATCACTAACAATGTAAGAAATAATGATGCAGATTATAGATCTGAGAGAGAAATCTCAGAGATAATCAGCAGGTAGTTCATTTTCTGTAGTACCAGGTTCTAAAATTAAGTATTCAGTGAATTAATTTATTAATTCCTTTAACAAATAGATTTCTTTTCTATATATTAAATTTTTAAATGCCCATCGTCACTATCCTTATTAAAATTTCAAAATAAGGGGGTAGACATATTTAGAAGGAGAAAAAAAATGTGATAAATGTTTCAAAAGAAAAAAAAAAGCTACAAGTTTTAAAAGATCTCAGACTAGACTCCAGCAAATAGTTCTAAAATTTGATTTTACCTAATAGTCATCTACACAAATTGTTGAATCACAGATGCCTGAACTTCACCCTCATACTTTACACCTCCAGGGCTCTAATACAACAGGTCTAGGTTGCTGTCCAATAACTTTTATTTCCATCAAGTTAATTAACAAGTAATACAAAGCCTGCTAATCCAATGAATCCAATGACAATGTTTTATGTATACAGGATACAAAGTATAAATGGCATAATTCTTTTAAACTTGTAATTGCTTTTACTGTAATTGGATTAAAGTCTTTAATTAGAAAGCAGAGGTTAGCAGAGTAGAAAAATTTTTATATCCCATCTACATGCTGTCTTCAAGACATTCACTTTAAAGCCAAAAAATATTTTTGAAGTGGATAGAGCAAGGTAATTCATGAAAATGGTGACCAAGGAAAACTGAGATGTTTTAATTAATATCATATATGACAGAATTTAGGTGAATTATTGTGGAATTTTTTTTAAATAGCATTATATATTGAAAGAGTTACCCATTCCCAAATCATAGTAATATATGATACACACACCACACACATATACATATATATACACATACATACATACATGAATATATATGTATATATTTATACATACATACATATTCATACATACATGAATATATATATAT
>NW_004567107.1:61135313-61147320 GCF_000260355.1 Condylura cristata | reverse complement strand
TATATATATATATATATATATATATTCAGCCTGAAAATTAACAGAATCAGAGGAAGGAAAATAAACATTATAAACATTTAAAATAACAACTTGAGAGTAGAATAATAATAAAGACTTCTATGACACTCCACTATAAACCAATCAGAATAATAGGCACAGAAAATTCTACTTAGAAAAGAATAAATGTTCTTATCAAGTACATATGGAACCTCCCCAGGTGGACACTATGTTATTCTGCAACAGTGTAATCCCTATAGAATGTCCTGGTTCCCCGACATTCTCAAAGAAATGTGGGGCTGCAGAGCAAGCAAAATTTAGAAAAGACTGGAACTGACTTGTGAGAAGAAGGCCTAGAGGAAGCACATGGAGAATAGATGTGTGAAAGGAAGCTGTACTTGCTTCTCAGCCTTGGACTTGTACCAGGGCCTTGGGGATATGGAAGGAGACACTTGAAGGAGAGACAGCAGAACTATGGCTGAGAGACCCATGGGGAGAGACTGACAGTGGCAGCCTTTATCTTGATTTGTACTTTGATTTTGCTCCTTTCCTTGCAAACTGGTCTGCACCCTCATGCCCTCTCCATATGGACCCCACCAGAGGTGCTTTAGACTTGTGACAGGCTTTCAGGCCTGAGTGGCACCACTAAGGGCTGACCCTATTTTGCTGGGCCGACGAAGGAATCTGTTACTTTGCATGACTCATCAGAAAGCTATTTTTGCTATATTTTTTGACTTCTCTCTATTGCATACTAATTCTATTGATGTTCTTTTCTGTTGAAGGTTTTATACACAATAGTATGTTTGTCTTTATGTGGCAGATAGCAGAACCTATTTTAGAGCATGCAGGTTTGGAGGTTCCAAGGTGCCCCTTATTCTGCCTACAGACAGACTACCTAGCAAATGTTAATCAAGTTAAAAACAGAAATCATATACTTCATCTTCCATTGACAAAAATGTGATGAAATTAGAAATTAGTAGCAGAAGGAAAACATGGAAATTTACACTGCATGGAAATTAACCAACCATCGGGCAAAAATTACTCACAAAATCTAAAAGAAAATATCTTGAGGTAAGTGGAAAGGAATAAACATTGAATTCTACAGATTACAATGAAAGTCATATTCAGAGAGAAATTTATAGTTGCCTGTTCCTTCATTTAAAGAGAATATCTAAAATTAGTAACAAATATATTAAGGAACTAGAAAATACAGAACAAACTAAGCCTATATCTATTAGAGGAAGTAATAAGCAAGGTTAGTGTGTACTTAAATAGAGAATAGAAAAACAGACTATCAATGGAACCATAAGTTGATTGTTTCAAAAAGATAAATGTACTTGATAAATCTTTATCTAGATTGAATAAGAAAAATAAAGAAGACTCAATTTACTAAAATCATAAATAACTATATTACCACCAAAGCTTCCTTGTACTAATGTAACCTGTGATGTTGTTTGACATAATTTCTGTTTTCATATATTTTGAGATACATTTTGTGTACCAGTATATGATTTAGTCTTCATATTCCAGGTGCACTTGAGGCAAAAAAAAATGTATCCATTTCTGTGGAGAAAAAGGAACTCTCCTGCATTGCTGGTGGGAATGCAAACTAGTACAACCACTATGGGAAACTGTTTGGAGGTTCCTCAAACTGCTAAACATGGAGCTTCCCTACGGCCCAGCAATCCCACTCCTAGGTATCTACCCAAAAGACACAAAAACACTGATTGAAAAAGATACCTGCACCCCCATGTTTATTGCTGCTTTATTTACAATTGGAAAAACATGGAAGCAGCCCAAATGCCCAAAAGTAGATGACTGAATTAAGAAGATGTGGTACATATATACAATGGAATATTACTCAGCAACCAAAAAAAGAGAAACACATGTCTTTTGCAGCAACTTGGATGGAGCTGGAAAAGATCATGCTTAGAGAGATAAGCCAGAAAGAGGAAGAAAAACCGGATGGTTTCACTCATAGCAGGAGTATAATGGACCAGGCGAGAAAATAACAAAAATAATGAACAACCATATACCAGAGACATTTTGTGGGGGCAGGGGGGGGAATGGGGTCAAAAATGGTGGGGAGGGAAATACACGGGGTTATGGTGATAGCACACGGGTGACTTGGTGATGGGAAACGCATGGGGATTACAATTTAGATGGAAAAAAATGTACAAAATGATGTAAAAATAAACTTTTGTAAAATAAAAAAAAATATCCATTTCTGTGGACAGAAAGCTCTATAAATGTCCATTTAACCCATGTGACCCAAACTTCATTTAAGGCATTTATTTCTTTGTTAATTTCCTGTGTGGATGATCTATCCCTTTGTGTAAGTGGTATGCTCTGAGGTTTTACTAATTTTTGAATGGAGAAAAATACACATTAAAGCATAAGTGAGCAGCAGACCTCACTGGAGAAATTTTGAATAAAGTTCATGTTTCTTAAATTCTGGGAAGTGAAAAGGTAGACTTACAAAGTATACTGAAGGGGCTAAAACTCAAGAGCATAGTAATTGCATGAACTTACTATTCCAAGCACACAAAGCTATTCTTTTGGGAATAAATAATGTAACATTTTGTATTATATGAAAGCTAGCATAGATCTCTTATAATACATTAGATTATAATGATCACATCTCACTAATATATAAATTATAATATGTTAAATATCTATATTTTATTAGTATTAATAAATCATTAGTATTAATAATATCAGCATATACTTATACACACTATATAGTATTCTGGAGCTATGTTTATTGACTTTTAAATCAAATTACTCTGTGTGCTCATATTCAACATCCAAAACTCTTCCATTAAAACCAAAAATGTAGCAATGCTTATTAAACACATTACTGCTGTGTATTTATTATGTATTTTGTTTTGGGGGCTAAATGTGAATTTTTTAGCTAAACATGTTCTTATCTGTATCCCGGGTACTAGAAATGACTGAAAAATAACTTTTTCTTAGGACATAATTTATTTATGTACCTAATTTAAAATGGTATAATTTGACATATGACACCATCTGTGAAGAGGACTATACATCATTTACTTCTGCAAGCATTGCATTTCTTAGTATGATCTGTTAAATTAATGCATCAAAATGTTTGACACATTTAATATTCACATTAGATACACTGAATTAAAATAATCTATATCTAACATTATTTGTATTAGCAGATGACAATAACAACCAGTTTTCAACCTACAAAAATAGTGAACGTGGTCCTCCCTGGTGGTGCAGCAGGTTAAAGCACAGCACTAAGAAACTAAAGCCACTTCAGCATGAGTTCAGTCCCTGCCCGCCCAGAGGTGACACACATGGCTCGGCAGACCTCTCCTGACCTGCCCGCTGCTCCCCACAGCAGTGTACTTCGTCAGTCGGCCTGTTCTGCTCCCCACTCTGTCTTTGGTGAATCCTCTCACCACCCTTGCATTCTGGCCTGTATCCCAGTTCAGTATGCATTAATAAATTAATCTGAAAAAATGTATAGTGAATGTATTTTTTAAGCTAAAATACTGTGAGTAAAGAAATAAACTTTAATGCAAAATGGTACTACTACCAATACTTGTACTTGGTGCACTGTGTAAATACAGGTAACTAGGAGCAGCTGTCTCTGTTAGACAGACTGAAGCTCAGAATGTTGGTTATACACAATAAATATTGATGTGGAGCAAAAATAACACCTTCCTTTAAATCCCTTTTCACAAGGGCTAAAAAAATCTTCCTTAATATTTATATCCAGGTAGACACATTAATTTATCTAATTTTATATACATTTATTTAACTAATTCTCATGTCAACTCAGTATTGTCTGCATTGTATTCAGAGGAGTGCTGCCTTTATCATGAACACAATCCTGAAAGTCTGAATTTATCATTACCAGAAATTCTTCAGTATCTGTAGATTTTGTCCCATATGTACATGTCTGTTTAAGACTGTAAATTGCAATTTACATCATCTGAATGTTGACTCATGCTAGTAAAATATGTAAAATTATAATTCTTATTTTGAAAAGTAAATCCACTATATATTTCATATTTGGGTATCTAAATAAAAAAAAATCCTTTCCTAACACTTCAAATTGACCTCATTCACATGCAGTATGATATCTATGAGAACACATAAATCATAGTGCCATTTTTGTCTTTATTAAATATTTGGCATACATTTCTGGGTTTCAAGAAAATCTGTAATTGGAACTAAAAGCACAGTTAAATCTTAAAAAAAAAAAAATGCCCACATTAACCAGAGTGAATTGGCAAAGAACACATGATTATTAAATTCGTTGTCTTCAATTTCTTCTTCAAGTTCCATAAACTGTTAATGATTCATAGCATCTGGCATATGGATTGAAACAATTTCACAGCTGTACCCATGACAATTTTAAGAGTTTGCTTCAGAAAGCAAGCACAAAATATTTTCAATCTGTATTATATACTGAGATGAAGCAATAAGGAAAACATCAGTTCCTTCCATGGACATTCCAGCAATTATTTATATTTTTGACCTAGTATGGCTGGAGCAATCTTTGTAAAAGTAAAACTAATTTTCTCCTATCTAGCTCAAATTCTTCTTTAACAAAAATAAAATAAAAAGGAGCTCCATTACAAATTCAATTTTTAACTGTAACCTGACAACTCTTTTTGAGGTGGAAGTCCTTTAAGTGCAAAGTTTCTCTTAACTATCAAGTGTGCAGTGTCTATTATAACACCCAGCTCATCTGGAGCTAAAGCTAACACTTATACTTTTTCCATTTTGAATCCTTTCATCTTTAGATCTTTTTTATAAAAGACACATTATGCATGTAATTGTTTGGTGGCAAATATAAAAGTCAAGTCCCCATTTATGTCTTTTTTATAATTTCATTACAATTTTCCAAAGAAAGTTCAATAATTGAAGTCACATTTTTACTATCCAAAATTATCTTTTTTATTCTTATACTAGATTTTTATACCTGACAGTCCTAGGTATATACTAAATCGGAAGCACCTTGATCTGGGACTTTCAAGCTTCTAGAGCAGCAAGAAATAGATGTTTGTCACTAAAGCCATATTTTTATACCCCTCTGTCATAAGATACAAAACTGACACTTCCTATCCATTTCAATTCTGGATCATTCTGATCAACTAGCCAACATCACAGGTCATTCTGAGTCAGAATATTCTGGTTGCTGCTTTTGCATATGCTATTAACCATACTCATGCTTTCTTTGGTGTTTCAGTCAGCCTTTTGGGTCCTACCAGCCTGAATTCTAATCACTCTTGCTGCACTTAGGTTTCCCAACACAGTGACTGGGGTTCGCACGTAAGGTCTGGCTTTCAGAGAGAACAGCAAAGCTCTCCTACTCACAAATCTGTTTCTCAAAGCAGGCCTTAAAGTTGCCATTTAAATTCGGCAAATCTCCCCTAACATTTCAATACCCTATGCCTTTATTATTTTTTTTTTCTAAAATGTGGGTTATTAGTTACAGATTTAATCTTATTTGCTCTGTACTAAGGGCTAGAGAACATTTACTCCTTTAAATGTTTTGGCCAAATTTTAGTATTTGCAAGTTTCTTATCCTATTTTACAACTGGCAGGGAGCTTAATCATTTAATCCTTGCTTGGACATTGATATTTCTATCTAGAACAGTCTAAGTTTTCTGTTTCTGTATGCCTCACATGTCCAATATAGTCTTACATGCATTATACTTACAGGTTTGTTTCTTAGGAAAGTTCCCTAATCACTTGAACATTCACAAACTCAATTCAAATATATGTTGTAGCAATGTATTTAGTATCAGATGCTATGTGACATCTTACAATAAAAAGGCTAAACAGCATTATATATTATTCTCAATCCTACAGCACTTATTAAGGCTTTTACACACAGAATACATTCAAAAAGTATTAATAGAATTGATGAATTAAACAAACATAAATATGAATCAAGGGAAAAGATTACGAATGACTAGCTCTATTATAACTCATATATAATTGTTACTAAATAATTTGATTTTATTAGAGCTTCATTTTTAGATATATTTTGTATATCAGATCTATAGCAGAGAACCAAAGACAAAATACGGATGGAAATTTGTAGAAAATTCATGACTGAGAAGAAAGTTCCCTAGATCAATTAATATATCACCAATCAGTGAAAAGTGCTTTCCTTTCCATTGAAATAGGTAGAGTAACAATTCCAGTTCTTATTTTAATAGCAAAGTCAAATACTAAAAAGAAGATAGTAATGCCAGGAAGAACAAGACAACACTGTGTTAGAGGGGACAGAGAATTACTTAGCTGCACTACTTATAACCTAGAAATGTCATTGACACTGACTTGTGATATTACTTCTAATACATTCAACTCTTCTCTTGAATTACTTCATTATCTTAACAATTTTTTTTTTAAAAGATTTATCTGTGCATACAGAGCTAGGGTACAGGCCAGAGGTGTGTGTGGGGGGGTGCGGGGTGGGGGTGAGAGGATTCACCAGAGACAGAGTGGGGAGCAGAACAGGCCAACTGACTAAGTACACTGCTGAGGGGAGCAGCGGGTGGGTCAGGAGAGGTCTGCTGCACCATGCGGGTCACCTCCAGCGTGAGCCGGGATCAAATTCAGGCTGAAGTGGCTTTAGCTTCTCAGTGCTGTGCTTTAACCCGCTGCACAACAAGGGAGGGCCCCTTCACTAATGATTTTAATGCAATGATATCACTGGTCCCACTTTAGCCTTTTCCCAATTACTAGCCAAGTTTGCAGAATTAATAGAACTTTAAAATAATGACCAAATTTACCCCCAATTTGGAATAAATGATAATGAATAGAGTGAACAGTATTAATCAGCAACAGCATTCTTAAACTGTTAAATTGAGATATTTTTCTTAGAATCCACCTGTAAAAAAAGTATTTTACCATTTTGAACAAAAATCAAGGTTCTTGATAAGTATCGATGTGAAAAAAATCTCTTAACCGGAAAGGTTGTGTAAAGGGCACAAAAATAGCAAACCAATGATCCCTGGTGTAAAATAGATCTTCTTTAGTTCTTAAGAGTGAAACTCACTTTATTTCAGGAGGCTTGAAAGCATTCTTAAAATAGCATTCATCCTCACTAATAGTGTACATCCTCTACGTCCATTATGACTTCCTCAGAGAATAATCTGAGATGAAAATGTAGGATAAGTCTTGTCTTAATATTTTTTTCTTATCTGTGCCTCAATTCTAAAATGTTTGGGAAGCTTAAACTTCTTCCCTAATAACTATCAAAAGCCTGCCACAGGGATTAGAATGTGAAAGCGAGGGAAAGCAGACCTTGTAAAATTGAATAAACGACAAAAGTCATCCCATCCTTCCACCTCCCCCAAATCAACATAAGTTGATTTTTTCATTTGGGATTGGCATCTCTAATATACTGATTCACAAACAGAAAGTGTGATTCAGTAGATCAATCCTAATGCAGACATGGTAAAGAGTGTTTTCACTTATAATAGATGTATTAGCTGTCCCAGTCATTTGGAGATCAGACAGCATTAACTACCCAATGATTGCGAATGAAACTGGACTCCTATTCAAAGAAAATTAAGCAGTTCACTAATTTATGCCCTTTTAAACCCATAAATGTTTTGTAATTCCTAGATTTTAGGGAAGTTTTAAAAGTCTGGTTTAAAATGCCACAGGCACATTAGCAGAAACATTTAAAGCTGTTAAAGGCTTCCAGCAGATTGTATTATTTATTATGTGCAGGCTCTGGAGGCTAAGAGCAGCTGAAAGGAAGGCTGTGCCAATAGCAGAAAATGAAGATTGTCTAAATAAAGGGCTAGTTGCCATTTAGTCTGCTGTGCGAAGCCTGAAAAATACACTGACACTCCTGTGAAAACAAAAATGAGTCCTACGATTCTTGTGTACTGAAAATAAAAATGTTTTTATATTATTTAATCAAAGGGTATAATTAAAAATAGGTGTTTTTTTTCTTATGAATGAAAGGGTTATTATAAAGAAAAATGGAACTGAGTCAATATGAAAGCACATTATTAGATTATAGAGCATTGTGCAAAATGTATGCTTTTACTGTTATTGGTAAATAGGATCTCCTAAATACATGCCATTATAGTATAGATGAATCCTATTAATTATTTTTATATAAAATTATTTACATTGAAGTATCATTGGTTTACAATACTGTGTATGACTTAGAAGTATGGGATTATAACCCATCAGATGTATGTTACCATATTACATCCACCATCAAAACACCAATAATCTTGCACCACAGCCCACTGAACCTCCACCCTCTTTCTTTGGAAGCCTCATTTCTACAGTCACTCCAAGGATTTGTTGGGTTTAATTTTTGTCTGTTCCATGTTTGGTTTCTGGACTCATTTCCTTTGAAAAATTGCTTTTAGTTTACCTAAATTTTATTCATTCGGTTATGCAACACTACATTGGGTTGATATTAAAGCATAAAGGAGTAGTTTAAAGATAAAGAAAATATGGTTCCAAATGCCTGTTAATTCAATCCTCTTTGCCTAGCTACCTGTGTAAAAACTGGGAAATAAGTTGTTAGTTGTTAGTCTGTGCTGATAATCTTCCAATTTCATTATATTTGGTGAACTAAAAGAGGAAAAATAAAAACAAATTTAAATAATTAAAGGGTTTACTATTTAACTTCCAAATTCACAGAAGGGCCCTAATAAATTTGCTCTTAATAAAATCATGGTGCAAGATAACTGCCAAAATCTAGGTTTATGACTTGCGATGTAGTAAAGCTGTCCCACATTTCCAGTTTAACAGGAAGTCCAATCTGGCTGGGAAGGAGCTGGAGGCGGGTAGAAGGAGCAACCCTACATATTCCAGAATATCTGAGTAGGCCTCAAATGATGCCATTTGAGCATAGGAAATGCCACAGCTGCTGCCATCAGAGTGAGCCAGTAAGGCAGCTGCTACAAACAAGTCTGGGGGGACAGCTTTCTCATTGCCAAGTCCCAGTTATGGAGGATTCCTTGAGGAAGAACCATTCGGTCACCCAGTATAATACAAAGTTAATGGATGGACATAAGGATCTGGCTTCCATTTATTTCTATGGACTTTTAATTCCTTCAGCAGTAATGAGGAAGTGCAGGAGATTTTCCTGAAATATATAGAGGCATAAGTCTCACAGTCACTAATATCCAATCTAGCAGAAGTGTCTGGGTTTTGTGATGCTTGTAGTATTTGTCATTTTTTTAAATTTGTAATTGCTTTTCTCATTCTCATGAAATATTTACTTTCATACATACTTAGTATTTCATTCCTGAAAGGTTATCACCAAAATTGGAGTAATATTCTCTTTAAAAACAGAGAATTAGATATGGCCAGGAAGATAAAAAGTTTTTTTCTGAAGGTTGTGTTCCAATTTGCGTTTCTGGGGCTATACCCCTATACCTGTGCTCTGGCTCCCTCAGATACTAGACAGAATCCTACTTCTGCCAAAGCTCTTATTCAACATGTGGAAATTACTAAGCTCAGTGAATACAAACTCCATGCCAGATTGGTATGGCCACAGTCAAATTCACCCATGCAAACTGTTCTAGAAGTTTCGGTTAAATTTCACCTGTACTTTTAAATCCTTGATTACTTTTTTTTTTTTTTAGTTGTAAGTCTTCTATTTCCTGTAAGGATTATGTTTTATCATTTGTTTTAATTGAGGTAATACAGGCTTACACTACTGTATGATTTAGAGGTATATATTCATTCTATACCAACCACCAATAATCTACCCACCATAGTCAATTGGGCCCCCCCAGGCACTTTGCTACCCATCCCTCCATTCCCATCAAATAAGCCTCAATTTTACAGTTAAATTTCTAGGATGTGTTTTGGCTTAGTTTTCTCTTTTGCATTGTGTTTCTACATTTAACATGTATAAAGTCATCTGTTATTTGTCATTCTCCTCCTGACTTAATTCACTTAGCATATGCCCCTCTAGCTCTCTAGCATAACCCCTCATGTTGTTATAAACGAGTTAATTTTATAGCTGAGTAGTATTCTATTTTGTATTGTATGCTATTTTGTACTATTCTATTTTGTATTGTATACTATTTTAGTGTAGTATTTTATTTTCCAATAGTATTCCTTTCACCAATCATATATCATTGCACACTTAGGGTTGTTTCCATACTTTTGTTATGGGAATTTTTCAGAGAAACCAGAAGGCACTCAGAGAGGTGAAGAGAGAAAGGTTTATTTGTCACACTGCGGGCACAGTGGGATAGCTCCCAAAAGACTGAGCCTCAAACAGCTGAAATGGTAAGCTCTTATATAGTTGGCATGGGGAAACTTTCTGTGCTTGAGTGACAACTGGCAGCGTAGGATATGAGCTAGCTTTGACAGTTTGAGCTTATCAGGAAACTTTAGAGCACCAGAAGGTTATGTCATGATGACCTAGACCATTATTTTGGGCAAGTTGCTCAATGCTTTGGTAACTCCCTGATTCACTTTGGTTATTATAATACAAAACACATTATAAATATATAATAATTTGAAATAGCTTTTCAGTGAATACAGGTGTGCATATGTCTCTAAGGATTAGTGGTTTTGCATTCTTCAGATATATACCCAGGAGTGGGTTTGCATTATTCAAGTGAGTACTAAGGAGTGGAATTACTGCAATATTTAGTAGATCTATTGTTTAATATTTTGAGACCTAGTTACTATATTTCCATAGAGGCTGGACCAGGGTGCCTTCCTGATGAAAATATATTTTCATTTAAAGTACAAGTTGACTAGAGAAACCAATCACTGTTCCCAATTTAGGTGAGAACATACTTCTGGAACTATGTTAATGGTCTTTCAAAAACACAGTACTTCATACAAGAAAATGGGTTAAAATTCTCAGATTAAGCTAGATACAGACCTGGACCATAAAGCATTGGTGCCTAGTGGAGTTACCTCTATGAAATTAGGATGTGGTTTGTAAGTAGGATGATAATGATAATTTGTAATAGGACTTTGGAGAGGTGCTGTTATTTATTAAAACTAGATTTTTTTCTTCCTGTATGTAATGGGAAAATATCTTATTTTTCTAGTATATTAATAAATCATGGTCTTCAGAAATAAAGTTTTGATTTAACAATCTAAATAAATAATATAAATGCCCATTTTTTTTCTTTCCTTGTTGTGACTTCTCCTTGGTAGCAAATTTATGACTAACTCTTGTTAGATTATACTTGTTATTTCAAAGTATGTATCTGTGTATCAACTTTATTCCTGTTTCCATTTTTTTCTTTGACTTAAATTCTTTTTTTTTTGTTTCTTCAAATATTGGCTCATTTTTTTTAAAAAGATATACTTAAGCATACAAGAACCGGGGTATAGAGCAGAAGTGCGAGGGTGAGAGAATTCACCAGAGAGGGAGTAGGGAACAGAACAGGCAAATGTACTGAAATACACTGCTGAGATGGAGCAGAAGGCACAGCAGGAGAGGTGTGCAGTGCCATGGGGGTCAGCTCCCTGACCCCAGATTGAACTAGTGCTGTAGTGACTATATATGACAGCACTGTCTTTAACAAGCCCTGTACCACCAGGGAGGTCCCTAAAATATTAACTAATTTTTATAAACTTGAATAAAGGTCTCTGTATAAATAAAATGGAAATAAACATTATCTCTTATATTCAAATTAAACAAAAGTATAACACATAGAAAGCAATAGAAATTCCTGAGAAAGATAAAGCAAGGAGACAAGGATCAATATAGGACTTGGCAAAATATAGGGGAGATAAAATCAACATCTGATCTTAGAGATTTATTTACTTAGTACACCTTACAAGTTGTGAAGTTTTACCCCAATATTGAAAATAAGAGAGGTATAATCTAAAGTGTTTTTCAAAAGAAATAAAAACATGGCTTTTGGCCATCTACGATAAGCCCACAGCCAATATTATCCTCAACGGAGAAAAACTGAAAGCCTTTCCTTTGAGATCAGGAACAAGACAAGGGTGTCCACTATCACCACTGCTCTTCAACATAACACTGGAAGTTCTA
>NW_004567107.1:61106256-61133273 GCF_000260355.1 Condylura cristata | reverse complement strand
AAAAAAACATGGCTTTTGATTTCCTGTTATTTAACCAAATATTTATACTATTTATCCTTGTGTACAGTATTTTGCAAAGCATATTAGAAGAGTGGTAAGCAAGATGCCTGTGATTTATGACCTCATGCAGCTTGAAGAGCAGAGAAAGACCTAGAGCCAAAAACTGAGACAGAGAGAAATGGAGACAGAGAGCTAGAGATCAAATAATCACATAAATATACAAATTCATTATTATGCAACAAAGATGCATGGAGTAGCTTACGTATTGTGTTACTAAGTGTAAACTCTGGGGAGACACAGGTGAAGAAGCTAGACCATAAAATATTTTCATTGGACTGTCATTTTAATGCAATATATGGAAAATACATATAAACTGATGACTAAATACAATAAAAAATGAATCAAATTATAATATAGAGAATGATAGAGAAGGATATTCTATTGTAGACATGGTAATGTTAAACAGTATATATCTCCTCTATTAAGCTAGAAATTTACTGACTTTAGCCTATTCACTGTCTATAGTACACTGTGTCATGAATAAATGTGATCTAGTGCTGTGATGAGGGGAGGGGAGTATGAAATATACTAGAATTATGTAATGGCTTTCATTTAAATATCAATAAACAGTATAATTTGATTTTATTTAAATGAAATAGGATTTATGGACACACAGATATCTATAAAATCTATACAGATTTTTGCCAAAGTATTAAAAGAATTCTTACAAAACTTCGAATCAGATATAGTCATACACAAAGACCCTGACACATAGGTTTTCTATGTTTCTGAATCATATATGATCTTCTAAATCACTTCAATTTAAAAAAAAAGTGAAGGACTAAGTATCAATATATCTATAAAACCGTACATTTTGCATTGTTTGAAATGAACCTCAGCTGTGCATAACTGGATTATTTATAAGCTTAACCATGCCACATTTTACACTGACCCAAGAATGGTGTGTTTCTTTCACTCACTTTTTATAATTTGTATAGCAAGCTATAGTTTGCAAAGTCACATATCTTATTTCAAAAGTAAAAAATAGCAACAGGTGGAAAATAAGTATGAGCCTGGTTTAAAGACACATATGGGAAAAAATAAGTGTTACAAGGAAATGTAGCAATTGGAGAGAAAATATAAATAAGGGGCAACAGGAAAATGGAATGGAGCACTCATCAGAAAAAGCACATGAAAGCCTAGAGCAGGCTGATCGCCCAGGCCTCTATAAAGATGTGTTCTTCTAAGGAAAGTTAAGATTTACTTAAAATTAAAGGGAGATAATCAGAAGATAGAATATGAACATAAATAAGACAAACATCTACAAATTATCTTTAAAATTTGTGAGTCTGGCCCTCCCTGGTGGTGCAGCGGGTTCAAGTGCAGCATTGCAAGCTAGCAGCAGCAGCTTCAGTGCGGGTTCGATTCCAGGCCTGGAGGTGATCCACATGGCGCAGCAGATCTCTCCTGTCTCTCCCACTACTCCCCCAGCAGTGTTCGTCAATATTCCTGTTCTGCTCCCCACTGTGTCTCTGGTTTATCCTCTCACCATCCTCTGGCCTGTACCCCAGTTCTGTATGCATAAATATTTTTTAAATTATTTATTTATGCATACAGAACTGGGGTACAGGCCTGAGGTGCAGGGACGGTGAGGGGATTCACCAAAGAGAGTGGGGAGCAGAACAGGCCGAGTGATGAAGTACACTGCTAAGGGGAGCAGTGGGTGGGTCAGGAGAGGTCTGCCGTGCCACATGGGTCACCTCTGGGGCAGGTCTGGAACTCATGCTGGAGTGGCTTTAACTGCTTAGTGCTGTGCTTTAACCCTCTGTGCCACAAGAGAGGGCCCACATAAATAAATCTTTAAAAAATAAAAAGATTCATGAATCTTTCAAACATCTAAACTGATCAGGATTCCAAGGTACTTTTATTTTTTAAGTTTTTTTTTTTTTAATTTTTGCATACAGAACTGGGGTACAGGCCAGAGGTGCAGGGGCGATGAGAGGATTCACCAGAGACAGAGGGAGGAGCAGAACAGCAGACTGACAAAGTACACTGCTGAAGGGAGCGCAGGAGAGACAGGAGTGGTCTGCTGAGCCATATGGGTCACTTCCAAGGATCCAACCATTGCTGCACTTTAACCTGTTGGGCCACCATGGAGGGGCACCAAGGTATTCTTTTAAGAAGTTGACTTTAAGTGGATGCTACAGAGTTAAATGGTTTTTATGCAAAATGAAATGAAGTCAATAAATTCAAGGAAACATTTCTAAGTTATGAAGTGTTTAAAATATCTTGGACTCATCAACATAGCTGCTTTACAGAAGAGTATACAAAATGCAAGCTGACCTGTTTCATCATAGGAGGGAAATTATAGCTGGCTAGACACTAAAATGAATAAAGGTATCAAGTAAATCCAAAATTTCTTTTCAGGCTCTCCATACTGATTCCTTTTATGACACTATCTCTTGAATAGGAACATTAATATTGAATGTTTCCTCTCGATTGACTTCACTGTTTTTCTGAACTTCCTGTTACAGTACAC
Source organism: Condylura cristata (assembly GCF_000260355.1). Classification (NCBI taxonomy): domain Eukaryota; kingdom Metazoa; phylum Chordata; class Mammalia; order Eulipotyphla; family Talpidae; genus Condylura; species Condylura cristata. The sequence goes on along the minus strand of NW_004567107.1, from coordinate 61,130,734 downwards.
AAACACTACAGTCAAAGGACACACTTTCTTTATTCAAATCTTTATATGTCTTTTGCATTGATGCCTTCAGGAAGAGGAAAAAAAAAGAAATATTCATTCATTGGGCAGTCTCTAAAACTGGTATATACATTATCTTACTCCTGTTATTTAAACCATTCAAATCTTGGTTTATTATGAAGTGTAGACAATGAGCTACATTAAAATTTAATGTCATTGTGATAATCATGAGATAAAATATATGTGATTAAATAAGTATCTTCTTATAACTTAAACCACATGAATTTCTAATAAATGCTCATTTAACATTATGCATTATTATTGACCTTCAAATCTTTGACTGATAATCACTAGCTGGGTGATGTAGGCTCATTACTATGCCTCTATTAACTCAGTTTTCTTATATGTGTATAAATTGTAGATAAAATTAGAGTTGACAGCATAAGGTTGAAACTTTTAGCTGAGTTCTTATATGAAGATCACTTAAACTAATGGTTGGTAAAAAGTGACAAGTGAAAGAAGTCAATGGTGACTACAGCAGAAATAATGATTCTTAAATTCTGTATGATATATAATTCTCTACTAATTTGATTAAATTTTAGAAATCCAGAAAATACAGAAATTTTATTTAAAAGCATGCTCAAATTTTTTGTAATGTAAGTATTTATCAACATTTTTTTAGCCTATCTGTGGATTTTAGCTTATGAACCCAAGTGTGAATAATATTCTTTATCAGGTAAAGATAAAATAAAAATAACAAGTTCATGTTTTCCTTATGCTATATATTACAGAATTGTGAAAAATATTTCACTTGCTAATTAAGACATTTATTTTAGAGCAAAAATATATAAGATGACATGGAGAGGTTTATAATTAATGTCATTTATTAAAACTCATGAGTTCTAATCTGCTACATTCTGAAACTTAGTTTTGTTGGGGAAAAGAACAGTGTGGCACAGCATGACAAAAAAAAAAAAATGTACAAATTGCTTCTCAAACATCCAAGATCTGTCCAAGTAAGTAACACAAACACTGGGATTTTGCCAGGATTACACACTATATACAAGTGTACTATTCTTAAAAAGATCTTCCAATATTTAGGTATACAACTCTAATACCAATACTATGTTGAAAACATTCTTCATTTCCTTTACAGAGAGATAAAAATTGAATTTCATTTTAATATTGTTATCATACAAAAAAGTGATAGCTATTTATTTCCTTATTTAAAAATTCAAGATATTATAATTTAGTTATCACTCAAAACACACATTACAATTTGCACCTTGAACTGTGATTTTGAAAACTGTGGTTTCTGAGAGAAACAGTGAACTTTTCAATTAGTCTGTCATGTTGACACTTCCTTTTATAATTTACACAGTAAACAGAAAAACTGGTTTTCCTTTGATAAGTGAGAAACCAAAATATTTTCTCTAAGAGAAAAATTTTATAGCACCTGAGAGTAAGAAGAATCTATGAAATCAAGAGAAGATACTGACTGTGAATTTGCTGAAGTCCATATATTTTACATACTAGGACTTGAATTATATTTCTAGATAAAGTTAAACTTTGGGGCAGCTGAAATGGTTCTAGTCACAGAATTAAGTAATGCTGACTTCTTATTTGTTTGTGGCTTTGTTACACAGCTCTCATTTCTGATTCCTTCACCACTATTTAGAAGACCTTCTGTATCAAAGACAGAATCCAATGCTCTACTCATAGCCACAAAATTCCCAGTTATAACTTGCCCAAGTCCACACCAAAGTACTCAGTTCAATTAATAGTTATTAGGTTACTAATAAATTATAGCATTAATAACACTATCTAAATGCATTACAAAGTAAATAATCGTTTTATATAATTTAGAGTAGCATTGTGCTTAATACCCTTGTAAAGTTACTTTGTAAATGAGTTATTATATTTACAACACAGAGGAAAGGAGATTCTCAGTGATAGCTGTTATTACAGTTGTATAAAATAGATAGAATGTGGAAGATAAAGAAGGCCATAATTTAAAAGTTCAATTCAATTTAGATGTAGATTCAAACTAATGATTTCTCTATAAAGGGCACTTTTTGATTTTAATCATATTCATCATATGTTCACATACATCAGATGTGTGGGCATAGATGATTATAAATTATGAAATAATTGCTGATTATCTAATATTCACTATCCTTAGGAAAAAAAAATTTAAAAGTCCCAGTGATAATAGAAAACTAAAGTAAAAATAAATGGAACAATACCTAACTAAAAACTTCTATAGAGTGAAACTATCATCAAAAAGAAATACATCCTCGACAAAGTTCAACACCCATTTACATCCTTGAAATTCTTGGAGTAGAAGGAATATACCTCAACATGATAAAAATATATATATGACAAACCCACAGCCAATATCATCCTCAATGGAGAAAAGCTGAAAGCCTTTCCCTTGAGCCTTTCCCTTGAGATCAGGAACAAGAGAAGGGTGTCTACTATCACCACTGCTCTTCAAAATGAAATACAACCTGTAAAATGGGAAAAAATATTTATACATCATGCATATGAAAAGAGGTTAATATCCAAATTAAAAAAGGCATAAAGTCAATAACAAACAACTTGATAAGTAGAGATTCTCAATAGTTCTTCAAAGACGGCATACATGTGGCCAGCAAAATCATGAAAAGATTTTCATCATCACTTATTAATAATTAATTATAAACTTAATTGTGAAATAAAAATACAATAAATAAGTCCTGTATTTGCCCACATGATGCTGTCTCCAAGTGAAAATGGGACCTCTGTAATGCAGTGTGACCCCCTGTCTATAAAAGTAGGTAAGCAGAAGCTAGCTAACAGACTTTAAGTAACAGCCTTAGATTACCTCAAGGATATTTCTAAATTTCCCCCTGCTATGGCTTTAACAAGTATTTATATTTGAAAACTTATCAACAATCAAATCAATAATTAATGAAGGGGGGTGTTGAAAGGGCTAGCCAAATTTTTAAATTTCCCATGTGATTTTCTAAATTTATGAAATTATGATAAAGTATAACTAAACTAGGTCTTGAGGATGACATTCCAGGGATGATTATGCTGAAAGTATTGATTAGCCTTTGAAAGAAGATAAAAATAATGGCATTGGAGAATCTTTAGATACAAGAAACTGTAAATCTCTAGAGTAAAATAAACTATGTTTAGTAACAACTGGTGGGGTAAAATTTTTTCTAGCAAAGCTGGAAATGAGAAGTTTGGAGAAAGAAGTCTGAAAAGAGACTGAGGAAGAAAATTTTCAAGGTCCACAAAACTTGATTCAGATAACATTTAATCTATAGATCAAATCAGAAAGAGCTGGTATCCTGAAAATATTGGATTGCCCCATTATTAACAAGAAATATTTCCCAAATATAGTGTCCTTCCCACTATTTTGTTTTATTAAGTCATTAGTGTATTTTTTGTACTATTATCTGAAAGTTTAATTGTGTTGTCTTTTATTTTTTGGCCTATACTTAAAGTTAACACATTTTTCTCTCTACAGTCCTGGGTATATGTTATGCCCAAAGTGTAACTATTAATCATCTCTCTATACTTTCAAATTTTTACAGGTTTAAATGTCTAATTATATGGTCCTTATTTATAATCAATTAGGAACATTTCTTATGTATATAGTGTAATGTAAGAATCACATTTGTGGGCCCTCCCTGGTGGCGCAGCGGGTTAAAGCACTGCACTGAGAAGCTAAAGCCACTTCCGCATGAGTTCGATTCCCGCCTGCCCCGGAGGTGACCATATGGTGTGGCAGACCTCTCCTGACCCACCCGCTGCTCCCCTCAGCAGTGTGCTTCGTAGATCTGCCTGTTCTGCTCCCCACTCTGTCTCTGGTGAAGCCTCTCACCGCCCCTGAGCCTCTAGCCTGTACCCCGGTTCTGTATGTACAAATAAATAAATCTTAAAAAAAAAAAAAAAAAAATCCAATTTGTATTGTGTCCTACAGATCCCTCAAAATTATTTAAAAATTCTACTGTGCAATTTTCTGTATCACCTTTTTCATAAGTTAAGTGACAGTGTGTGTGTGTGCCACATCTTCTGTACAATCTATTCTTTCCTTTATTCTTTTTGTCTATCATTATGCCAATACAACATTTTCTTACTTATCTGTAAGACACACAAAGGTAGTTGATAGTAAATATCTTCCCATTTTGTTGTTTTCCAAGTCTTTGTTATTATATCACTCTAGATTTCTGTGTAGAGTATGGAATTAGCTTTTCAAATTCTACTAAAAACAAAATTAGTCACTTTTTAAAAATTGAAATTATGACTAATAGTTCATTTAAATGGGACTAGTTCCTCTCAACAAGGTTTTTATAGTTGAATGAAAGAAAAAGAATATGCAAATTTTAAAATGGAGATCAATTATTCTACTTATAAGTTTTACTTTATTTTTATAGTCTACTTTTTGTGTTCTCTTTATGACTCATTTAGAAACTTGGGCTCATTTCTTGAATTTCTCTTTGCCTTAATAAAATTATAGTTGTGTATCTCAAGCCCTATAATAACTACTAGAATCTTTCAAAACCACGATATATGAGTTGTATGGCAAAGAATTGCCAGTGCAGTGAACTAGAAATATTGAAAAGTTAACACAGCTTTAGCACCTGAAAATCATGTGTAAAAGCTCTAAATGTTTCAGTGTAGTTACTCATGAACTTCAAAATCCATTGGAAAAAAATCAAATAAATGTATTGCTATGGGTATATATGAATGCAGTGGAGACCAGTAGGAGAGAGGAACAGAAATATTTCACATTTATAAGAGTTCTCACCTGAGTATTTTATCTAAGAAATGTGTCACCCAATAAAGAACAACTAAAAAGCCTCAATATCTACAGTTTGATAAGACTTATGCTTGCAGAAGAAGTTATATTAGTAGAAAAGCAAGCATTAAAATTTGGCCTTTTCAATTTTTGGAATAATTAGGAAATACTAAATGCAAGTTATTCTGTATGCTAGTAACATGAACATTCACCCAATAATTTATTTCATAATTAGCTTACTGAAGTAGCTAGGAATATTTAAGTCCCTATTTTATTCCATTATTCTTTCATACTTCTTACAAGTTGAATGGTTATAGTGAAATTTTGAATCCCACACCACTTTTTGGCTAGAAATGCCACAAAGGGTATTTAAGGTCCCAATTATACTACATAAATTTCATAATACTGCACACTGCATATTCTATAATTAATTCTGCTACAGAAAAATACAAGCTAATATGCTTTTTATCTGTGAAAAGTGTCCAAGTACAGACAAAACTATAGCTAACCCTTATTTAACCTCATGTTCACGAAAGCTCAACTTCATTGTAATTGAACAGAGAAAAAATTCAGTCAAGGTTGTGATGTTAAAATCAGTGTGTCTTAAGACTGATAATTCAAATAAGAAAACCTGGAAAATGAAGTTGCTCAAACAAAATGATAGAAAATGGATAGACTAATAAAGAACAACCGAAAATGTTAGATTCCTATTTTGGGAAAAATTGCACCAACTGCATATAAATAGGCACTGCTACTCCAAAAAAGACCTGAACTAATTTAATAAATGGAGAATAGGGAAATGTCATAAATTTCATCAACTGAACTAGTTGTTGAAAAAAGTAAAATAAAACTCAATGTGTGTATGCCAGTAAGATCACATACTAATATATGCAAATCAAAACAGGTCTATTTTCCCATGTGGCTTGGATTTTAATTCCATGTTCATAGGTATAAATTAAGAACAATAGACACTAAGAATATTGACTAATGACAACATATCACATTCATTTATTTGATCATCTCTTTTTATGTATCTGATATTATCCTTGTTGCTGTAACTACTTACAAAGAAGTTGAAAATAGCTTTTTTCATTAACACAAAAGACATTTTAATAAAACTAGAAGTAGGACATGATCTCACACTGTACAACAAAACCAACTCAAAATGGATCAAAGACTTAGATATAAAACCTGAAACCATAAAATACACAGGAGCAAACTTAGGAAAACATTATCAGGACATAAGTTTTGGTGATGCCTTTAGAGATTCAAACCTGATAACAAAACAATGGGACTATATCAGATTTAAAAACTTCTTTACTGTGAATCTACAACTTAAACAAAGAGACACCCACTTGAATGTTTGTAGACCATATGTCTGACAAAGGACTAATATCAAAGCTATACAAAGAAATCACAAAACTCTAAAGAAAAAAAGAAAACAATAAAGAAATGAGCAAAATAGCAGACATTTCTCCAAATAAGACATTAAAATGCTCAGCAGGCACATGGAATATGTTTACAATCACTTATTAGAGAAAAGCAAATCATTACCACAATGACCTACTATTTCACACCCATGAAAATGGACAATATCAAAAAGACAAGAAATAACAAGTATTGGCGAGATTGTGGTGGTGGGAATAAAAAATGTCCAGTCCCTATGGAAAGCAATATGGAGATGTCTCAATCCATTAAACACGGATCTGCCATTTGACCCAGTAACTGCACACTTAGCCATCTATATCCAAAGAATTCAAAGGGAAACTTGCACTCCCATATTTACTGTAGTATACTTCATGATAGCTAAGTTATGGAAGCAAGGACAGATGAATGAGTAGATCATGATAGGTGTGTGTGTGTGTGTATGTAAGATGGAATATTACTCTCAATCAAAAAAGATAAAGTCATGCATTCACAGCAACACAGGTGGGGCCTGAAAGCATTATGCTAAGTGAAATACATCCAGAGGACAAAGATAAATGCTAGATGGTGTCATTTCTCTGTGAAATATAAAGTAACTAAATTAATAGCCAGATAAATAAAACTGGAAAACTAACCCTTAAAAGCTGACTATAGAGCTGACATACCAAGGGGAAAGAATGGGGAAAGGGAAAGAACAAACAGGAAGAAAGCACAGTGGTCTGTGGTGGTGGAATATGGGTAAGTAGGTACCAGGTACATTATGGAGTAATACCTGATAGGGGTTTCCCAATATTACCTTAGTTACAAATAAAGAACAAAATGTATAGATGAGAGGCAAAAAAGGCATTTAACTAAACTATAATACTCCATTGTGCATAATTTAAATTCTATTTTAAAAAAAATATATTCCCGGTTCAATATGCTAATCTGTATGTGTATATTTTTGTTATATCTACAATAATATTGAGTTCAGCATTATGAAATACAAGCTCTCATAGAATTTCATGAAAATCCCTATAGTTTCTTTAAAAATAGTTGCTTCCAAACTGTAGTTAAATTCATTTATCACAATGTGGGCAAGCAGTAACACATGAAATGAATTTTATAATAAAATGTTATCAATATATTTTTCCAATAATTATATTACCCTATTTGTTTTGTGTTGAGTGGAAACTGAGTTCAGAGGCATAACCATGAAAAATTACTGTTACGCTAGACTTTTCTCCATAACAGTGTTATTCGATATTGGTGAATTTCAAGTTTTCTTTAGTATCTCTTTGTTGTATGTCAAAATTGACATCAGTTATTTTATGAAATAAATTAGACAATTATCTAAAAAATAGGAAAATAATCAAAATACCATAGAAGAGCTATAACTGAGGTGTGAAAGCAGTGCTATGAAAGCCAGGGGGGATAGTGATGTTATCTTCCCTTCCTAGATCGAATAATCTTGGAATGCTGGAATGTACTTAGGTAAGTGATAACTGGCCAAAAGCTTGGAGAAGGTAAGGGTGAGATGAATGATAAGAATGTTATGAAAATTACATAAAAACTATGATTTGCACTCAGCTCAGGTAAAAGGTGAACGGTGACTCCGTACAGTAGATCCACCCTATTGTTTTAGGACAAGGCCCACAAATTAACTAATAATTTGTAGAACACACCAAATATATCTCATTTACTTTTTAAATTGAGATAGTTAACTGATAAAAATGCTATTTGTGGTGTAACATCATTATTAACAATGAAGCTTTTTTTTTTTTTAAGATTTGTTTGTGCATACAGAACTGGGGTACAGGCCAGAGGCTCAGGGGTGGCGAGAGGCTTCACCAGAGACAGAGTGGGGAGCAGAACAGGCAGATCGACGAAGTACACTGCTGAGGGGAGCAGCGGGCGCGTCAGGAGAGGTCTGCCACGCCATGTGGTCACCTCGGGGGCAGGTGGGAATCGAACTCATGCGGAAGCGGCTTTAGATTCTCAGTGCTGTGCTTTAACCCACTGCGCCACCAGGGAGGGCCAACAATGAAGTTTTAACAATGTATTATTTCACTCCATCTAAAATTTTTTCATATGTATTTGTGTTCTGGATTATGCATTATGGAAACCAATTTTGAAGGTGACTGGAATCTTATAGTTACTGTAGTTAATTAAAATTTTTAATTACACAATGCAGTTAACAGTTGTCATTACCAATCTTACCAATCGATAAAGTAACACGTGCTTAGAATTCTTTACTAGAAATTTGAACTGAATTTAATATTTATTAGCCTTCATCCCATGTATAAATTTAAAATACATGTAACAAGTTGTTTGAATAAAGGTTCCATTATTCAAAATTCATATAGTCAGAAACTCAAATTTTTTTAAATACTGATGTATACAGTGTATCAAGGGGCAGATACATAAGAAAATGTTAGGTCTATATCATGAGATATGATTTCTTAAAAAATTTCCATTCTAAAGATATCTTGACACACACCCAAAATGACGGCCAGTGTTCACATCAATAAACTTGACTTCTGAATCATCACAGCAGTCTACAATTATTGCAGGATATTGTAGGTAGAAGAATGAAGATGAGTCTTCAATAATGGATTTGAGTCAAAGTTCCACAACTCAATATATATATATATACTGAGTAACTCTAGCCTCATCAATCTTATATGTACACCCATCCAGGTTCAATATCATTCAGTTGTTTAAAGTAGAACTTTATATATATATATATAAAACTAGTTTCAACTTAGAAAGAGATCAAGAACAAGGGATTGATTATAATGGCCTTTGTTTGCATGATAATGTAGTGGTATTTTATGCTGTGAATAACTGGGATGCTTTAATGCATTTTAAGAAGAAACATGATCAAGAGTCTTGGGAAAATATTAGTCATCAGAAGAAACTGAAGGGGGTAAACATAATAGTTATGTGTCATAATAGACCTAACGTAAGTGATAAGCAGTGGAAATGGAGTTAAAAGGACTCAAGGGGATGAGCAAGATGATGTGGCAGAGTTAAAACCTAGGGTTCATCTCTTTCACATACTGACAACTACAATACAACAGAACAAAGTAAAGCAAACAAACAAAAAACTTCTGAGAAAAACAGAGGGACTTCACACTCTACAAGTAAAATCCAGAGGAGGGGAACAGCAGAATGGGCCAGCAGAGTCAGGTTGTTAGCTCCAGGACAGCATACAGAAGCAGACCTCCACAGATACCCACACAAACTCAGTAATCTTCATGAATCACCATGAGGGAAAAAAAAAAAACATATATTCCTAGGCTCATTGCAGCGCTGTTTACAAAAAAAAAAAAAACTGACTTAAAAAAAGAATGACATAGAAATTACCTATGTGCCCCAAATCAGATCAGTGAATCAAGATGACATTGGTGTAGTACAATGGAATACTAGTCGTCTATAAAAAATTACAAAAGATGACCTGACATAAAAAAAAAAAATACAAAAGATGGACTCTTTCCATTTGATTTGCGACAACATGGTTGGATCTGGAGGGACCATGCTAAGCCAAATAAGTCAAGAGAAAAATAAGTACAGGATGCTGTCAATTATACATGGCTGATGAGAAACAAAACAAAGAGCCTGATAAAGCTTAATGAGTACATACCCTTAAAATCTGATGGTAGAAGTGAGGCTATCAAAAATGGTGGGGGAAGGGGCAAATAAAATGTAGAAGGAAAAAATGAACTTCGGTGGTAGATTCTGGAAGTTGTGATGGTTGGTGTGGTATATTAACAATATATGAAGGAGGAGATTCTATACCTCTGATTTACAATTTTTTTTTTGTTTTTTTAGAATTATTTTTAGAACCCTCTCTGGTAGCACAATGGAGTAAAGTGCAGCACTAGCACCATGAAGGTCTCTGCAGCCAATTCAGCACAAGTTCAATCCCCTGCCAGGGAGTGACCCACATGGCATGGCAGACCTCTCATGACCTACCCACTGCTCCCCTCAGCAGTGTAATTCATCAATCTGCCTGTCTGCTTCCTGCTCTGCCTCTGGTGAATCCATTCACCCCTTGCATCTCTGGCCTGTATTTCTGTTCAGTATGCATTAATAAATAAATCTTTAAAAAATATTTTTATTTATTTATTTATTTATGGATATAAACACTGGAATATAGGTCAGAGGTACAGCGGGTAGAGGGAGTAAGGTGAAAGGATTCACCAGAAACAGAGTGGGGAGCAGAATAGGCAGGATCTACTGAAACACACTGCTGAGGAGAACAATCGGTGAGTCTGTTGCATCATGTGGGTCACTTCCCTGACTAGGGATTGAACTCATGCTACAGTGGCAGGGAATAGCTTGATAGCACTGAGACTTTCACCCTTGCACCACTAGAGAGGATCACAATTTTTTAAAGCAAGGCCAATTTCAATAAAATTAAAGTTAAAAGTAATAAAAACTCTTTACTAAAAGATAGTAAAAAGTTAAAAATGAAAGCCTTAATGATTGATAGTAGGAATAGCAATAACATTTGTCACACATAACTTACAATCTTCTTAACCTGTAGTATGGACAGAGACTATTTTACTAATTTTATATTTAAATAATTCATATTTCATATTATCAACATTTGTTTCACTATAAAATTAACACTGACCCTCACAAACTATTTTGTTGCCTTGCCCGGCGGCAGCATTGGGAAAGGTATGGTGTGGAGGAAAGACACCTTCAAGGCCAAATAGAGAGAAGTAGAGGGGCTCATACCTCAGGAATGCAGCCCCTTTTCAAGAACAGTCTCATATTATTGGGGATCCATTTTAGAAAAAGTGGGCAAGTACTTGGAGGAATGTACAGGTGGGAGTGTGCATTAGGGATGCATACTTGTCTAGCGCAAGCCTGGGGGATGTGAACAGGGATGGCTGCCTGGGGAGCTCCATTGTCTAAAACTTTTGTCTGGTGAGAGGCACTCCTGCCTAGCTCTTAAGTTTTGGCTTGACCAGCAGGAAATCTAAGCATCAAGACAAATATCTGAGGACAAGAAGGCTGACAGTTCCCACATGTCTAATCACAGAATGATGATTATGAAATATTTAATATTAACATATTAATTTTAATTGGTTTCCTAATTATTTTTTCCAGATGTATATTTTGGTAGGTAAATGTTCTATTTAAAAACTGAAATAAATATGCCTTTCATATCTAAATAGGAAACAAATAAGTGCAACTATCTCTCATGATAAATCAAGTGGTATTTCATATAGAAAATCTTTGGGGTGTGCATACCAAAATTAAAACTAACACAAGTTCACCAAGATACATCCTGATATCTAAAAACTCAAAACTCAGCAATTAAAAAAAAAAAAAGTCAATTCAATAGACAAAGCCATGCAGAGAATGTGTAGATGGTGAAAGGCACATGAAAAGATAGTCTGTATCACTAACCATCACAGGCAAAAAAGTCAAACTGAGGTACAACTTCATACCTACATGGCTAGCTATCATAAAAGAAAATACATATCACCAAATTTGGGAGAGGATATAGAGAAATTAGGGCCTCATAAACAGCTGGCAGGAGTGTAACATAATACAGTTGCTTCAGATTACTCTGACAATTATTTAAAAATTTAAATATGTTACTGATTGACCCAGCAATTGTACTTCTACATACACACACAGGAAAATTAAGTCCACAGAGAACTATAAATGTGAATATTCATTGCAACATTATTCATTATATACAAAAAGGGAAACAAATGACCAGCAAATGGTAAAAGGCTGAACAAAATGTGAACTATCCATACAACAAAATGTTATTTGGTCAAACATAAAAAGTATGATGTACTGATACATGCAATGACATAAAATTAACTTTGAAATCATACTAAATGAAACAAGCCAGAAAGAAAAGAACACCTATTATATGATTCATTTTATATTAAATGTAACAGAATGGGTGAGTTGTATGGTCTGTGAACTATACACAATGGAAAGTGGTTAAAAAACAAAGCAACCAAAATGCAAGTGGATCAAAACTGCTTCCACCTGAAAGCATTAGCCACTATTGCATTTCAACGAACATCCCTGTCCATTTTCATTTTGTCCAAATTGCAGACATCCAAACGTATAGTACTTACAATGGCAGTGGTCATGACTTTCCTGTTTGAACAAGCAGTCAGCACCGTGCTCTCTACGGGTTTGTTCTATTGGCTATTCTGAAATTGTCAATTTAGGGTATATAAGTACTTGCAAACTTTAATTTTAAAATGTCTTTAGCTACAATTCACCTTTTCCCAAGTTTAATGCATTTGAGCTTTCATGAAATTACATCCCTACAGACCAGCTATTTTACATTTGAAACATTCTAGCAGGTGATATTGCTGATTTTCATTTGTCTGCTTACTGTCTACTCAATGCAGTAGCACATTGAGTCCACTCGTTTTTGTTTTGTTTTGCTGAGGAATTACCTTGTTTATCTTCATCTGAGATAATCCTAATAAATTATGTATTGAACAAGTGTCTACGAACACAATTCTTCAGTTTATTTCCACGATATCTGTGAGATTGTTTTCCCAGAGGAACTCTTTTATACCAATACCTGTCATTCCTAGATCATAGTGTTACCAGAGTTCTCTGGAACAACATACCTACTCCCAAAGAACCAAGATACTCTGTGGAGAGGGAGGGATTGCTGTTGGATTTCTCACTGTGCCAAAAATACACTAAAATCTTTAGCAGTGTTAAAGCAAATAGAACACAAAATGTTCACATTCTAGCTTCACTTAAACATAGGACAATAATATGAAAACCCCGACTATATACTCAAAGGAAATAAAATATGAAATATATGAAAATATGATAACTATATTTTATAGAAGTGTTATATGGTATATGTATTTATATAAATATACATTATAATGGACTATATAATGGAAACTATAGAAATATATCATATATATATAAATAATGGACTGTTATTCATACATAAAATATAAGGAAATCTTGGCCTTATCATGTATAGACCTTTAAGGTATTTACTAAATGAAGTAAGTAAGACAGAAAAACTAAAGCATTATATTGACTAAGAAGAAACACTTATAGGGAGAATCTAAAAAAAAATTCCAAAATCAAAGAAAGTTAAGATATATGATTACAGAGGTGAGGGCATGGTAAATGGGGGACTTAGGTCATGTGATGAATAGGTACAAACAGTTATAGTAACTAAACACTGAGAATGTAATGCATAACAGCATTACTATAATTAACTCTGTTGTGTGTTAAACTTATAAGTTAATAAATATACATCTTAGAAATCCCCATCATAAGGAAAATATTTGTTGTTGAAATTATGTTGTTGACCAACATAAGAATAAATACACATTTCTATTTAGAAGCCTCTCTCTCATTTTCCCTATCAACAGAATCAAGTACAAATCACTTTGGTATCAGTAAAGATTAAATAAGAGCAAAAATCTCTGAGTCAGCCATGCCTGGATTCTGGTCCCAGCTCCACCGATAATTTGGGTAAGATAACTACCTTAAGTTCTAAATTCTTCATCTATAACAATGGGAATTATGATTACCCCTCATCTGAAAGGTTACTGAAAGGACTAAATTAGTTAAATTGTGTTACGTGCTGAGAAAAGTGCCCGCAAGCAGCATTCAATGAACATCACTATTTTTATTACAGATAGCACTATCATAAATTCATATATTACAACCTCATATAGCCACATTTCCTTTTATGACAATGTAATCACATCTGTTCCACATTGGGAAATGCTGAATCTGGTTTTAGGTGGCAGGACATGTATCTAACTCAGTAACATCAATGCATTTTTTTTTTTAATCTATTTAATGGGAAGTACAAAACACTCCTTGCTTTTTGATTTCTGATGCTTTCTCTTCTGGACCTGGCTCAAATTATTTTTAACAGGTAGATTAAATTATTGAGACACGCTTTGCCAAATATTTGAGAGTATAATGTAGTCTTTATAATCTGTACCCGATCAAGACACCTATGCAAATTGCCATAATCCTGAAGACCAGATTACAAATCCTTTTATTCAAAAAGGTTCTTTCCACTGTTCCTCTCAGTGGAAAGAATGATGACAAGGACTGATAACTTGCATATGATGACCATTTGTTTCTTGGCAAATTCCTCTGCTTTCCTTCCAGATACACACTATCTTTTTTTTTTTTTTTTTTGTATCCAGTGCTAAAAGCTAAAAGCTTTCAAATCTCTTGTAGCAAACATTAGCAGACAGCGCAGATAAATAAATAAGTCTACCCCATATAGATCCCTCCACCAACAGGATATGTCAACAGAATTGGATCAGATCAAGCATACAATTAAGAACTGTAGGGCCCTCCCTGGTGGCTCAGGGGGTTAAAGCACTGCACTAAGAAGCTTAAGCCACTTCCGCATGAGTTCGAACCCCACCTGCCACCGAGGAGATCCAGGCAGACCTCTCCTGCTCCGCCCACTGCTCTCCTCAGCAGTGAACTTCATCAATCTATCTGTTCTGTTCCCTACTGTGTCCCTCGTGAATCTTCTCACCCTTCGCATCTCTGGCCTGTACCCCAGTTCTGTATGAATAAATAAATAAATCTTTAAAAAAAAAAAAAAGAATTGTAAATTCCTTGCCTGATCCAACTATTGCTCAAATCACCACTTCTAATGATGCCCCTAAGATCAGTCAGTGCTGCTCAGGTGTGGAGAAGGTGATATTCTGCCTGGTAACAGGGAGTTCCTGATAATGGTCTAATTCATAAATACCCATTCATTTCTAATACATGGTTTTACATAAACAAAGCTTAGGCTATATACTTTGTCACCCAATCCAAAATAGTAATAGCCTTTCAGATGGGACCAGAGTCAGCCCTTCAGTCTGTGCCAAGATGTCAGATTCGCTACTAGTTTTTGATTCAATATCCTCCCCAACCTACCCCGACTCGTCCACCAGTAGAAAGGAATTTGCAGCCTAACACTATCCTGAGTTTGTGTGTTTTTAGTATTGTAAATATTTTCAGATTTAAGATATGTGTTTTAGGATAAGACATCTATTTCTGCTTGCTTGATTAGCCTACAGAGTTATTTATATCATTAACATTAATTTCCCATTTCTCCCTCAGAAAGCCTCATCTCCTAGATTCGTAGTAAGTAGAATTCAATTTTTTAAGTATTTATTAAGCTTTGTCAATATTCAGTACAGTGTTTTCCCCTTTACGACTCACTCTTTCATTCTTAGTATGCTGGAACTATTCTGAATGCTGTTCAATATCTAAAATAAAAAAAATATTTCTGTAAGAAATTGCAACTACGGGAGTTATTAATATTCAGACACATGATGTTTCTTTTTCTTTGGTTTCTGGGATATTTTAAATGGAACTATTATATTTTTTATATTGTTAAGCTGCTAAGATTCTCAACATCTTCAAAATACACTGCAATCTTGGAATAAAGAGGTATTTAAACAAAAGAATGCTATTAGGTTGTCTTGTGGCTACTGGGTACTTATTAAATATTAGTTGATGTTCAAAAAATTAAATGGAAGGTAATTATTTTCTGTATAAAATACATACCTGAAACTAAGTTGATTTAAAAAAATAATGAAACTTCCTCATAAATTTTAAATTTTTACCTTGGTTGTCACAGTGTCATAGAAAATAATTATGATTGTGACACAATAAAATCAAAATACTTTATAGAGAAACTGGATATTTTGACAAATATGGGGCTGAGTCAATACTAAACGACATTTAATATTCAAATTAGTTTTGCAATGACAATTTGGGAGGGGAGTAAGAATACCAATGACTGATCTATATTCTATAAAACTATAATAAAAAATTTAAAGAGATTTTATGTTTGCATAAAAGAAGTGGGGTGTAGGTCAGAGGTTCTACTTAACCCAGGTTCTGGTTAAGTAGATAGAGTAGGGAGCTGAACAGGTAGATATACTGAAAAACACTGCTAAGCAGGAATAACAGAAGAGGTCATGTGTGGGTTAACTCCATGCCAGGAACAGAATTCAGGGTTTGTGGTGATAGCACTGATATTTAACCCTTAAGCCACCAGGGAGGCCCATGCTATTAAATTTCTAACTGAACCACAACTACATACAGACAGCTGAAATGATTTGCTTCTGACATGATTTGTTGACCCCAGAGATGGGTTATAGAAACATACTAACCACGGAGTCAGCCTTGTGCTCTTATTTCTTCCTCAAAAACATGATAGCAACCAAAATACACATTTTGATTACATATTAAGTATAATTATCTACACCACTGACATTTACAAGTTATCAGTCTAACCTAATTTATCCACACAAATTACAAGGAGCTTGTTGACACCTGTTGTTTCCAGCTTAACATTCTCTAGATAAGTCAGGCCTGGAAATGACTATGCATTATCGCTACCCTGTCTCCCTCTAGAGAGGCAGCAGCATGTCTGAAAATATTACAGGTATTTGTAAACAAGGATTTTCTCACAGGTGGGTGTAAGTTTCTATATGTGTTCTTTACATCACACTTGTTAGATATGCTGTTTGAATCTTCTAGGTCTTTCTTAATTTCAGTGTGTGTTCAATGTGTGTGCTTTTGGTATTTATTTTCTGCCTTTGATATATTGTCGGTTTTCTTACTTTCCAAGCCACGTAACCAGACATCTTCCCAAGATTTCTCTTTTGGTTGCAATTGAGAATATTTCCTTAATTTCAAATGAAAACCTGTGATTCAGCATTTGGAATTTGGTAACAAGAACATATTGTGGACAATAGATTTCTAATAAAAGGAAGAAATGGGCCCTCCCTGGTGATGTGATGGATTAGCACAGCACGATGAAACTATTGCAGCCACTGCAACATGAGTTTGATCCATCCTCAAGGGGTAGGCCCACATGGTGTGGCAGACCTCTCTTGACCCGTCTGCTGCTCCCCTTAGCAGTGTATTTTGTCAGTCAGCCTGTTCTGCTCCCCACTCTCTCTGGTGAAGCCTCTCACCGCCCCTGAACCTCTGGCCTGTACCTCAGGTCTGTATGCATAAATAAATAAATCTTTTTTTAAAAAAATGAAGAAATGTGAGACTGAAGATCTGTTTTTAATGCTAAAGACAATGAAATCTATTATCATGAATGTGTGGACAGACTGGTGCCAATGACACTCCGTTATGTAATGGAAAATTAAATTACCCATTATGATGACCATGATTAAAGAGTGATTGAAAGTAAGTCTGAGAAGCCTTGCTGCTCCTATGATAGGCATGACACACAAAAGCAATTTATGAGCTGTTTTAAGGGCATTAAGTGCTATAAGGAAAAAGAATGACAAGGCCAAGTAGCCCAAAACAAGGGACTTTAGATAACCTTAAAAATCTGTTACTTCTGGCAGCACTAGGAACAAGGTAGTTCATTAACTTAAGATTTTATCCTTAAGTCTCCAAATTGCATGAAAATTGAATTCACAGATTCTGCAGGACCCTTATGTGAAAGTCGGGATTATAAACAAGTGGGCTCTACAAAATGAGATACAGGCTTATGGGGAATTATAAAATTCATGTTTTCACCAAACCACAGCACTCTTTAAGCTTCCCTGGCCAGCTCTTCCTTACCTGTCTGATAAATCATTTTCCCTGCACTTTAATGCTTTCTAGCACACTCAAATTGGGTAGTGACTTAATTTTCTTTATTTTTAAAGATGTATTTATTTATGCATATAGGACTGGGGTATAGGCTGGATGTGCTGGGATGGTGAGAGGATTCACCAGAGACAGAGTGCGAACAGGAGGATCTACTGAAATACACTGCTGAAGGGAGCAGCAGGTGGGTCAGGAGAGGTCTTCCAGGAGAGGTCTTCCAGCTCACTGGCAGGGAGTCAAACTCATGCTGAAGTGGCTTTAGCTTAGTAGTGCTGAATTTTAAACCGCTCCACCAGGGAGGACTTTGCACAACCTACTACCTAGTAGAGGAGTTTACTTCTATGTTTATGCCACCTTGTGTCACAGATAAACTATAAAGCAGTCTGAGAAAAGAGACTTAAATACAAAACACACACCCACCTACACACAGCTTTATAAATCATGTAAATGCAATACACATCATATATAATTATATAGAAATGGATCCTGAAAGCAATTTTCGAAAAAGAAAACCACACCTTAAGATTAGGCTGAATTTGTCAATACGGGAATACCCACTGCATATAAAGTGCTACCTTGAGCAGTTAGACTCAGGGCTAATGTTTTATGTGTGTGAAACTAGATTTGCTGGTGGGCCTTCTCTTTGAAATTGAGATATCAAAATTCTCATACAAAGCACTTTAAATAATTCAAGAGAGGGAAATTCAGATATGGCTCTTGATGAGGTTCACAAGAAAGCTGAGAAAATTTACCCTTTAACAAGTGTTTGAAGTGCAAGGACAGGAGGAGTACATCAGCCTCCAAAAGCACTTCTGACTGACACCCCCACAGTGCACAAGGGCTCATCCTCTCCAGCATTCCTTTGGTTTCTTTTTGCAGATGTCCATTCCCACAGGTGTGAGGTGAGACCTAATTGTGGCTCTGATTTGCATTCCCCTATTAAGTGATGAAGAACATCTTTTCATATGCCTGCTAGCCATCTGCACAACTTCTTTGGTGAAATGTCTATTCAGATCCTTTGCCCATTTTCTAATTGGGCAGTTGTTGTGAAATTGTATGAACTCTATAAATATTTTGGATATTAGTCCCTTGTTGCATGAATGACACACATTTCTTCAGTAGGTTGTTTTTTTGTTCTGATTGTTTGTTTTTTCCGTGCAGTTGTTTTTTAGTGTGGTGTAGCCTCACTTGTTTTTCACTTTTATTTCCTTTGTTTTGGGAATAGAATCCAAAAGGCATCTCTTATGCTGATGTTAGGAGTTTCCTATATATGCATTGGGTACAAATCTCTTCACTACTTTGAATTAGTTTTTGTATATGCTGTAAAAAAGTGGTCTAGTTTCATTCTTTGACATGTGTTCACAAAGTCATTTATCCAAATGACTTACTGAAGAGACCTTACACATTCATGTAGCCACTATAGAAAACTATCTGAAGATTCCCAAAAAAATACAGAATAAAAAGACATATAAGATCTAGCTATTAAACTTCTGAGTATTTACCCAAAGGTTACTAATCAGGAACAAAACAATAATTAAATATATATATATATATTTAATTATTGCTTTTATATATATATTTATATATATAATTATATTATATATAATTATATATATATATACCTATATGTGTGTATGTGTATATATATATATATACCTATATGTGTGTATGTGTGTATATATATATATATATATATATATATATATAGGATATATATATATCCTATGTTCACAGTAGCAGTTTTTACACTAAGATGTGAAAGTAATCTAAATGTTCATTTACAGATGAATGGACTAAGAATATGAGGTGTCAAAAAAAATATGAGGTGTCAGGAGGGAGACACAGAGGCAGAGGGGATATTAGCAAGAGTGGTTTGGTTGGAATGTGAGTGGAACATGTGCATAATATGGAAGAGATAAATATGTAACATCAAAATTAAAATTACTATTTGAAAAAAGAATATGAGGAAATATAGATATACAGTGGAACACTACTTAGGTATTAAAAATAAAAATATTTCACTTGGGACACACTGGATGGACAAAAATAAAGCAAAATAAAATAAAAACAAGTTATTGGGTACAAAGACAAATTGGTAATTATCGGAGGATAAAGGGTCGGGAAGCAGCATGGACGACACAGGTTTAGGTAGTAAATGGAAAGTAATTCTTTGGAGTCTTTCCTGGTGGCCTAGGTGGCACTTTCTCAGTGCTTATAACCACTCTGGCTTGAGTTCAATCCCTGGACAAGGAGCTAACACACATGTGGCACAGCAGACCTCTCCTCTCTCACATGATGCTCATCACTCTATTTCAGGAGATCTACCTGTTCTGCTTCCCATTCTGTCTCTGGTGAGTCCACTCAACCCCTGCACCCCAGTTCTTCTATACAAAAAGTTTAAAAATGAACAACCAGATATTTGGTGATCATGATGTAATTTTTACAGATGCTGAATTATAATGCTGTACATTTGAAATCTAAAAGTGCTACAAATCAGGTATTTCAATAAGAACTTATTTTAATCAAAATTGTTTTCTACCTGTGAGAATGGCCCGTAATAAAAAAAAAAAAAACTCACAAAAACTAAACAAATTTTGACAAGAGTGTGGAGATAATCAAAAGCCTTGCACAATATCAGTGCTCAGATTGGTCCTACCCCTGTGGAAAACATTTCTGAAAGCTTTTCAAATAATTGAAAGTAGATCTACCACATGATCCAGCAATCCCTTTCCTGGGTATCTACCGAAATATAAAAACAATAGTTTGAAGGGATATATGCACATCTATGTTCACTACAACAGTATTTGCAATAGCTAAGGAACAACCTAAGGACCCAACCACAGTTGAGTGGATGAGGATGTCTCTCTGTCTCACACACACACACACTCAAATACACACACAGTGGAATACTATTCAGCTGTAAAAAATATTAACCATTGCCCTTGTAACATGTACAAGATTCAAGGGGATTATATTAAATGAAGTAAGTTAGTAAGAAAAAAAAATGCTGCATAATCTTACTCATTTGTGAAATATAAAAAAAAACAGACCAAAACAAACCCTTGAAATCCAAAGAACTGAGGCTACCAGAGAGGCTGTTGGGAGGAGAGAACAAATGTAGAGAAGGGTTACAGTGGGTTCTAGTGGAATATCAGTGGGGCCTTGGTGATAGATGTGTTGTGATAACAGACACTTGTAAAAGTTGTGGGCCTATGCCTCTAAAAATCACATAGTGTTGTAATAAACATTGTCACAATTCATTTTTTAAATGTTAAAATGCTTTTCACTCTGTATACTGCAGATGAAATCAGGGTAAGTTATGTTAAATTGTTATTTAATCAGAAATTTTAAAAAGCAGTCTTAATGGCACAACAGGGTATATATAGGTATACATGAAACAGAATGATTTGCTCCATGTTTAACAACCTCATTTCTATGAGAGATACCCAGAATACTTGAGATTAAACACACCCCCTCCTTCCCATTGATGGTCTACCTCTTGATTTCCTGAACTGAATTATTATTTCTGTAGCCCCTGGGATAAAAAAGAAGATGGATGTACTTGAAGGAAAAATAAGAAAGCATTCATGTATTGTGTATATTCTAGTCTAGTATTTACTAAACATACTGTTAACCATTTTTTTATAGCTACATACATATTTAGATCGCTGAATTCTTGCCAAGAGAATGGAGACACTTATTCTCTATAATAGTTTACCAGTGTGTACAGGAGTTAATGATAAGCAGGTTATTAACGCAAGCCTAACTTAAATTCACTTGATCTTCCATACCTCCAGCAGAACATACCACTGTTTGAGTTTTTAAATATGTTCTACAGTAGCAATTTTTAACTCCCAGGTATATTACCACTTTTTTTTTCTTCTATTTGGAATAATGATTACTACAGTAGTAAGGGCCATCTAGGAATCTTTGACACTCCTCTTTCATATTTTATTGAAAGTTAAAAAAAATCTAGAACGAAATTTTAGAAATTAATGCTACCATCCAAATCTTGGAATGTACATAGAAAAGTAATGTTAACTGTTATTTACCATTCTAAGGATGCTCTTAATTGATATTCAAAACATATAGCATCTAACTACTAACCTGAGGAATTTTTTTTCCCACTCTATCACAATAAATGAAAAAGGCTGTTTTGTTTCACTATTAGCATTTGCAAGATATTTACAATTTTAGGATACTTCAGCTCTATTTTTGTGTCATGTTATAGGCTGCAGGAACTGCAGGGGAACAGTATATTAGTCCTTCAGATTGATATTCATGTTTTAATGGACCCATGTGCTAAATACTTGGATAACTTGGTGAGCTGTCAGCATACTGAAGATGGTGAGCTAAAGCCTTAAAAAAAAAAAAAAAAATCAATGAGGGCCCTCCTTGGTGGCACAGCAGGTTAAAACACAGCACTGAGAAGCTAAAGCCACTTCCCATGAGTTCGATTTACGCCTGCCCTGGAGGTGACCACATGGTGTGGCAGCTCTCTCCTGACCTGCCCGCTGCTCCCCTCAGGTGTGTACTTCGTTGATCTGCCTGTTCTACTCCTGGCTCTGTCTCTGGTCAGTCCTCTCACCCTCCGCATCTTTGGCCTGTACCCCAGTTCTGTATGAATAAATAAATAAATCTTAAAAAAAAAAAACGCACTAGATTCTAATGATGAAAATCAGGCAAATACAAATTAAGAAACAGACTAGAAAATAAAGAGCTAGGACTCTTAAAAATGCTAATGAAGAAACTGAATACTAAAATTCATTATGAGACCCTGAATTTTGACATTTTGTAAGGAAAGAAACATGTTGTTCTTGATAAAATCTGTAGAAATTCTGATTGGAATTATCAATATTACTTTCCCCAGTTTTGATACTCTTACTTTGAATATGTTAGAAAGCACCTGTTTTTAGACAATACACTGAAAAACAAAGGAGTATCATATCTGCAAATTCTTTATATTTTTGAAAGAAAAAACATAATATGGATGCATATGATTTCATAATTTGTATGTGTGTAGTTAGGAAGGTAGAAAAAAATAGGAAAAATAATTTTTAAATGTTATGTAACTTGTAACTTTAGGACACTCAAATCATTTCTAGATGCAATTTTGTCAGTCAGTTGGATTGTAATATTGTGAAAAGTTGTGGAATCCAGTGGTTCATTCTAGAGTCCACTCGTTCTCAAAGACAATTTGATTAACATTTTCAATATGCAAGAAGCACATATGTTTCAGATTACTTGAAATTAAGATCACCAATTGATACAGCAATCCAGAATTAAAGACCAAAGGACACTGGAAAGATAGAACCAATGAAGAAAAGCCTACAATATGACATGATCTCCTGTCTTTGTCCTCCTTTTTTCTGTTTAAGGAAT
This sequence comes from Condylura cristata, assembly GCF_000260355.1. Classification (NCBI taxonomy): domain Eukaryota; kingdom Metazoa; phylum Chordata; class Mammalia; order Eulipotyphla; family Talpidae; genus Condylura; species Condylura cristata. The sequence continues at coordinate 61,107,534 of NW_004567107.1, read as the reverse complement.
CCTGTAATAACTATCAGTTTTATGCCAGTATAACCTCATTTCTTTATTACATTCCACATAACTCTAAAATCTAGCTAGTCTCAAGGGGAACACTAACAAAATTAAACAATTATAGAAGTTGTTCAATATTTCTGTAAGTAATATGAAGGAGATAAAGACAGGATAGTGAGAGGGTTCAGTAGCTTAATCTGTCAATTTCAGGAAACTGAGGTGTTTTTAGTGAGAAATTTAATCTCTTGAGATTTAATAAATGAAAGGGTCTGATACTTTATTCTGATTATCTTCTCACTAGTTCCATATTCACTTTAAGTCTTGAAATCAAGTATTATAGATCTGATTTTGTTATTTTTTCAGAAAGCATTAAGAAAATTTAGATTTTTGCATTTCTGCATGAATTTTAGAATCCAATTTTCAATGCATAACACAAAGTCATGTGGAATTAGCACTGAGATAATTTTGGAGAGTAAATTATAAATTTGACCTTTCCAAAAGTAAAGATGGTACAACTCTCCATTTACTTATATATCCTTTAATTTCTCTCATTAGTGTTTTATTATTTTCAATGTAAAGTTCTTACACATTTTGTTCAATGTATTCCTTCACACATGTTTTCAAGTTGTCATTAATGGTAATATTTTTAAATGTTCATGTTATAACAGTTGATTATTGTTATTTAGAGACACAATTAATTGCACATATACTTCTAAGGTGTAGAAAATTTCAAACACTATCACTTAAAACTTTATAGTGAAAACAAGCCATGCAGTTTAAAAACTATATATTTAGACCAAGAATTGAGGTTGCAAAATAATTGGTAGTCTGAAATTCAAAAGGTTCAAAAGTCTCATGGGAGAAAGGAATAAATTTCACATTTTGCAGTCATACAATAAAAAAAAAAAAACTCAAAATTTAAATGATTCAACCCACAGCCAAAATTATCTTCAATGGAGAAAAGCTGAAAGCCTTTCTTTTGAGATCAGTGACAAGACAAGGGTGTCCACTATCACCACTGCTCTTCAACATAACATTGGAAGTTCTAGCCAGAGCATTAAGACAGGAAAAAGATATACAAGGAATCCAAATAGAGAAAGAAGTAGTAAAACTGTCCTTATTTGCAGACAATATGTTAATTTACATGGAAAACCCTAAAAAACTCCACAGAGAAACTAATCAAAACCATCCACCAGTTTAGCAAGGTAGCAGGATATAAAATCAACACATAAAAGTCAGAGGCCTTCCTATACACAACCAGAGGAAGCAGAAATTAAAAAAAAAAAA
>NW_004567107.1:61084554-61105501 GCF_000260355.1 Condylura cristata | reverse complement strand
TTATAGATACAATCAAATAACACATCTGCTTCTTTGACATTTTCAGTATTCCCCAATCTCCCCTAACCTCAAAATACTTCTGCAGCACTGGTATTATTGGGATTTATCAAGTTTTCTACTGAGAAATTAAAAAGGTTCATAAGTAAATCTCATTTTAAAATACACAATAAAAATATTTGGAAACTCTATCTATACTTTAAAGGTTATTTAAAGTTTCCTAGTTGAAATATAAACACAGGAAAGAGCTAGACACCTGTTACTTAAAATATAGGTCTCTCAAAACAGGAAGGCTATTAGCCTAATTCTCAACCATAGGTTTGCATCATTTTTATCAAATATAATCACAAGCCTGTTCCAATGACAATTCGACAGTCACTAAAACATTGCCTTTTTTCAGGACTTTAGACATTCCTTCTGCAGCTTTTGAGAATAACTTTGTCAACTGAGTTTATAAAAGGCATCCTTCCATTAGTCCTAATTTCATGGCCCTTTCAAAGTCCTGCCATGAAATATGACTACTGGCATATTTATAAATAGCATCTTCTACTCAAATACTCATAAGAAATGTATATATTTTGGAAATTTGAAATACATATAATAGAGGGAAAATGACATTAAAATACCCTGACATTCTGCCAAACAGTGATATCTACTCAATATTTAATGTATTTTAATGTTATTCCTTTCTAAACTTCTCCTATGCACATATTTCATGAAATTAAAATTATACTGCATGCTTTTATTTGTATCTCCCAGAGTTATGTGACCATTTTCCAGTCATATGTTACCTTGACGACTATACAAATATGTAAGTATGACATCATTTAACATTCTTAGTTGGCTTACATTTATGACCATAATCTGATGTCTACAGGTTATTTTTTCCAATCAATCTACTTTCTTATAGAATTTTCTCTGGTGTGCTCATACTCTCGACTCTCTTTAATAACAGTATCTAGTATATTGCTGGTTATGTAATAAGAAAAGAAAATGTGTGATATGACTTTTTAGATGAAGAGCTAATTCAGTCAGTTCAACTCCTTCTCTGTAGTTCTGACAGACTTTAAGAACCTTTAGTCTGAATAGTCAAGCGATCAATCAAACTTATACTTTACATCTAAAAACTTCACCACCTCTCTCTTACTAATGCATTATCTTGACCCTATATATGGAAACCAGTCGACCCAAGAGCAGTATGGTTAAAATTATATTGCCTGTGCATTGTATAAAAACACTCATGTCTATAAAGCACTTTAAAGAACAGCAAGCAGGCTACTCAAACACAGTCCTCCTGTGATCACTGACCTGGTCTTCCTGAGAATTACTCTCTGTGACATAGATAGAGAGAAATCTAATGAATTCCACTTTAAAAAAAAAAAAAAAACAACTAAGAGAAGACAAACAGAAAAGAGGACAAACATCTACTCCAAACTCAACCATGGATTGACACAAGGAGAGGAAAAGAGGAAAGAATGACCAGTTTTGACAAAAGAGCAGCAGCACTGTTTTTCTGTTCCATAAAGCACCTTTCAAATGTTTATCTTATTTCAAGCACTCACTCCTTGTATTCTCTGTATTCTTTCCCAAAGACTCTTTTCTCCTTACTCTTCTTTCAGAAAGAAAAATTCAAGGAAGGTGACTACATTCAATTACTCTCTCTCTTCCACATGTTTCTGGCAAGGACTTTCAGAACATGGTCCTAAAAAACTTTTGCTAAAATCCTTTCCTATCTAATGAGCTGCACAAAAATTAATCCTTTCACATTGAACAATTTGCTTCCTTAATATTATCTTACACTGATATTCACAGAGACTCAGGTCCTGAAATTTTTGGTGAAAAATTGTCTGACTTTATACTATCTATGAACTATTCCTGTGTCCTAGTCTAAATACACACCACTACTTAACACACAATTACAATATTTTGATTACCCTTCCATTAAACTTGTTCTCCTTTCTTGTTCTAGCAATTAAAAAGGTTAATAGTAGACACATATCTATAACTTGAAAAAATGTAGAGGCACAGTGAAAACATAAGGAAGGATCCTAGGTTTTAAAGGGATATTAGAAATGAAAACAGCACAAACACAAGGAAAGAGAATAACATGCGTAAGTATGAGCAGAGACGAGTGAGACTGAGTAGCTTTCTCTGTATTCATCTTTCTCACTTTTATGAGGCTAAACTCTATACTGTGGTTTCTATTTTTTCCCCAAATCAAATTTCCTTAACTGACCATTTGCTTACAAATCTACATAATTCAGGATGTACAGCTTCACAAATCCACATGTGCATTCTTTTTTTTTTTAAAGATTTATTTATTCATACAGAACTGGGGTACAAGCCAGAGGTGCAGGGGCAGTGAGAGGCTTCACCAGAGACAGGGCAGGGAACAGAACAGGCAGATCAATTAATTACACTGCTGAGGGGAGCAATGGGCGAGTCAGGAGAGGTCTGCCACACCCTGTGGGTCACCTCTGGGGCAAGGGAATCGAACTTGCACTGAAGTGGCTGTGACCAGCTGTAGTGCTGCATCCTAACCTGTTGTGCCACCATGGAGGGCCCTACATGTCCATTCTTTACTTAGCCAAAGCTCCAGTGTCACTGCAATGTCAGTTTCCCCTTAGATACCTCCCTTCCTCATTCCACATCCCCTATGCCAGCTGTCATTTTTTTTTCTTTTTGATATATTTTACTTATTTATACATACAGAACTGAGATACAGGTCAGAGGTGCCAGGGCTGAGAGGATTTACCAGAGATAGAGAGGGGAGTAGACCAGGTGAGTCTACTGAAATACTCTGCTGTGCCATGTGAATTACCTCCCTGGCCAGGATCAAACTCATATTACAGTGGCTGCAGACAGCTTCATAATACTGTGCTTAACCGCTTGCACCACCAGGGAGGCCCAGCTGTCATATTTTTCATAGTCTAAGTATATTTTTATTGTGTTTACCAGTTTGTTTTCTTCAGTTCTTTGTATTCCACAAATGAGTGAAGTCATCCAGTAACTGTCTTTCACTGTCTAATAGCACTTAGAATAATCACCTCAAGTTTCATCCATGTTGTTGCAAAGGGCAGGAAATAAATATGTTAGACTAGTTGTAGATTTCTGCTACAAGAAGTAGAAATATTAATTTTGGAATTATGTATTCCAAAACTGCATAGTATGTCTGAGAAGAGGCATGCTAAGATTCCTGAGCACAGGAAGTTGACTAGCACCTAGACTGCTAGTAGAGAGAGCTCTGACATCATTCCATTAGCATAGGGAAAACTCATTTCAGTCTGATCAATGTCTCATGAGGAGTTCCTCTTCTCGCCCTCTAGTAACCCAGCCGTTACTTCACCATCGATCAGCTACCAAATGCAGTGCCAGTTATTGTTAAAAACACACTTTTTTCATACACATATTTAATGCTTAGAATCCAATTAATAAGTAATATAATTTTCAATAGAAATGAAGACACAGAGGGTTAGTGGATAATAGATTTGTGTTTCTGTGTGTGTATGTGTAGATAGTGTTAGAGAAGGGATTTGGACTCAAACCCATGAGTAATTCAAGCTTAAACTTTTAATTAGTATTTAAAATGCCCTAGCATAGAGTCCCAATTAGTAAACATCTTTGGAATCAATTAATAAAAAAATAATAATTTCTTCAACAGTACTAATGATTTGTACAGCCTATCTCAAATCTGAGGGACCATAAAATGGAAATTACAAATCCACAACTTATATATAACTAGAGCCCTAACGAGGGCTATCATTTTAGAAGAATACCTAGAAGGCTTTACAGTGTAGAAAAATTGTACTTCAAGGTAGTATTTGGGAAATGAAATGGGGGAGTGATAATGAAACTATATATGTTGAAAATAGTGATTATAGATTATTACTATTTTATCTGCTTTTGAAAAATAATAATGTCCAAAATAAAAAAAATGAAGTAACAATTTACAAATCATTTTTCACATTATGTAAATAAGTCTCTTTACAGAAGCAGTATCATAAAGAAGATTCAGATAAAATCAATATACACATGAATAAAGGTAAAAACACAAGTAAAAATAATATTTCTTTGAGAAGAGTTTAAAACTGATATATAATCTCAACCTCTTTGCTATATCATTTATCACTGATATTTGATACCACTTCTGGGGAGTGCAATGGAGAGAACACTGGAGATTCCATTTAACTATGTGGCAAATAAGCCAATAATGTCTATGTAATGAAGCTTCAATAACAGTCGTGCACATTGGCCTCCACTGACCTCCCTGGGTTCATAATTCTTTATGAATGTTGTCATAAATCAATGCCATGGAAGTGACCTGTCCTGAGAACAAGAGAAGATTCCTGTTTGGAAATCTAGACTTGACCTGATGGCTCTCTTTCCTTGACTTGTTCCCACTGCTATAGTAAAAATGTAGCCCTAAGTATTAAAAAAAAAAAAAATCCAGAGTTCCAGATCATTTTCTTAAAGATTCTAATTTTCTCTCTTCTCAGTGTCTAGGTCACGGCTATCCCTGGGTTACTTGGTCTGAACAAACATGCTTTGGTCTATTCTTGATCCCAAATTATTTCCTTCAGCTCTTCTCCCTTGTGTCTTACCAACTGCATGTCCAATACAATGACTTTATTGACCAAACTTATGAGAATCGAGCTTTTTATTTCCCTCCAACAACTCGACTTTCTTTTAACTACTGAAGCCACTCCAAGAATATGTCCGATAGGTCTTAAATGGCGGCTACCAATGGAGGTCAAACATTCCAGATGGTGTATTTTGAAATCTGTAACCTTTATGCTAAGATCACATTTCTCACAGGCTGCTATTAGCTAACAACAAAATACAGGAGATATACTAAAGCAAGACCATTCCTGGAAGACATAGAATTCCTCCAAGAGGGAACTCTGAGGACCCTGAGAATCAGCCTTTTCTAGGCTGCATAGCTAATTATGACATTTCCACCCAAACTTCCTTCCCTGTCTCCTTCAGTTGCAGTCACACTGCACTGTCATCTGCTGCCTAAGCCTCCAGATTTCCCAAACTTCCTCTCCTTTTTCTCTCACAGACACATTAATTTAAAAAAAAAATAGATGATATTTGCTTCTGATAACACTACTACTGATAACACAACTACATATTGGACAGAATCCCTAACTCTCAATCACTTTCAAGGACAAGTTCTTTAAACTTACTTAAATCTTCAGTCTTGGTAGATACTTAAAAGTTGATCGCCTCCCTTCTCTCAAATTTCTACCAAAGAAGTTTGGGTAGTGAAAGCTTTTATCTCTTAATTCTCAAGCTGCTTTTAATGGCACCTCTTGACTGTTGCCCTTTCATTAAATATTAATTGGGCTCACTGTTCTCTTTGTTGCCAGTGTGAAGAATGAACATGTAAGTTCCTTCAGGGAATTCTGGTTCCACTTTAATATCTTTCCTTACCCTGTCACAATTCCAGCCTGTGTTGGTAGAATCATTCACACAGAAAGAAGCTTTCTGAGCTTCAAGCTCATCATCTTCTTCCATCCACAAAACCAAATAAAACCTCATACATTCTTGCCACTGGGGGCCCCACTGGGGGCAGGAGTCTGACTTCTACATGGCTGCCCTGTCTCTTCCCCAGTCCTCTCCTCTCCTTTTCCAATTATCTTACTGGGTTATTAAAAAAAGGTGCAGCTGTCAGATCATCAGATTCCCTCATGAAAACACTGATAAAAGGTAAATGAAATGCCAGTATCCTATCCTCTTTTCTCTCAAACATCCATTGTCTCTACAAATCATTTTCTCAGAACCACATGGACTTAGCTTGTGAAAAAGGGACATGGACTTTCTCTTTAATAGGAAAAGGCAGCACAAGTCATTCTAGGCTCCTGTACAGGACTTCAAAGGAGGTCTCTGAAAGATCTCTCCTCCCTACAGTGGCTCTATATAAATGGAACAGAGGATAAGAAGATGGAGGGTTTCTAACAGCAGAGATTTGACCACCATTAAGTCCCGGGACATGTTAGACCCCAATTATTCTGGACATTTTTTAGAATATGGAATATAAAAAACTTTGCTCCTATCAGTTTAAGGTCCCCAAAATCAACCTAGGACATAGGAAAATTTCATTAAATATTCTTGACAATAATTTGTTACCCTGTAAAGTCCAGATTTCATCCTCTCTGGCATTTCTGACTTAACACTATTACTTCCAGGTTCTAATTCCACCTAGATGCTGCTCTCTGGAGTTTTCTTTAATGACAGATTTGCTGGACTGTCACCTCTCTAGATAAACCAAGAAATAGATGGGAAAGCTTTGATTATTTGCCTGCATGAACACACCACTTTCATTAATTTTAAAAATGAAATTAGAGTAATTAGCTCATCATCTTTACCCATCTTATTCACCTCATATTTCATTAAATTTTGACAAGAGAATGGTTTCCAAATCCAAATACATTTTGCCTTATGACAGCCATAAGCTACTTCAGAAATGGTTCTAGTATCTTAGCTAATGGTTTTGTGTTCTTAATTATTCTCTGTGCCCCGGTTACTGCTTTGGGATTATTTTGTCAAAATGTCTGTAAAATTACATACACTCAAGGGCTTTCTGTCATTTTAAAATTCTTTTTCTTCGAACATCAGCCTGTTCTGACAGACCACTCTGCCTATGCCCGGGTGTCTGTTGCAAAGGCCCAACTCTCACACAGTAGATGAAGCAAACTACTTAGTGTATTTAGCTAACCTCACTGTTTAGCAAGTTCTAGTCTTAGGATCTCCTGTGTGCACCAAGAGTTATAACTCTCTTACATCCCATCTGGTCTCAAGTACATCCTGCATGTTTCTGGTTTTCATCAACTCAATAATTATTACTGTTCACTGTGATCATTTATAACTAAAATTCAAGAAGCTACAAGTTTACTTTTATTCATTCAGACCTGGATTCCTATACTTTATGTAAAAATAATGTAAGAGAGCTAGAAATCTTGAAGAGGACATTGTTTCTAGTACTGTTAAGAAGCACCATTCTTGCCACTCGTCACTCACTGAATCCTGTCATCCTTCCCACTTCAGAGTTTTCTTCCTATTGAATTTAAGCACTCACGTAAGCTTAACTTAGGTATAATGGTGTAAAACACTCACAAGTAGAAAGATAACAATATTCATAATAAAAATGAAAAAGGGATTCTAGAGCTGCAAAATCAGAAGTGATGTCCTTGGTTTTATGAACATTTTAAAATATAAGTATCTGTCTATTAGCCCAAAATTATATCTCAATAGAAAACCTTAACATAATTTTCAGTTACCTTATTTAGTTTTTGACTGATAGATTTCTTTCTTCCTAATGCAGTCTTGACAGGTAGTATTTGGAGTCCTGTTCACAGATTATGAAATTTCTATCAAAAACAACATACTAATGGAAATTTCCAACTGAGAAAATAATTTACCATAGATTTTATTCTTCTAACTCATTCCTAATATGTCCTGGAGGACCACGTTAGCTTCCTTTTCTTTACAGCCCTCACCCTGGACATGGCACCTCCCATGTGCTAAGTTCCTTTGAGGTACACACCATGTACAGGACCAAAGTTTACTTTATAGTTGTAGTATTCCTTAGCCACTACATGTGGCTGTTTCTGTCCACACTTATTTTCACTTCACTTATTTTTTCCTAAATTTAATTTTCATCATTTAAAAAAATACTCAAATTTGGGAAATATTGAATGATCCAGTGCATAAAATTATCTTCTTCATGTATTTATTTTTTATTTATAGGCCCTCCCTGGTGGCACAATGGGTTAGGATGCAGCATTGCAAGTTAGCCACAGCCGCTTCAGTGCCAGTTCGATCCCCAGCCCCTGCCACATGGTGTGGCAGACCTTTCCTGACCTGCCCGCTGCTCCCCTCAGCAATGTACTTAGATCTGTGTAGCCTCTCACTGCCCCTGCAACTCTGGCTTGTATCCCAGTTCTGTATGAATAAAAAAATAAATCTTAAAAAAAAAAGATGTATTTATTTATGCATACAAGAACTGGGGTATAGGCCAGAGGTGCAGGAGCTAAGAGAACTCCCCAGAGTCAAAGTAGGGAACAGAATAGGCAGACTGATTGAAATACACTGCTTAGGGAAGGAGTAGGAGGGTCAAGAGAGGTATGCAGTGCCATGTGGGTCACCTCCTTGGCCTGGGATTGAACTCATGATGCAATGGCTTGGATAGGTTCATAGTGCTGCCCTTTAATCTCTTGCACCACCAGGAAGGGTCCTAAAATTATCTTTAAATCCAAATGTTCATTGGCGAAAAAAGAAGTGGGAAAATAATAAAAAAGAGTTAATAGAAAAATAAAAGATACATAGAGACACTGACAGACCATTGCAATGACAGGGAACTGTGGGAGCAGAGTAGTAAATAAGCATCGTGTATAGGAATTAAAACACCCTCTTCCTTTGATATGTCAAAGACATTGAGTTAACATATCACACCATGTCCAACTTATGCACCTCATGTTGGTGACAGCACACCTGCAACTTGACTTGCTTAATTTTATCATTCTTGCTGCTCATCAATAGCCATATCTCTGTGTGCAGAGGGTGAGTAGGAAGAATATCAGTTCACAATTACCAGAATAAGTTACATTCCAGATGCTGTGGGAAGTGTTGCTATTTTCCACAGGATTCAAATATACAGACTAAACTTTCTGCTTGCATAAATGGCTCAATTTCAACACAGCATTTATTTTATTTTATTTTATTTTTATTTTATTTTGGACATATTATTTTAGGAGTATTATGCACTAAACATGGTACACTATGATTGTATTATTTTATTTCTGACAAGGGAACTTGATTTTCAACAGAGAACATCTTATTATTAGAAATTATGAGCACCTACTACAGTGCACACAACAGACAGCATCATCTACCCAAGGTGGAATCAACGTAGGTTGGAGAACAAAGATGACTGACTCTTCCTCTATGAAAAAAATCTCTGGTCACCCAGACCACAGATGAACTGAAATATGTTTACCCCCCTAACATCTTCTTTCTGTTCTCACCCCACTATAAAGGCTGACACTCATTAATAATCTGACCAAATAATACCCCCCCACCCACACACATTTACTGTGATAATATAGCTAGTTGAATTTATGTGTAACTGTCACTACAGGAACGAGAAAGTCATCACAAATCTGGGGGAATGTAAGTGTTAGAGAGAGAGAGATGAACTAAAGATGAAGACATGGAGATAGTTCTTGTTCTAAAAGGGGGGGGGAGCCCATTGGAAATGACAACTAATTTCCAATTGTGTGCTTCTCTTTTTCCTCACAGAAATATGTAAAGATGGAGGGCACAGCTCAGGTGAACCAGATAGGTATCTTCTGTTTGCTATCAGCAAATATGTTCCTATTGCCAACTCCCTCCCTCCCACCCCCAGCTAAGTGTCTACACATCTCAGATCTTCCAACAGCAACTTGCCTTTTCTTATTAGATATATCTTCCTTTAGAGGATGTATATTATTAAAATCCATTACTATGAGTCTTTTAATATTTCATAACACAAAGGAAAATTTACATTCATCATTCAATATAAAATGACACTCTGGAATGGACAGATAAAGGTGATCACACATAAGCATTCCTCTCTGTGCCTAGATGGTCTCACAAGTAAACATTTCCTGCCAACTCCGAGACAAATATTTCTGGCAGCACCAAAGTTTTATTCTTCTATCTTGTTAACAAATGGGTCTGCATATCTGTAAGATGGGCTGGTTATTGTTGGATTTCCAGAGTCCCACATTTATAAGTGTTGAACTTCTTTCTACCATGTGCTTCAAATGCATTAGGTTCAAAGGTGTTATTAACATTTGTTTAGAGAGTCTGAAATTCAAATGCTCAGAAATTAATCTTTCACTCCAAGAAAACTAACAAATTCGGACTTTTTCTACAGAATATAGTGCTTGTTAAAATATCACATAATGTTAAAATATCCTGCTCATAAAACCAAAGCTTAAAACCAAAACATTATGTCCAATAGTTTTGATTAGATTACTTGAAGAAAGCATCTCAAGAGAGTTAAAGAGAGGCTATCTGTGTCTTACCCTGTATTCCAGTCTCTAGGAAACCTCTCAGCTAACTCCTCCACAAAACTGCTTCAATCCCTCCCTCCTAATGCATGATCATTCTTTCTGAGACATTGCTGATGACTGGACAATGAGAATCCTAAATGGAAAGCCAGCCATTGAAACATACTGTTTCAAAAATCAACATAATTAGAAAATAATAGGGAGTAGCAGAAAGTACCACATTAATTCAGTACTACTGTCTGAAAATTGTTACCATAGCCTCTCTTTGGAATCCTTACTTTGAAAAGTAGATGTCATAGAGCATTCCTACTGGAACACAATCTGTTTAAATGCATTTCATGAGGGCTTAAAATCATCATTTAAAGTCAGTGAAAGATTACTTCCTCTTTTGTGGCATTTCATGCCAAGTCACCACATAAAATATTTCTGGTAGTTAGCAGAGTCACTGCAGCTGATGAAAATGTATGAATAGATCAGCTCTTCTATGTGGCCTGATGTCAAAGCATACTCAGACTGGCTTGGGACTGAAGATTTCCTAGTGAAGGAATCAAATCAGACCACTTCAAGTTTCTCATAGTTGGTCTCCTTAAGAAACTCCTGGCATACAAATTCTTTTGAGCTGAGAACAATGGAGCCTGAAGACTGAAAATAAGCTCTTACCTTAACCTGAGTCCCTTTACCCTAACCCCAAATGAAGTGATCTCTGCTCCCTATAATTCTGATAACAATGTAGTTTGGTGGTATCACCCAGATGTATTTATCCATGTGCACGTTCTCTCTGAGAAACATATCACTCCTTTCAAAGAGCAAGTCAGCCCTAGGTGAAGTCATCTCATGCTTTCCCCATGAAGTCATATTTCTCTCTCCTAGGTGCCCCCAGCCCTATGATCTCATTTCTGTTTCAGAATTTAAACCCCTTCCTCTGAGTCCCAAAGCAGGACTTATACAATCACTAGAACTCCCCCTTCTGTGTGTTAATAAATTGATCTCCTTTGCTTACCCATTTGATATTATACTGAATATGTGGCCAATTCATGAGAAACCCATGATGGGGGAATTAACCATGTCTTCACACTAGCTACTTTACCTGTAGGTCCACAGCAAGAAAACATAAGCACAGAGGGCAACATAGGAGATGGTAACAAGACTGAGAAAGAATTTACTTTGCATGAGCATCAATTCAAGTCTTTTCTGCTTAGCATGTACACACTTAAATATTACGGAGTCCCTCCCTTAACACTTTGCTAGTCACAATTTTTAATTTGCCCTTCATTTTCTAGATTATTTAATGGAAAGTTAGATTATTAATCTTAAAACCTGTCTTCTTTTCTGATTTGTACATTTAAAGCCATGCATTTCTCTCAGGAATCATTTAGTAATATCCTTATATGATCCTTATTGATACAAATGTCATATATTTTATTTAAAATACTATACTACCGGGCCCTCCCTGGCGGAGCAAGCGAGTTAAAGCACAGCACGATGAAGTTAAAGCCAATTCAGCATTATTTCAATCCCCTCCCTGGTGGTGTCCCACATGGCGTGGCAGACCTCTCCTGACCCGCCCGCTGCTCCCCTCTGCAGTGTACTTCGTCGATCTGCCTGTTCTGTTTCCCACTTTGTGTCTGGTGAAACCTCTCACCTCCCCTGAACCTCTGGCCTGTACCCCGTTCTGTATGCACAAATAAATAAATCTTTAAAAAAAAAAATACTATACTACCTTGTCATTTCTTTTGCTTAGTGGCTATTCAGAAATGTGTTACCTCCAATTCAAAAAACTTGTGAATTTCCTAGGATATCTTGATGTTACAGAATTTTAAACTAACTTCAAATGGTTAGAAATGATCATTTCATTCCTTTACCAATTGGAGATACTTTGTTATCCAGCATATTATTTATCTTAAAGAAATTCTAATTGCTTTGAAAAAGAATGTGCATTTTGACTGTTGGCTTTAGAATCTCAAAATGTCTACATCATGTTGACAATGTTATTTGAACTTTTCATATGCCTTCCTAATACATTTTTGTCTCTTTCCATTACTGGGAAGGAATGAAATCTTGAAAACTAATTGTCACTGTGCCTGTACTTTCATATCTGCTACAGCTTGATTTATGGACTTAGAAGCTGTTATTTCAAGGTGCATTCTCATTTAAGACTCCTATGTCTTCTTGTAGAAACATCCAATTTATTATAATGGACTGGCTTTTACTCTGGTAACTATTCTATGAGTTGAAGTCTACTGTTACTGGTATTATAGTCATAATATCATGAGTAGGAATATTTTCATGGTTTGTATTTCTTTCATCTTTGTACTTTAACCAATTTGCCCTTTTACATTAAAAGTAGTTATCCTAGTGTCTCATTGGTGGCTTGCTTTGTATCCTAACAAAGCAGTTTGACAATGACTTTTAACAAGATTGATTAGATCATTGTCACTTAATGAAATAAATACTGTCAGTGTTAAATCAACCATCTTTTTAAACTGATCCCTATTTTCCTTCTGTGCTTTGCTCCTTTTTCTCTCTATCTCCTTTTTCACAAAGAACTTTAAAAAAACAGTAATTCACCTTATATCTTTTATTGCCTTTTGAGCTGTATCTGGTTGCAAATGTATAGTGGTCACCATAGGAATTAAAGTATCCCCTTGAATTTATAAAAGCCATTCTGAATTAATATTATACCACTTCACATAAATGTAATAAGACCTTACAACAATGCACTTCAATTGTTCTCTATGCTAATTTTTTGTGCTATTATTTTCATATCCTTCAACTTCTACCTGTTTTATAAGGTCACAATATATTGTTATTACTTTTGCTTGAATACTTTTTATAAATGATTTTTTTCTTTAAAAGAGAGATCATCTTTTATATTTGCACATATTTTACAATTTCTCCTCTTCACATTACTGCTGTTAATTTCTAACTTTTGTTCCTTTTCTGCTTTAGCCTGAAGAATTTTTTAGTTCAATTCAAAAATTCATTAAGCTGAAAAGAAAAGATTTCTCTCACAACCAGATTTTACCATATACATATGTATTTTAATAAGTAAAATGACAAATCATTTTAATTAGTGATCAGCAAAATGTAAATTGGCAAAATTGATTATTTAATGTTAAATCAAAAGTAATGTGTTTCTTACAATCCAGATGTACTTTTGGTTTTATTTTAGTATTTTCTCCTTATTCACTATTTTAACAGGTTAATTATAATGGGTATTTAACCTGATAAGTATGTGTGAAGGTCTGATCACTAAGTCCACTGAAGATTTTCCTAAAAAAATTTTTTAGTGATAACTTTGCTTTATTTGATCTCATATTTCTGATTCTGAGATTCCAATTACACTCTAATTTCAAATATTTTCCCCCTCTACTGCAATTTTAATAGTCAGTTACCTGCCTTCAAGTTCCCTGAGCCTTTCTTCTATATTCTTTAACTAATTGTTCTTAAAACCATCCAATGCATTTTTGATACTATATATTGCCATAATTATCAAAATTGTTCCTCTATTTCATTTTTTTATTTCACTACATGGCATTCCTGTATGTTTTACTAATACCTTTGTCTGCAGTTTGTTTTTTTTTTTTAAAGATTTATTTATTTGTGCATACAGAACTGGGGTACAGACCAGAGGCTCAGGGGCGGTGAGAGGCTTCACCAGAGACAGAATGGGGAGCAGAACAGGCAGATCGACGAAGTACACTGCTGAGGGGAGCAGCGGGCGGGTCAGGAGAGGTCTGCCACGCCATGTGGACTCCTCCAGGGCAGGCGGGAATCGAACTCATGCGGAAGTGGCTTTAGATTCTCAGTGCAGTGCTTTAACCCGCTGCGCCACCAGGGAGGGCCCTTTGTCTGCAGTTTTAACAAAGTGTGTGTTTTTAAGATCCTTGTTTGCTAAAATTCAATGACTATTGTCTTCCATTTGAAATCACCAATTCTTATGTATTTACATTTTTTATTATTCTAGGCACTGCTGGAAAGACAGATATATAACAATGTTGTTATAAAACAACCCATGTTCCTTCCTTTGTAGGACAGACAAGAAACTATAATCATTCAAGTTCTTCCTCATTGAGCAAGTTTTGACCAGTTTTAATTAGGCTGCATTTGTCTATGACTAGACTAAGCCTAGACTTCCTGGGACACTGCCTTTGTGTTAATCTTCTCATTAACTGGATTGGGAGGGTCAAGATTTAATTTTGGCACAGCTGCAGAATCCAAGCACCAAGCTCAAGAATATATTATTTCTCTCCATTTGCCATTCTCTTCTCCACTGATGTTCTTTGTGCAAAAGTCAGAAATGAAGGCACTGAGAATTATTAGAGATAGTGATTTACTTTGTATTTGGATATCTTTAGGATTCTACACTATCCTATCATGCAACTCACACAAAGCCATTCAATTCTCAGCTAATACTAAATTATTTCCTTCTGTGATAAGGCCATCTCTGCCTCTGCACATTTTGAGGACCATACTACAACTGATTGCTGTGTTGAGAAGGATTTGTTTTCATATGGAATTAAGTTTATCAATGCTTTCTTGGCATCACTTTTCTTCAACAGCCCCATGGGGGGTGGAGGACTACATTTTGCTCCATTATTTTTCTTCCTTATTAAGGAAATGAACGTATTTAAGTCCTTTAACAACCAAGTCTAAATCATAAGTTTTCTATCCACATCCTTTCAAAGATTATTTTAAGCATATCTCAGTCTTCTATAGCCATTCCATTAATTTCAGCTTCCTCATTGATTTTACCATGAAAGCTTTCTGATACCTCAAAAACACCTGGCATATAACTAATATAAAGTCACAATGAACAGATTTAATGACAATGTTTCAACTTTGAACAAGCATTTTATATTTTGTCACCATTAAATTAGTATTTCATATGCTCTTATCACTCTTAAGTTTCTTTCTAAAACTCTAGACTTCCTCTACTTACCAAGACCTTCCATTTCTACTCACATGTACTTAGAAATTCTAGAATTCAATGACTATTTGCTCAATCAAACCTTAATAATTATTTTTTATATTATTGTTTTCAGAGTGCATTTTTTCAGAGAATTACATCTCTCTCTACAATCAAAATGTCATTGTTTAAAAAAAAAAAAAAGTGAGCCTGAATAAGAGTATCTAATGGTTATGGAAAATCCTGTTGCAGGAGTTTTAGCCTAGTGAGATTATTCATGTGCTACCCTGACCAATGAAGACAGGAATACAGTGATTACGGTCATTTTTCTAACCACTACAAAGGTGCTATCTTTCTGACTTCACTGTATCAATGATCCTTTTGATCAAATCTGACAGGCTATATCCGAGCTCAATTTTAACTTATGTATGTTAACAACAGAGAAGGAACTATGTCTGAATTATACAAGACTATACAGGAAGAAAAAGATAATGAAAAGAAAAACAGCAGGAAGAGCTCGATCTCAAGTTAAGTCTTGATAATCCTCATTTTAGGAAATTTCTGCCAGACAACTGAATAAACACTGAAGGCTACAGACACTCTTGTGGGCATGTTATACACCACAGGCTCTTTATACTTCAGTTTTTTATTTTTTTCCCTCTGAACATTTCATTCAATAGCCTAAGACTATTAATTAGTTCTCTTTGTTAATAGAAAAAACAAGTGGTTAAGACTTAGCACTATCACCACTGTGGCCTGAATTTAATCACTTGCCAGGGAACTAACCCACATTTGGAACAGAGGTCCTCTTCTGTCTTAACAATGCTCCTGTCAGCAATGTATTTCAGTCAATCTGCCTGTTCTACAGCCCTCCCTGATGAATTATCTCGCCTCCCACACCTCTGGCCTATATGCCAGTTCCACAAAAACTAAATAAAAATTTTTAAAGAATTCCAAAAACAGAGAAATCCTACTGATTGGGGGGGGGATATCTTTGCATTCCGTACAACTGATAAAGGAATATACAAAGAACTCTCGTGACTCAACAAAAACAAAGTAAACAATCCAGTCAAGAAATGGGCAGAAGAACTTAAAAGAGACTTCTCCAAAGAGGAAATGCAACTGGCTAACAGGCATATAAATAAATGTTCAACATCCCTTATAATAAGGGAAGTGCAAATCAAAACCACAATGAGATAGCACCTGACACCATTAAGAATGGTGCATATCAAAAAAACTAGCAACAACAAATGTTAGTGATAATGTGGTGAAAAAGAACTCTCTTACACTTCTGGTAGGAATGCATGCAAACTGATCCAACCACTATGGAAAGCTGTGTGGAGGTTCCTCAGACTACTAAAAATGGAGCTACCATATGACCCAGCAATTCCACTCCTAGGGATCCACCCAAAGGACACAAAAACACTGATTCAAAAGAATACCTGTACCACTGTTAACTACAGAGGTAGAACAAAACAGAAAGACTACTTCTAAAACCGTCGGAAAACGTCGTTATTATTGAGATTTTTAAGTTTTACAATAGTAATTTATCTATCTCAAAATACTTTATTCTGTGACATACCAGAGAATTCACAAACATGAGGTTTAAGATGCTAACATATAATTTGTTAGTTCTAAGTGAGCCCAGATGTCACATGTCTTGAAACATACTTCTAGTAATGATAGTAGTGTAGATTGCTTTTCATTATCATTAAATTCTGTTTGATTTTTTTAGGGTTTAATTCAAAGTAGTTTTTTAAAGTGTAGCAAGTATAGTCCATGACAGTAGGTAAGCTATTGCCCCTACTGGCAGTAACCTATTGGCAGTGAGTCACATGACTCAAGACTAGTGGCCTGACCCCACTCCAAACAAGACATGGTGGACAGCCTCTCCCTCTAAGGGAAATAATGATAGTTGTTCTAGAAATCTGAGTGCCAATTACAGAACTGTTTTCCTTCATTAATTCCTTTAGTGACATTTCACGAAAAGATGACTGTTTGGTTTTGGCTTGAAAGGGTCAGTATTGTCTCTGATGTCTCTAATTTTATCCATGAATTTCTTCTGCACATACCTAATGTTTCAAAAAAAAATTTTTTTCCCCCAGAATTGACCAGCAAATCGATATAAACAGAGCAAGCCATAGAGTATGTTCAGTCCAAGAAAGGAAATAGGAAATTGCCACTGGATCAAGAGGAGCATTCCTTTGCTTTATAATTCAAAGTTTCACAGAGGTGACTAGTTAAAATGTGACTTAGTGTGACTGTTCAGGAATGATCTCTTCCTTGCCCTTTTCTACAGAAAAACTCAAGATCATGTTCTCAGTTCATATTATCCTCAGTTCATATATAACCACATAGTTTGTCCTGTCATGAAGGTTCTCTAAGCATGTTGCTATATACCACTTCTCAATGTTCTTACTATCTCATATTTAAATTAGATATTTAGATATAACTTATCATTGAGTTCATTTAAGTTCCTGGATATTTTTTAGCTCCACCTACTGATGACACATGGGGTGGTCTTCCACACTTTCTCCAATATCCTTATGGTCTTAGTGGTACCAAAATGTATTGTTATATTTATTGAGCTTACTGTGGATAAAAATCTTTTCAACTGACTATGAGGTGTCTCCCATAAGCCTGACCAACATTGAATGAATCATCCTTTTTAAGGTTGTTAGCACTGGGATACAGGAGTTAGCTGTTTATTTAAAAACAAACAAAACAAACAAACAAACAAAAACCTAAACCATTAAGTATAAGAGTGATGAATTGGAACTATTTTCATATGACTTCAAAATCAGAGTTCTTACGCTGCACATACACTATTGATAGGCACAGAGAAGGCAACCAATTAATATCTGTTGATTGACTGAATGACCACATTAATCAATCAATCGATGAGCCTTCCAGAGTGATCATAGCAGCCTCTCCAGTCACATCAGTGGTTGCACAACAAACAAGAATCTTTTAACTAGCTTGGTTGTATGAAAATTATACAAAGGGGCCTTTCCCCTAACAAATAGATTGCACAAGTTATTACAACTGGGTTATCACATACACTGGTAAATACTTCCAATTTTCAAAATCCTTTATTCCATTACTAATGGCCTATCCCCATCACCTGGCTACTTTCCTCCTTGTCAATAAATCCTGGAATGCTAGCCACAGAGATACTTCTTGTCCTACAGCAGCCCAGATTATCAACAAACCTGTTAATGTATGTTCTGGGTCATTAACCACAAATTAGTCAACTGAAGATTATGTGTATTGCCTATTTCTCATACCAAATAGTGTATGGTAAAAAATGAAGGTTGACTATATCTTAAATATAATTGTCAATTTAAGTCATCTGACCTGCTAAATAAAATCAAACCACGGTAAGCAAGTCTCACAAGAGTTGTCACCCCATGTTAACTATGGTATTTCTCTTCACTTTAGAGCGTTCTTTCTGAGGAAAATCATCTGTGACAGACTATTAGTTACTCACCATTCACGCTTAGCCAGTTTAAATTTTCTCTGGACAGTCTAGAATTCTGTGTGGCATTTCTTAGCTTCCAACATCAGCTACATACCTGGGTATCCTCAAGGAAAAAATCCATATATTTCCTCTATGTCCTTCCTATATCCATTCATCCTAACTCCTTTCTATCTGCTATCTTGAATGTTTTCATAACTTTTCTCCCTTTACAATTCAAGTGTTTATTCGTCTTAAAAATTTTTATTAAGCATCTACTTTGTGCCAAATACTCCATTTTTTGGGAATGTGCCCTTGAACAAAATGGAAGGCTATCCCAGCCCTAATGAAGATGACTTTCGAGCAGGATGAGGGGACTTGATAATTAAAAAAGTAAACCATGATTTACATAGGATAAGTGATATGAAAAAACAAAGCAGAGAATGAGGGTAGGAGTGTATTGGAATAGGAGTGTATTGGAGTGGAGACAGATTATAAACTTTAAATTGTGTGGTTGAAAAGATTTTTTTAAAGATGAAACATTTTAACAAATTAATGATGAAGCTATCTAAAGAAAAAAATTGTTATTCCAAGTAGAGAATGATAGGTTCTTCTCAGACCTTCAAGTTGATACCTATACTTTTAATGTTAAATTTAAATATTCTCTATAAAACATTATATTAACTATTTTATATCATGACATCAAGTGAAAATGGATTAATAATAAATACATGTACTTATTGAAGGATTTTAGCACTTGCATTTTGAAAAACAAGGTATTCTGAAAAGGTATTCTGAATATAAGTATCCCACTTACATTTATGATAATGCTTTGCAACACTAACATCTGGGGGTGAAGGAAACTTGTATATCACAGCTGTTTAGCAGCATTACTGGTCTCTACCATTAAATGCCCGTAGCACCCCCAGCCCCCACACAGAATATGTTGCCATTCCATGTATATACTAAATGCAAAACCACCATTTTCCCATCCCCAGGACAAACTTAAAAGAGCCAGAGCCAGCAGCCTTTACAACTTCTGTCAATAAAAATTCAGTACATGCCAATAAAAGATACGCTTCACCCTTAAAGAAAAATGTATAAACAGGCACAATCAGTAAGCTCTCTGGTTTAGAGAGACTTGAAAAGTCATTAAAAGATGCGTCTCCAAGTCAGGGCTGCTGCCTGCACTTTATCCCCTCGTCACCAAGAGATTTTGCACCCCAGGCGATGGAATATTTTAAGATTTGCTATAGATGAGGAGGGGTGGGGGTTATGCCTTTATGGTTTAAACTACAAAGAAGGGTGGTATGAATACAGGCAAGATCTAAAGGAGTTTTATAGCACTCAGTAATGAAAGTGAAGTGTCTGGAAACGGGTTCCCTTAACACTCCATGTTGCACATCCACTTTCATTCTCTGATCCGTTTTCCAATAGCTTTATTTTCCTCCACAGATACGTCTTCAGTCATTTTGAACTCTTCTTATCTCCATGTCACCCAGACAAACTAACCCTTGACTCAGCCTAGAGTAGAAAGCTTTTTATGGATTGGATGCATTATATCCCACAGAGTTCTTACATGTTCTCTGGACTTTAAACCGTATTTAACTTCATGCTAGTGTCAGCCCCTCAATAAGTATTACTCAGAAGTATTCTTGCCTAACTTCTAAGCTTGACTTGCAATGTTGTGCTTCAAGCTTTTTGCTCCAATCTGTGACCATCCTCAAGTTGATAAGACTCACAGATTTGTTTTTCTTTCATTATAGCGCAGAACTGAACTATATGCATCTGTTTCCATTCAGCATTTTCAGCTCCCTTCAGCCAAAGAAAAATGCCTAACATATAACATAATAATTGCTCAAACAGTCCATTATGAAGAATATTCTAGGGTTAGAGAACACTAATGAAAGTACCAAGCACGGGGCAAACAAAGCTTAGCCACAATCCACACCCCACTTTCCAATCCTACGTTTATTTTCTCACCTCTAGGATGTACCTCAAAAGTGACTGACATCTGTGATCTCATTAAGTGAATACTAGTTATAAAAGGTCAAATGTATGAATGCAAATTTTAAAAAAAAAGGTAAGGGATGGGATAAGGGGGGGGTGGTATGTGTACACATTAGTGGAGAAAGGAGGAGAAAGAGAAGCGAGGAAAGAGAACTCTGGAAATTCTGAAGCTCAAGGGAAAAATGATCAAAACTGAAACTAAATGCCAGTTTATAGTTCCAAAGAAAGCTTACCATCTATTCTAATCAGGGTTTTTACAAAACAACATCCCATCAGGCACTATCTAAAATGGACCTTGTTCTTGAACATTCCTGTCACCTGCTTCAAACAAATGGAAGCATCTATGAATAAGATTTGGCTCATTTTCTCACAGCTCCTCTGCCAACTCTCACAAAGCTATCCCTGCTGCACAAGCTGGAAGAGTTGTCACTACACAGCTTTCTCATGGATCCATTTTCCACATAACTTTGTTTTACCTTTTATCATCTGTAGTTAAGGTCTCCACAGCCTTCACAT
>NW_004567107.1:61083350-61084439 GCF_000260355.1 Condylura cristata | reverse complement strand
TTTTTTTTTTTTTTTTATGGAGATGATGTTGGCTTATAGCACTGTATATGACATTGGGAATAGAGTTTCACACCCCTATGTTCAGACTCTGGCAATCATACCACATCCACAAAACAAAATAGCCATTACTCCCACCCTCGGTCCATTGGGTCCTCTCTCCTCTTGGACTCCACTCCCCCAATTCATTCCTCTCCTGCAGCAGAAATCTAAGGGTAGGTTTGGTTTAGCTTTGTCTGTTTTTTTTTTTTTTTTCTTTATAGTCCACTTATGAGTAAAATCATGTAATATTTGTCTTTTTCCTTCTGACTTAGTTTGTTCAGTATAATTCTTTCCAGTTCCATCCCTGTTGTTGCAAGCCGAATGTTTTAACTTTTTATAGCTGTGTAAGTAGCTCATTATATAAATGTTTGTTGGATTTTTATTAAAATATACATCATCCTTTCCTGCCTCAGTAAGAATCCAAAATCCAAGTCATTTGTCTCTGTCTCACACCACTCCCTCACTGCTCTTTCATGTTCTACTTTCTTTTATTCTAGATCTCAAAACCTCCTCTGCATTTGTGCCTTATCTGGAAAATGGCATATTTTAGTATCTCTAGCATTGACTTGGAAGTCCTGTGTTAAATCTCGTTCATTTTTGTATGATATTCATTCTGCTCTTTCCCAGAAAACTCAAGGTCTTGCCAAAACTCACAGGTGTCCTACATACTTACTTCGCTCCACCCCAAACACAAAAATGCAGGAATATTTTATTCTGAGTTAAGCTGAAAGGAGTTACCAATTTCTTGATAGTCTTGGCTTAATGAAAAGTCCAAAATGCTAAAAAATCTACCTCAATTCTGTTAAGCAGCATTGTGCTCATTCGTTGATTTATGATTTAACAACACAAGTCTTTCTCCCTCCCTTGTATATAATATGTAAATATGTGTATGTGTGTAGATAGGATTTTTCATTTCTTTCCTTAATAATTTAAGGCCCTCCCTGGTGGTGCACTAGATTCAAACACAACACTAAGAAACTAAAGCTAATTCAGCATGAGTTCAATACCCACCTTACCTGGAAGTAACCCACATGGCACTGAAGACCTCTC
>NW_004567107.1:61081166-61082551 GCF_000260355.1 Condylura cristata | reverse complement strand
CCAAAAAAAAAAAAAAAAAAAAAAAGAAAAGAAAAAGAGGGGAGCTCTAATACAACACAGAGGACTCTAGGACATAGGAAAATGACATTCATTCTATCCCCCTAGCAAGTCTCTTCCTGACTACTTTGGATATTGGTCTTAATGCCACTACTGACTATTAATCTTAAATTTTCATCCAGTAGTGGCATCTCATCAAGAACATTTATTGTGTATTTCATATATATATATATATATATATATAAAAGCAAACAAATGAAAAGCACAGAGATCATAGCAAAAGTGAGAAAGATTGTTCTCAAATTGTTTGAGAACCTCCTTTAATATTCCAGACAAAGACAATGGACCACGACATGGTGCCCAAGGAGCAAACATCCACTGAGCCCAGGGAGGAGATATCCATTGTGAAAATGCTTTTCTTGCCTTCCTAACATTGATTGAGGCCAGGGAGGAGGACAGGGAGTGGAAACAAACTTATTTTCTGTCTCCGCTTAGTAAACTTCATGCTCCCACTAATGATTCTGTTTATATAGTAGGTCCCAATTATGCTTAGCATCTTTGCCATATCCTATTATATCTTTACTTGCTAAGCCTCTTTCAAAGATCCCACAGTGGGAAAGTTCTGAATATTTCATAACACATGGGAGAATTTAGGCTAAACTTTACTTAAAGACATCCATTACTTAAGGATAATCTGATATGTGCCCAAAATATAATCACTGGTGAAGAGCTTTATGCTTTCCTTGTGGCTTTTACTGATCAATGAATATTGAAGATTGGTTACATGCTCTGACCAAATGGCCTTTATTCACATGTCCATTTGTTCATCAGATTACATTAATAGAAATAGAAAGGTTCCTTTCCTTTACAATACCACTGGGGAAAATATTAGATGATAGGTGACTGGTTATATAAATTATTAAACTGCAAAATGCAATAATGTGTTTTTATTTTTAACCTTATTTATATTGCCTTTCTCAGTTTTATGGAGATATAATTGACTTAAATAACATTGTGTAAGTTTAAGGTATATAACATGTTGATTTGACACATTTATATACTACAATATGATTACCACCATAAAATTAACTACACCCATCACCTTACATAATTATCATTTCTTTTCGGTGGTGAGAACATTTAAGATCTAGTCTCTTAGCAACACTGAAGTGTATAATTCAGTGTTTTTCACTATAATCACAATTCTATGCATTAGATCTCTAGAACTTATTCATCTCCTAAATGTACATTTTTATTTTCTTTAACCAACATGTCCTCAATCCCCCAATTTCTAGCTCCCTGATAATCTCCATCTACTCTCTGTATTTTAGTTCAGAATTCCCCTTTCTTATGACTTAGTAAAATTTCATTATTTTATATATATATAT
>NW_004567107.1:61072043-61080355 GCF_000260355.1 Condylura cristata | reverse complement strand
TCTCCTGTCTCTCCTCAACAGAGTTTTTCAGTAGATCCACTTGGCCTGCTCCCCACTTTGTCTGGTGAATCCCCTCACACCCCTCACCTCAGGTCTACAACCCAGTTCTTCTATGCATAAATAAATTACTCACACTGATTTATACTAGTATTCAAATGTATCAAATATGGGTACATAGTGTCTCATAGTGTTTCTGTTTATTTCTGTGCCAGTATTTATATACACATAATTAGAGGAAATACAGATTGCATATTAAACTAGTATTAGCTTGTAAAGCTGGCAGAAACAAAAATATAGACCTTTATATGCCACTATAAGGAGGGTCATAGTTGGCCCTAAAAATAAACTATTTAGGGATAGAATAGCAGTGAGAAGGAAGTAATTTTACTGCCATTCTTTTTATATTCAATTATTTTCAATATTTGTAATATTTGTTTAAATGGAAAATTAAATCACTAAAATTAAAATACTATATTACACTTGTATTTATTCTCTGGTTTCTAAAAATAGGCATTACTTTTTTTAAAACAAGCCCTTGTATACTAATCATTAATATACTAAAATCTATGGAATTAATGATTCTCTTGTATATAAGGAGGGAAATAAATTCAAAATACTATATATGCTTAATATATAGGCATAATTTTTCCATTGTGAATTGCTTTTGGTCCAATGCACATAGTAATCTGCCTAATATTGATTGAAAGGAACACACAGGATATGTTAACATATGTTTTTATTATTATCCTCTGTACTTGCTATTTCTAAACTCAAAAAGGCTTTCCAAGCTCTGTGGACAGCTACTTTAATTCTAAGCTTTTCATATTATTTTAAAGCTAGGCACACATTATCCATTTTAGAGCATAGGTTATGGTGTCTTCTGAATGGTATCAAAATTCCTGCAATAATTTAAACTTTTTCTGTGTCTTCTAGAGCTGAAACTAACAACAACAAAAATAATTATCACCTTTCTAAATCCTTCAAATTGTTGCAGTGGGTTAAGTACAGCTCATATCTAAATCTGTGTTCACCAATTCAATACATATCTTCTTCATAAGAATCTAGTTGTTAGCTTTTTAGGACTTTGTTACCTTTTTAGAACTTTATTAATGCTGTGTAGGACCCTTTCTGATTTATTCAAATATTTCATAAAATCATTTATCAGAACTGCAAAGCTAAGTTCACTGCTGTACTGAGAAGATTCAAATCAAATTCTATCAATGCTTTTAATGTCAAAACATTTTGAAGTTATTTCATGATAGGAGCATTTTATATAATCCTAACTCTGTAATTGGGTCAATTATTTTTTTTTAATCCAGAAAACATTTATTGAGACTCTACTATGTGAAAACATTATGAATATAAGTTTCCACTAAGCAGTGTAAGAGTTGTTGTATACAATGTAAATATTCCAATATAGGCATTTTTCTTTTTAAATATTTATTTATTTATTCAGACAGAACTGGGGTACAAACCAAAGGTGCAGGGGCGGTGAGAGGATTTACCAGAGACAGAATGGGGAGCAGAACAGGCAGATCAACCGAGTACACTGTTGAGGGGAGCAGCGGGCTGGTCAGGAGAGGTCTGCTGCACCATGTGGGTCACCTCCAGAGTGGGGATCAAACATCCATTGAAGCAGCTGTGGCCAGCTTCCAGTGCTGCACCCTAACCCATTGTGCCACCAGGGAGGGCCCGGTTCTTGCTTTTCAAAGTGAAAAAGAATTTTAATTTCTATCATGGGTCAGAGAGAGTGGTAGTGATATTCTTAGGAAGAAAAAATAATACTTTGAAATAACACTTTGGCTATACACTGAAAGTATTAGTCAGGTAAATCAAAGACATTCAAAAGAAGTGGTATGCAAAGAGATAAATTTGAACAATCAAACTAGTGTGTATGGAACTAGAGAAGTGCTAGAATATATGACTTGTAAGGAAGTGACTGAATAAAACCAGTACAGATAAATATGTCAACCAATTATAAAATTACATACACTTCAACAGATTAGTTAATTGTTTCTGACTGTGGTGACTATATGTGTGTACATAAAATTAGGAAAGGTAGTAGAAATATACAATATGTAGATGTATTTTTATTAAGTTCTGCAATTCATAGTTTACCAGGACTATTAATATAGCCTCTCTAGCTAATTTCATCAAACCTAGTTTCAAACGGGTTTAATTTATTCTTTATAGTATTAAGAGAGAAATTTATATTTAGATGCTATTGATTTGAAGGTAAGAATGAAAGAAAATGGAATCAATAGGCATTGACTATCTACTAACTACTAGCATATTCTTTTTCACATATTATTATTACTTCACAACCACAATGAAAGACAAATGTTTTTGCCCTTATTGTATATATAACAAAATTTATTACAGAGCTACAAAATTTATTACAGAGACTGAATAATTTTTTGATTTTTTTTAATATATTTTTTTAAAGATTTATTTATTTGTGCATACAGAACTGGGGTACAGGCCAGAGGCGGTGAGAGGCTTCACCAGAGACAGAGTGGGGGACAGAACAGGCAGATCAACGAGGGGAGCAGCGGGCAGGTCAGGAGAGGTCTGCCACACCATGTGGTCACCTCCGGGGCAGGCAGGAATTGAACTCATGAGGAAGCGGCTTTAGATTCTCAGTGCTGTGCTTTAACCCGCTGAGCCACCAGGGAGGGCCAATTTTTTGATATTTTTAAAATACTTTATTGAAGTGTGATTGACATACAGAATATTGTATGTACATATGTATATATTTGATGCATATAACTTGCTAAGTTTGAAGTATATATTAAGAAATCATAACCACAGTCTTCCATAAACATGTCATTTCCAAAAGAATCCTCCCACATGCTTTTTATTTTTTCTGTAACAAGAACACATAAGCACAGCCCTTAGCAGAAATTAAAGTATACAATATAGTATTGTTAACTATAGGCTCTATGCTGACCTCTAGAACAAAAGATTCATCTTGTACTATCTACCTTTTAGTTACTGTTTCTCCATTTCCTTCTTTCTCCTTGAAACCACGCTTATTATTTTCTATGAATTTGATTATTTTTGATTCCTCACATAAGTGATCTCATTTAGGCAGCTACTATGGAAAACAAAATGACGTTTCCTTAAAAAACTAAAAATCAGACTAATATATGATCCAGCAAGTCCACTTCTCCCTATATATATACAAAAGACTTGAAATCAGGATCTTGAAGACATCCTTTAATGCAGTTACCCACCCTCGCAAGACACAGATACAACTTGAATGCACAACGAGTGAATAAGAAAATAATATGGTGTGTGTGTGTGTGTGTGTGTACAGTGGAATATTTTTCAGTCTTAAAAAAAATCTGCCTCCCTGGGGGTACAAGGTTAAGCACAGCATCATGAAGCTATCCACAGCCACTGCAGCATGAACTCACTGAAGGACCCGGGAGCTGACCCAAAAGCACAGCCAATCTCTCATGTCTCACCACTGCTCCCCTCAGCAGTGTATTTCAATAGATCTGCCTGTTCTGCACCCCACTCTGTCTCTAGTGAATCCTCTCACCCCTGGCACCTTGAGCTTGTTCCCAAGTTATTGCATGCATAAATAAATCTTTTTAAAATATCTGATTTTTCTTACAATAGAGTGGACTTGGAGGACATTACAGTGGGTGAAATAAATAAGATGTAGATAAATTTTGGTATGGATTTAAAAATGTGAAGTGGTACCTAATTTAAAATATGCTTTATTGCTTATAACATAACACCTCTTAGCTAACCGAATAGAGCGAAGTATCTCCACCACTTTATTACATGCTCTACTTTCAGATTTATCTTTTCCTAAGACCATTTTTTAAATTCTGTCCCTGCTACAACAGTTCCAATTATTCTCCATTACCAATAAAGTATACCACAAAATAAATTCATAATCTGATATCCATGACTCTCCATCGTGTGTCCAAAATATTCACTATTCATATTCCTATCTCACTGATCACATAATCAAATTTGTCTTTCCTATTAACTTCCTCCAAAAGTTGCTTCCCATTTCTATGCCTCTTTAACAGTGCAGTCTTTTCTCCTTAAATGCTCTGACTCTTAAATATGCCCATTAGAAATCCCTCCTAGAAACTTTAACTCCAATACACCACTTTATGAAAACCTTTTTGACAGTTCTATATTAAGGTTATCTATTATGTATGTTTGTATGCAAGTGCATATAAGCCCATACACAGTATATACCTGACAGATAATTATTTTATGAATAAATAAACTATATTTATAAAATGTCCACTGCTTAAACCTTAAGATTTTCTGGATCTTTCTCTCTCCATTGTGACATGGATAAACAGTGATATCCCTAAACCAGTCATGAAGTTTGCCTGCTTGGTGACTGAACTTTCAAAGAAATCCATGTGACCTTCAGGAAGACTTACAGGATATGTTCCTTCACACTTGAAAAAGATGTCCTGTCCATCCTGGACTTTGGTGTAGGAGGCTATATTATTTAAGCATTTCTTGAGTATGAAGAAAATGGTGGCAGAATAAAGACTCCAAGATCACTGAGTGCAGGCTTGCACAGGAATTGAGGACTGAAAACGGACTATACACTTACTACGAGTTTCAACCCAAATGAAAACACCCTGGACTCACTAGAAGGTAGATAACTAAGGAGGAACCGGTGATTGGGGAGTTCCCAGAAGGTGACTGGGGAGTTCCCAGAAGGTGACTGGGGAGTTCCCTTCTGGAACTCCCAGGAAAACCCAGGCGCCTGGAAGTTCGGAGGGCTGCAGGAGCCCTTTTGCCCCACACTAAACCCTGGAGGTGAAGGGGGACAGCTCAGCTCAGTGAGTGGAGCCCAGGCTGCAGAAAGACTGCAAATCTGATCCACAACTCCTGGGTATAGGGAAAAACCGCTGAAACTGTGGATCTGATTGGGAGTGCCTGAGCACCAGCAAAGCCGCTGATCAGCTCAACCAGCTCCAGAACCGGCAAGATGGAAGCAGAATAAAGACGCCAAGATGACAACATCCACACTCACACGGGATTATATAAAAACGGACTATAGACTTACATGCTACGACTTTCAATCCAAATGAGAATGTCCTGGACTCACTAGAAGCAAGATAACCGAGGGATAAAGGGCGATTGGGGAGTTCCCATAAGGAAAGCCACACAGGCTGGATTAGCTGAACCCTGCAACTCTGATCAGGAACTCCAGCGGCTTCCTACTGCTCTGCTCCTTTAAAATTAAAATCTAGGCACCCAGATGGCAGGAAGCACTACAGAGGGAAACTGCCAGAGGCAGCAGCTGCTTGGCAGCTTTTGGCCCAGCCCTGCTACAAGTGTGGAGATAAACTGAGACAATTCAGCTAGGGAGAGGAAACCAAATTGTGGGAAAAGGCTACAGCTCAGAACCAGAAACCTACCACAGAAGTGTTGCTGACTTTTGCCCGAGCAGCCTCAGATGTGTTGCCAAACTTTGTCCCAGCAGCCCCAACAAAGCCCTGGATATAAACTGAGACAACACAGCTAGGTGAGTGGGGGGGACCCAACCACAGGCCCAACCCTAGGATAATGCAGCAATTTTAACAATCTTGCATGGGCATATTCAACATAGAGAGGCCCTAGGAAGTGCCTCAAATGGGGGAGACTTGCTCAGTAGTCTACCTGCTTACCACATCTACCCACAAAAACTGTGGTAAAACCCTGGAGTTAAAGACATACAGTTGGGCTCTGTGAAAGGACCTCAGGGAGTGGGGAGGCACTGCTCAGGGATGGACTATTTGAACTAAACAAAAAGAGCCCTGAAAACTCAGAGGGAGGACTGGCAGCCTGCTCAACCAGGAGGATTTCAGCCCTCTGGCATTCCGCTCACTCCCCTGCACTCCTAGAGGGGAGGGGGAGATCCCATCCCACAACAGAAGCCTTAAGACTTGTGAGCCAGACAGTACTTAAACAATGTATACAAAGCCAGCCACCAACCCAGCCAAAGGCCCAGCTCCAGGGAGACCTACAACACTTCTAATTCATCATAATCACCACGGGCACACCAAGCATAGAGGGAACCTGGGACATCCAAAGTCTACAAAGATCAACAGACACCTTTCAGAAACACAGACTCAACGTGTTACTAGAAGAGGCTGAACAACACAAGAGACCCCTGACTGTTACCAGCTGAGACAAAAGACACAATTACACACAGTAGGGGCTGGGAAAAAGTAACACAACTCAGAATACACTCCACAACTGAAGTGTCTGGAAGTCCCACAGCTATTCCAGAAAGAACATAAAAAAAAAAAAAATGCCAGTCAATAACAGCAACACCATATCTCAGTGAATACAAAGTATTAGAAAATAAACAACAGGGAAAAGAAGACAAACAAATATTCAAGCAAGTCCACAGGGGTAAAATTCACCACAAAAAGATCAGTCAGCAGAAACCACCAAAGAAACTGAAGAACTGCTCAACCTACCAGATAAAGAATTCAGAATCATTATGATAAACAAACAAAATGAAATGAGGCAAGCTATCCAGGAGTTGAAGAATGAAAACAAGGAAATGAATGAAAGAAATGAAAGAAATATGAGACAAGCAGTCAGTGAACTAAAGAAAGAAAAAGAGACATTAAAAAAGGAAATAGAAGAAATGCAGGTGATGAAAAGGCCACTAGAGGAGATAAAGAATGCTGGGAAACATTATGAAAACAGAATAGATGAAATGGAAGAACGAATCAGCACCCTTGAAGATACAGAAAGAAAGAGAATTTAAAAAGAAAAAGAAAGAGAAGTAAAAAGGAAAAAAGAATGAAGAAACACTTCAAGAGCTATGTGACACCATCAGGAAAGGAAACATCAGAGTTATATGTATCCCAGAAGGTGAAGAGAAAGGCCAAGGAATAGAGAAAATATTCACAGAGATAATAGAAGAGAATTTCCCTAACTTGAAGAAGGAGATGAAAGTAGACATCCAAGAAGCAAGAAGAACCCCAAACTACCATGATGAGGAGAAAAACAGATAGACTTAATATAATAAAAATTCCAAGATTGTAAGATAAAGAAAAGATAATGAGAATGACAAGAGGGAAGAAACAAATAACCTACAAAGGGAAACTGATCCGGATGACATCAGAATTCTCTGAAGAAACACTACGACCAAGAAGAGAGTGGAGGGACATTCTCAACAAGATCCAAAGCATTAAATGCCAACCAAGAATACTCTACCGTGCGAAGCTCTCCTTCCTCTACGAATTAAAAATAAGGATATTCTCAGACTAACAGAAACTCCACAATTTCATCATGACAAAACCCCCACTCCAAAAACTGCCACAAGAAGCCCTCAAACCAAATCCAACAGAAGAATGAACAAGAACAGCTCAAAACAAGGAATAAAAATACAGAAGGATCAAAATGGCAAATGTAGGTGTCAGTATATCAATATTTTCTCTTAATGGAAATGGCTTAAACTCATCAGTAAAAGGATACAGAGTTGCAGGATGGATTAAAAAACAGAAGCCATCATTCTGCGGTCTGCAGGAAACACATCTAACTACAAAAAATAAAAACAGACTGAAAATAAAAGGATGGAAAAAATCCTACAAGCAAATGGACCAAAAAAGAAGGCAGGAACTGCTATACTTATATCAGATCAAATAGACTTCAAACTAAAAAAGGTTAAAAGAGATACAGAAGGCCACTACATTATGATTAAGGGGACAATACAACAAGAAGACATAACAATCATCAACATATATGCACAAAATGAAGGAGCACCAAAATATATCAAAAAACTACTGTCATCCATGAAAATGTTTATCAGAGAGAATACATACATAGTAGGAGACTTCAATATGCTACTCTCCACAATGGACAGATCAACAAGACAAAAAATAAGTAGACACTAAAACTCTGAACAAAGACCTAGACAACATGGGTCTAGTGGACATCTATAGAATACTGCATCCCAGAAAATCTGAGTACATATTTTTCTCAAATCCATATGGATCATTCTCTAGGACTGACCACATACTGGGCCACAAGATAAACATCAATAGATACACTAAGATCGAAATCATACCAAGTATTTTCTCTGACCACAAAGGAATCAAACCGGAAATAAACCATATGAAGAAGGCAAGAAACCCACCTACCACGTGGAAATTAAAATCCACAGTACTCTAGAAGACCATTGGATCTATGAGGAGATCAAAGAAGAAATTAGAAAATGACAATGACGACACAAGTTTCCAAAATGTATGGGACACATTAAAAGCAGTTATAAGAGGAAACTATATAGCAATACAAGCTCACATAAAGAAACAAGAAATAGC
>NW_004567107.1:61066401-61068687 GCF_000260355.1 Condylura cristata | reverse complement strand
GACTTGGTGATGGGAAACCCGCAGGGATTACAATTGAGATGGGGGGAAAAATGTACAAAATGATGTAAAAATAAAATGTTATAAAATAAAATTAAAAAAAAAAATTTCTTCAGTATGAAGGAAGATAGCAGGGGAAAATATGGAAAGACAATTCTGGGAGTTGATGTCTTGTAAAACCATTTAATTGCCTAATCTTAGCTCCATGTATCTTTGGATTTATAAAGAAAATTATGAAGTCATTTTTCACTTAGGCTTTCTATTCTTTTATGGCAAAAGCTTCTTCCTTGGCATTAGAACTTGTGTTTAACATGTGTGCAGTGCATTTTATTTTATGCACTTTTGCCTGCTCCAAAGGGAGAAAGATTAGGTAGAAAGGAGTAAAGTAATTTAACACAACAGGAAATGTGAATGTCTAGAATTTATGACACTCCTAGAAACTTTCTCCTCTAGTGAGTGGGATAGGAAAAATATAAACCCATTATTTTTTTTTTCTATTGGGTGTCAATGTCCATGTGCTAATCTTACAATGGTTCCTCTGAGTATATTTGCTTCCTATCTGTCATACTATATGACGTTTACATCTTAGTCAACCACTAGATTTGGGGCTTCTTAAATAATCTCTGGCATGAACTTAAATGTCACTTTCCCTTTCTAACTAGATAAGAACTCTGATGTGAGACTGATTTGACAAAACATTCTCTGTGTATACTTACCTACTAATCTTTCTATTGTCTTCATAGGGTTGTTGACTGAACCATGACAATTTAGTTATTATTAACCCAGTCTCACTGATAAAGGTACCAGCTAGAAAAAAGAACCTAAGATTCAAAAAGAGTAGGTAACATGTTCAGTTTAATAACTAAGTCAGTGTAATTACTAAGTAGTTAGCTATAAGGGAGCATATGGTTCATTTTTCCAAAAAATAATGAGGGCAAGGGGAGAGAGAATAGTTGAAGAAAGTTGATAAAATGTGAGCAGTCAAACAATGGCTTTCAAATAGATTGTTTGGTGCCATGCAATTTGGTTATATTTCAAGTTATAGGAACTGGGGAGATAACAGTTGGTTATCTCCGAAGGGAAAATGTATTCTGATGTTGTACCAGTACTATCATTACCTTAAAGTTAGTATTTCATGAGCTCTCATACAATAATGTACTTAAATTTTCTATTAAAAATATCAAATTGTTAGGTTAAAAAGGAAGATGTATAGGCACTAGGCGCACTGTATGAGTGATATGTCTACAGATCTACATATTGTGTTAACACTTAGAATATTTTCCCCTTCAAAAAATTTTGTACTTGAGGTTTGACATTAAAAATAGACATCTTATTTTTCTAGGTTATATCACTAAGTAACCAACATATTGACCATTTTTTGGCAGATTTTTTTTTTCTTTGAGATGCCTCAAATGGCACAATCAATCAAATTGACTATATAATGATCTAGAATAGCCATTAAGACATAACCTTGAGGTGAAATGCTTTGACCTTTATGAAACTTTAAAGATTGACTTCCCTAAGGATCAATTCCTGACCCATATGTTTGGAAGTTGAAACCCTCAGGCATTCTATCAATGTAAAATTTCATTGAAGTCTTTCACTTTCATAAGAGTTGTATGCAACTCCATGTATCATTTTCTGTCAGTGGAAAAAATACCTCTCTTCAAATACCCTTCAAATCTATAAGAAATAATTCTGCTGTAGCTATATATATATGTATACACACACACATACACACATATATCTAAGAGTAAGAGTATGCACTTAAGTTGTTTTTTTTTTTTTAAATAAAGGACAGCATGGCAGCTCTCCCTCAGCCAGTATTTTTCATATGTATAACTATTAAGTCAAGAAAAAGAAATGATATTAAAACTTATGGAGAGTGTTACACTACAAATAAATGCATATTTCTGTTTAACTAGGTTGATTGAATTGGTTATTCAGTCTTCTTTGTAAGTATAATAAATACCTGACATCTGCCCTACAGTGTTGTTTCCCATGTGACAATAAAAATACTAGAGTAGGCCCTCCCTGGTGGCGCAGTGGGTTAAAGCACAGCACTGAGAATCTAAAGCCGTTGCCACATGAGTTCGATTCCTGCCTGCCCCGGAGGTGACCACATGGTGTGGCAGACCTCTGCTGACCCACCCGCTGCTCCCCTCAGCAGTGTACTTCGTCGATCTGCCTGTTCTGTTCCCCACTCTGTCTCGGGTGAAGCCTCTCACGGTCCCTGAGCCTCTGACCTGTACCCCAGTTCTGTATGCACAAATAAATAAATCTTAAAAA
>NW_004567107.1:61045691-61066056 GCF_000260355.1 Condylura cristata | reverse complement strand
AGATGATAGAACTCAAGAGAAAATCTAGAAAATCAGTCTATATCATTTCATGATCCATATAGAAATAATCAAGAATCTGTTCATTGCCAATAAATCATCACACTGTCACTGAGGTCACCATCACCACCACCCAGGAGCCCCTCAAAACTCTTAGACACTACCTCCTCTCAGCACTTTTAATTGTTCATATGGACTCTCATTAAGTGACAGCCATAGTTAAAATCACAGTCTGATTGTGAACCTGTGCTTTGCTCCATCAAGATTCAAAGTAGAGGACATAGATATCTCATACATATTTGGATTATGTACCAGGTGCTAGAAAAGGAAGTAGATCCCAAGATGATTTTGGTTCATGACAATCAAAATTGATATTAGTTAATAGATACACTGTATGCATATATTTCCAGAATAAGGTAAAGTGAAATGGAAAACAAAAATGGACATTTTCCAGAATCCCAGTTTAGAAAAGAATCCTTTTGAGATAGGGGGTGACAACATTTCAGTGTACTAGAAAAATGTCAGAGTAATTCAAATCAAGCATTTTAAAGAAAAATCAAATTTTGTTGAAGATATACGTTAAACCTCTTCTGTAAAGACAGAAATCTGTGCAACTGGTTCTATGATACACCTCTTCCAAATTTTTATGAAAATGTTAGCAGAAAGTTAGACACTGATATCCCTTGTGACTATAGCACATAAAACAGTGGCACTAACACAGTATTAACAAATTTGGCTCAATAATATAAAAGTTATATTATGACCATTTGAATCTTACTAAGTATTTGAAAAACAATGAGTACTTCAGGGAGTAAACAAAAACTGATATACTCAGCAGATGCATAAAATGTATGTGACCAACTAAAATTCCTTTTATGTTTTTAAAGAAAATATTCTCAGCAAATTATAAAATTATTTCCTCAGCTTGATGTTAACAACAAATTTTTATTATCTACTTAGTGGTAAAACACCGGGCACTTCTCCAGAGGTCAAAAACAAAACAAGGTTATCAGTTCTTAATGCTACTCAACATTGTACTGGAAGAGACTTAAGTTAAATACAGATTTAAAAGAGACAGAATAAAACCATGCCTAATTGCAGATAATATTGTATTAAAAATGCTATTTAGGGCCCTCCCTGGTGGCGCAGGGGGTTAAAGCACTGCACTAAGAAGCTGAAACCACTTCCGCATGAGTTCGATTCCCGCCTGCCCCGGAGGAGACCACATGGTGTGGCAGACCTCTTCTGACGCACCAGTTGCTCCTCTCAGCAGTGTACTTGGTTGACCTGCCTGTTCTGCTCCTCACTCTGTCTCTGGTGAAGTCTCTCACCGCCCCTGAGCCTCTGGCCTGTACCCCAGTTCTGTATGCACAAATAAATAAATCTTTTTAAAAAAAAAATGCTATTTAGGCCCTCCCTGGTGGCGCAGCAGGTTAAAGCACAGCACTGAGAATGTAAAGGCGCTTCCGCATGAGTTCGATTCCCGCCTGCCCCGGAGGTGACCACATGGCGTGGCAGACCTCTCCTGACCCGCCCGCTGCTCCCCTCAGCAGTGTACTTCGTCGATCTGCCTGTTCTGCTCCCCACTCTGTCTCTGGTGAATCCTCTCACCCTCCGCATCTCTGGCCTGTACCCCAGTTCTGTATGAATAAATAAATAAATCTTTAAAAAAAATGCTATTTAATCTACTAAATATACTAAAATAATTATATCAATATACTATATGTTAAATATGCTAAAATATACTAAATCATATACTAAATATACTAAAATTACATCGATATGCATAAAATCAAAAATTTTTTAGATATTGGCTGAAACTAATGGCAATTAACTAAATGCAGTTATCGTTTATAAAAGTATCAAATAGCTTGGAATTGCTTTAACAAAAATTATTGCCGAATATAAAACATTGATATGGGAAATTAAGAGATCTAGCAAAATATGACTGACTACAGAACATTATTTCTCTACTTATATAATTATCAAAATTTGGAAGAGATCATAAATGAATACTACCTAGCAATAAAAATGCATAAACTATCAATGTATGTAACATGAATAATAAAAACTCCATTGAGCAAAAAAAAATGATATAAAATACATATCATGATTTTATTTATATGAAGCATGAAAACATGCTAAACTAATCCTGGATTAAAGTAAATTTTCTCTAGAGTATTGAATGGGAACTTTCTGCATTGCTGGATGTGCTTTTAGATCTTGATTTGGGTGATTATTTCATTGCTGCATACAACTTTTGAAATAAAAAAATGAACACTATATATGTTTTATTGTATGCATTTTATAACTTTATTGTATGTGGGGTAGAGGAGACTTGATTTATTAGGTTTATAAATTTGGATGAAATTAAGTGGATAGTGAACATACAATGTTGAGGTATTTGAGGTAATAAAGATGAGAAATGAAATGGAATTGCCATGGGAAAATTTTTTTTCCAAAATATCTTACAAGTAAAATTAAAGGAGTTCAGGATAATTAAGTAAGGATATAGAATATTCAGAAAATATGTATTATACAGTGTTTAAGAGGGAAAGATAGGGTTTAGATCTACCATAATAAATAGAAATGGTTATGATGGAAGGTCTATTAATTTCAGAAATAAGCTCAATTGGACAAAAGGCCTTAGATTAGACTGCAAACATTTCCTCATGAAACTCTTAGAATGAAAGAGGAAAACAGTGTGCAGAAAGTGTATTAACTTTGACATAGGGGTGTGCTGAGTGAACAATGTTTATATCTATTCGACCAGAATTCTCAGGTAATTTTTCATTGAAGTGATATATGTAGGAAAACTGTATGTAGATTTCATAGTATTGTAGAGGATGGCATTACAGTTAAAAAACTGTATATATGACATTATGTTCTCTACCAAGTCTGGCTTCCATCTGCCATAGAACAACTTACTCCCCTTAACTGGCCCTCCATCCTCCTTCCCCTTTGCTAAACACTACTTTATCGTCAGAATCTAAAGTTTTGTTTTTATTTATTTTGCATTGTATGATTGCAACATATGAGTAAAAACAGTATTTTTCTTTGTTTGTTTTACTTAGATTAATCCCTTCAAGGCCCATCCATGTTTCCACAAACAACAAATTTTGAGGTCAATAAAGAGGCAACTACTCAACAAACTTAGTAATATTGCAGGAGATAAAATCACCATAAGAATTAGCCTTTTTCTTTTTCATATAATAATGAAATAGCTGAGAATGAAGTAAAGAAAACAATACCATTTGCTCTAGCAAGGAATAAAAAATACTTATGAATATATTTAACCAAGGAATAAAACATACCCCAAAACTGTAAGACTTTAATGAAATAAATTAAAAAAGACATAAAGCTGAAATATTTCCTGTCTTCATGAATCAGAACTAATATTACAATTTCATACCCAAGTTAGAGTTCCCATATCTGAAAATGCATCAAGAAAAAGAGAACGCACAGGATACTAAGAAACATAGACTAATGCATCCCATTAAGAGGCAACATTTGGCTCCTTTGCAAAGAATGACCAGAGAGACTGACAGTTAATTTGCAGAAGACAGAATTGCCCAATCAGTTACAGAGACATCTCTTAACTTTTCCAATGTAAGTTGTTACTTAGAACTGAAGTGTTAATCATGACTGGTAAGATTTCTTCAACAAAACTAGAAGTGTTAACCAATAATGGGAAGATGAGAACAGCTTTAAATCAAAATAAGATTTCAAATTTTCTGAAGAAACAGATCTGATTCTTATAAGACTAATTCTCAAACAGTAAAAATTAGTGAAAAATCACAGAATTGAAAGGGATATTATACATCTATTTAGTGGGTAAATGAAGTTTTGCTAGGCACAATTATCAAAAAAATATAGTATCAAGCTGAAATTAAAAAAATTAACTATATTTCCTTTATGTTAGCATATGCTGAAAAGACAATATCATATATTTAAATAAGTACAAGATTTGGGATACAAATCCTAGTTCTACCACAGTTAGGTATCAATGAGTGGTATATATAATTTCCCCCAAATCTATTTATAAAAAGGGATATAAAAATTTTTCTAAAATTATTTTGGAGATTAAGATAATGAGCCAAAAAATCCTTAATAATCACTATACAACTCAGCAGAACTACTATTAATGGGGAAGAGTTTGGAAGCTTCAAAGTGTATATCTGTTTCCATGGCATAGTTTCTCATTGCACTGTTGTTTGTTGCTTCTATTTTCATGACATTTGAAAATTTTGTAAACAAAGAATAACGTGTCTTCAGTATAAAATATATTTTACAAAAGAAATACATTTTATGAGATAATTTGAGAGAAAATGCAAGGGATGACTGCATTTTGAATGCAAAGTTAGCCTATTTGTAGTTTATGTGTTTTGTCTGTGTAACAACTCTTTTCTCCACAATTCTCACATTATCCTCTCTGAATAATTAAATTTTGTTAAGACAGAAACACCTGTGTTCAAAATTTCTACATAAAATACATTAAGTATAGGTAAAATACATAAATGCATATGTAGTGTGCGTCTATAAACATACATGTGATTTGTGTATGTGTTGTAATGAATGTTTATATTTGCATATATTATATTTATGTATATGAATACATTTTACATTTCTTTATATATTTCTGAAGTAAAGAGTTTTAGTTTGAACAAG
The DNA here is from genome assembly GCF_000260355.1 of Condylura cristata. Taxonomy (NCBI): domain Eukaryota; kingdom Metazoa; phylum Chordata; class Mammalia; order Eulipotyphla; family Talpidae; genus Condylura; species Condylura cristata. The sequence continues at coordinate 61,061,391 of NW_004567107.1, read as the reverse complement.
AGAAAAATTGTAGGAAAACCGAATGATAGGTTTTGAGGGGAAAACTTTTCAATAAGGTGGTAAAGTACTTCTGTTAACATTTCAGTACACACCTGTCTATACAAAGTGACAATCCCTCTGGCTAAGTGGTAGAAGTTCCCAAAGAATTAGGAAAGCAAAGGGATTCTTCCTGGAATATACTGGACGTGCTTGAGGGATAATCAGACAAGAAATATAATCAGTAGTAGTAATAAGACCCAAGAGGCAAGTAGGCGCCAGTTTGTGAAGGACTAAAATGTGTTTACAAGCTAGAATATTTTGAGTAATGTCATGATTAAGACAAGTCTGGCAAACCTATAGAGAAACATGTCTCCCTGAAGTGTTTTAAGTTAATGAAGTGTAGTAGTGATAGATGGAATTAACTGTATGTTGAGGAGAAAGTGGTAATGATGAGAAACAGGATCATTAGTATTTACTGTGTATCAACTACTAACAAACTACTACCAAAACTTAGATATGGGTGGTGTAATTGAGAGTAACTCCAAGATTGTTGCATTTTAATAAGAAAGAGGAGATAAGGCCATTGTGTTGCTCATCAGTCAGTCAACAAAACTTAGTAGTCGACCCTTTCTGTACTTTATTCCAGATTTGTTAGCTTATCCCAAAGCATTATTTTGATCCTCACAATGTATTTTTATCTAATAAGCCAAATTTTAAATAATTTTAATTTGATCTTGGAGCATTTTTGTTCTATAACACAAGCTATGTTATAGCTTACCTAGTAGAGTACTTAAAAACTATCATCACCTCAAGGCAAATTTCTATATGCTAAGACAACAGAGAAACAAGAAAATAATTGAAGGGATGTAGGATTTAAAAGAGAACTTTTAAAGAGATAACAGAGCATCATTGTTTGCATTTGGCAATGAGTCATTAATAGAGGGAATTATGCATATTGAAAAGAGCATTATGTTCACACAAAAACTAATACACAAATATTCTTAGCAGTTTTATTTGGAACAGTCCCATGGGTGTAAAATGGGTGCCACCCTCATACTTTAAAATATATAAAGGGAGCAGATTAACACATGCATCAACATGTATCAATCTTAAGGGAATTACACTGAGTAAAAAAATGTAAATCCCAAAAGGCAAAATATGTATTACTCCACTTATATAACATTCTGAAAGTGACAAATGTAGAAAGGACAGGCTAGTGTTCATCAGTAATAGGGTGAGTGAACAAGGGTACCACTACAGTCATGCTTATATGAATCTACACACGATATAGCTAAATATACAAATACATGCACATGCACGCACATACAAATGAGTGTATGTAAAACTGGTGAAATCTGAATGAGATATGTGAATTGTCTCAATAGTAATCTCTTGATTGTGATATTGTAGTATGTATGGTAAAAGTATGTATGGGTGAAATGCAGTGATAATTACAACTTAATTCAAAATTCCTCAAAGATGAACTAAGAGACTAAAGGAGATAGAGATATGACAAAGGAAAGATAATAAAAGGTTAATAATTATAGAATTTCAATGGTGGTTATAAAGGATCTCACTGCCCAATGCTTTCAAATTCTCCTTTTCTTGAATATATATACATGGGGAAAAACTGAAAAATAGAAAGGCAAAATTTAAAGAAAAATTTGCATCTAGATGGAATTTTGCCACAAAGGAGTCTTGACTAGATGAGATAGGACAATTTCAGAAATTGGTTTTAGATGATAATATAGTTTATGAGATGCTAGGTGTCATATGGGACACCTAAAACCAGGCAGAAAAAGAAATCAATACAATTTAAAACATTAAAAAAAAAGTGAGGGGCCCTCCCTGGTGGTGCAGCTGGTTAAAGCACTGCAATAAGAAGCTTAAGCTACTTCCGCATGAGTTCTAACCCCAACTGCCCTGGAGGCAACCACATGGTGTGGCAGACCTCTCCTGACCCGCCCACTGCTCTCCTCAGCAGTGTACTTCCTTGATCTGCCTGTTCTGCTCCCCACTCTGTCTCTGGTGAATCCTCTCACTCTCCGCATCTCTGGCCTGTACTCCAGTTCTGTATGAATAAATAAATTTTTTTTAAAAAAGTGAGAATATCCTATAATTATTAAATGCAGAGAAGTCATTTGATCAATTGAATCTCTTTCATGATTAAAATTGTCAACTAAGAATATAAGAAAATTGTGTCAACTAGCTCAGTTATAACAATAAGATCTACGAGGTATTGCCTAGTAACAATCCACTTATTGATGAAATATTGACTGTTTTTTCCCTGAGGTTTGATGTAAGTAAAAGATGATCGAGTATCATTTTTATATTCACCATTGTACTGAAAAGACTAGCTAGTACATTAGGGTATATCTACATCTAGATATAATCTATAGGTATCTATAAATATAATCTTTACCAGGTTAAAGATTATAAAGATTATAAGCTATTTCATATCAGCTTATAAAGATTATAAGCTATTTCATATCAGTTTATATGCTGTGCAGTTTTCAAAATTAAGCAAAATCATACTTATACTTAGTTTACATTAAAGTATTACAAACATATAAAGTACTTTTTATATCGCTATACACATTTTAATATGTTAAGAACTTATTATCAGTTTGCCAGATATATAGAGCTGGATATGTATCATTAATTTGGTAAGAAAGTGAAATAACATACAAGCTGGCAACAATGAAATGCTATAAATAATGATTTTCCTCATTAGAAAACTGAAAGTCATCCCACTGAATTCTTCTATTTTTTTTTTTTTTCTGGCAAGACGTAAGGTAAGGAAGGCAGCTTAATATCCATGAGGCCTCACAAATTCAAGTTAAGTCAACTCAGATTACAGTCAGTCCTTAATTCAAGATGGTAATATCTAACCTTCCTTTGGAAATGATCTATAGAACTCTGACATATAACAACTATAAAAATTACCTCTGGAATGCAGCCAAGTAAGCTACAGTCTGGTACAGTCTGGAAGCGATGCTTATTATAAATATCTGTAGACAATTTCAAGGACTCACTGCAAGGAGAAAACCCTAGCAACTCCCAATTAGTGATCTAGATCCCAGGCAATCCAAAGACCTGCCCTGGACCACACAGTGCCAACAAATGATGTGCAAAAATTCACATTTAGGTGTTGATAATTAAAAAAAAAAAAAGGCATCTGCTAGTGGTAGTCACTATGCCTTCACTCATGAGTTCTGTTACATGAAATATTGAAGAGGGATCAGGTGCTGCATTCATATGAAAGATTTCAGTAATTCATTGCAGCAGAAGGAAATCATCACAGATAAACCAAGCTGGAATGCAGGAAAGTGGATGACTAGTGGTTTTGTTGAATGAGTGCCTGTCTGATGAGGCAGAGGTATGTGGAATGGCCATGTTTTCTAACGCAGCATAGCATAGTGTTTGGGCCATCAATTAAAACATGCTGCAATATACTCACATTGTAAGTATCATTTCAGTTTGAATGAAAGTACAATCATTCACTCAATCATTGATAAATTGGCCGAAATTTAATCTTGGAATGTCCAGAATGTAAAAAGCTTAATATCATACTATTGAGCAAAACATTTCTTTCAATCCCCTCTCTCCTCCATTAGGCTTACAGGTTGAGTCCCATCACTTTTGCAAGCACCACGCCCATTTGCCTTTGAAAGCCCCTTCCTCAAAGTAGTGAAATTATGTTTTAAAAGTGCATTGATATAAAACAACCATAGGATTCCACATTCCTATGCTTAAAACATATTCCATGCTCAACATGCATTTTCTAATGACATTTATTTAATGAAGACATTTTAATAGTCCCCTAAAATTTTACTGTGAGATTGGGGCATTATGTCTACTTTGTTTACAGAGAGGTTAACCCTTTCCTTAGCTGCTGTACAAATCCATGAAGTCAAAATACACCTGCTCAGTAACTTAACTCATCATCAGTACAAACACCTGACTTATTTTTAAAAGCATTTTTTTTCCCAGATAAAAGGGGGCTCTTAGTCATCTCATCCTATTCAGGGCTTAGAATTGATTGAAAGAAACACATAAGAAAGACGTTAGTAAACATATGTTCCTGAGCAGTGAGTAACATTCATGTTCTTCACAACTAGCAAATGGGTGTATTTTTTTTTTTCCAAAAATGAGGCCACATTCTGAGTATGAGAGAAAAGAAGAAATTACAAAATCTAAGTTTAACAATGACAAAATCCACATTACCCTGAAATAAATTTGATGCTTCATATATGTATACATACACACATACATACATAGATATTATAAGCATTATTTTACCTATAGCAGGGTCATTTTATTTTATTCCATAGTACTCAAAGTACTGGGGAAAAAAAAGTTCTATGGTAAGAATTTAGGAAGTTAAAGTTTGTATCACCAGAACATCCAACAGCCATATACTTTCAGCAATTATCTTAAACATTTATTTTTATTTATGCATGCATGCAAGAACTGGGGTATAGGGCAGAGATGTGGGGGATAAGAAGATCCATCAGAGACAGAGTGAGGTGAAAAGGCAGATACTGAAACACACAGATGAGTAGAACAGTAAGTAGCCAAGACAGGAGAGGTCTGCTACGCCACGTAGGTGAGCTCCCTGGCAAGGGATCAAACTCGTGCCTCAGTGGCCGGCCAGTTTGATAACACTACCAGCGAGGCTCCCACTTTCAGCAATTCTTTTGGTCACGTCAAGATTAATCAAACCAGAAATAAAATCTCAAAAGAATAAAACAAAACTAGAGATGAGAAGGAATGGTGATTTGATTCATTTGCTATCTATCAGTGGTATGGACGTATTTGATAATACTTGACAATAATTGAGATTTCTGCAGCATTTGCGTACAAGATTTGTGTTTAAGTTTAAAAAAAAAAAAAAACTCTGTAAAAACATCAAGTATCAGAATTCACTGCTTGAAAACTTCCATACAAACAAATATTCGTGTGTATCTAAATACATGGAAGAGGTTTCTCTTCTGTCTTTAGGTTTAGATATATTCAATACATTCACACATCCAAATGAGATTATGCTAATAAATGTCTGCTTTGTGTTTTTCTACTATTTTCTATATTTAAATACTTTTATCATTCTTCATAATATTTGCAATTATGCAGGGTGACTTGGTGTAAGACTAACAACTCCATAAAAAGGGTACTATGTTCCCTCCTCCAATATCAGCAAATCTGTGTAGCCAGGTGAAGAAGACACTTAACATACAAGGTGGGGAAGACTCGGAGGCACACAGATTGACAAGAAGGGCTTCCTTCTCCCCTTTGGACCTGTACCAGGGACTCGGGGGCCTGAAAGAAACATGGGCGAGACTTGTGTTAAGGCTGGCGATAGCAGTCATTATCTTGTACTTTCACTTTGCACCTTTTGTCACAGACTTGCCTAACACCTTTCACTACCCCCTCTCCTTTGGTTCCCAGCAAAAAAAGATGGCCTAGATTTGTGCAAGCTTTAGCAGGCCCACTTTGGGCCAACCCTTTCAGCTGGCATCTACACGAGGAATGAGCAAGTTTTGGGTTTTTAGTGGGAAACATCCTTTCTTCTCTTCTCTCTATGCACACTAATCCTACTAAAGTTATTTCACATGAAGTATGTTCCCTCCTCGCATACATGGAGCTACAAAGTTGGGAATCCCAGTGTGCTCCTTAGTTTGCACACTAACAATGCTACTGCATAAAATAATCTCTGGAGGTATTTTGGCTTTTACTTTTATGGCAACATTTTCAAATTTCCCCAGTTGTCTGACTCATAAAAATTTAACTGGGATCAGGTACAGAAATAAGTTGAACTTCTAGTAATACAATCCAGGACGGATCATAATCAATTCATTAAATTGAAAAATAGCTCCAGTCTTTCAGGTATGCCCATTATAAATACAAAAATGCATACTCTAAATTTAGCTTTCTTTGGCTTAATTTTGTTTAAAGAGTCTAACTAGATTGGTTATATATGATAACCTTCCACTGACAATATTCTAGGAAAAAAAAAAACAAGGGGGGAAGAAGATATTGAAGGGAGTTATAGAATAAAATAAATATCACATGTTTTTAAATATTACATTTAAAAACACCAGTGACTATCTCAATTCAAGGACTTTAATATTGCTTTGATTTTCCTAATGTTACCAATATTACTACTATGTAGCTCTTATGAAGAGGCATGGTATGCTTCCCAGTGTGTAAACCATGATGAGTATTTGCAAAGTTTTTTTAATTCTAGTATTTCAGAGAATAGAGCAATCTATGCCATATTTATCTTTTCAGTGAAATCACTAAAATTACCATGTATCATGCTAGTGGAATAATCAAAGCGCTCATGAAGCACATTCTAGACATACTCCATGATTACATATTGTCATTAAGCTGTTTCCAACATTATTTTGAAGAGTTAAACATGACCAAAATATATCTAAAACTCAATTACCTAAAAATCCTAAGGAATTGCTCTGTTGTTTATAGAATGTAAGATAAAGAAACTTAAGATGTTTAACTACATACATTACAATAAAAATTCAACAATTTAGAATTAGAAAGTATACTTGAGATGTTTGCATGCAAATAATAATATGCCATAAATAATTAGGTCCCTCTTGAGTTCTTATTGACTTCAACTTCACTGACTTATTAAGAATTTTTATCGCAGGCCCTCCCTGGTGCACAGCAGGTTAAAGCACAGCATTATGAAGCTAAAGCACCTCAGCATGAGTTCTATCCCCACCCCAGAAATGATCCACATGGCATGGCAGACCTCTCCTGACCCGCTTGATACTCCCCTCAGCAGTGTACTTCATCAATCTGTCTGTTCTGCTCTCCATTCTGTCTCTGGTGAATCCTCTCACCACCTCTGGCCTGTACCCCAATTCTGTATGCATAAATAAAATAAATCTTTAAAAAAAATCTTTATGGGCTTCCATTGGGCACTTGCAGAAGGGCTTAAAAGGCAGGTGGGTATCTTAGCTGAATAATCGTAGAAATAGAAATAGGAACAGGATCTGTTCCTCCTATCTACTAATGTCCATGATGCAGGCAACTCTTTCAACAATGTATTGGGAAAATGACATTCTAGTTTTCATTTAAATATTTCCATTGATGGAAGATCACTAATCACTGAATAAGGCAACATAGTCCATCACTAGATATTTCTAATTTCCTAAGCTTTGATGTTAGACTGAAGGATGTTTATATATTAATTTCATAGGTTAAAAAAAAAAACTCAAGAAGTAGGCATAATGATCTTTCATATGTCTAAGTATCAGTTTTCCAGTCACAGTGATCTTTCTTTTCTTTTACAATTATCCCTGCACTTTCAGATAGGATAGCTTCTGATGACCCTTCACTATGTTTTAGTGTCTTCCAGATAAGCTCTAATTAGTAACTTCATTACAAATTATAACCCTCTGCAAGTAGAAAGATATTTTAACATTATATAAAAATATTTTACATTCTATAGTAAATTATTTTACTAGCTAAAAGAACATATATACCTTAGTGTTAATAAGCGTAGCCTAGAAACAGTGAGTTCTCATTTCCTCTCTGCCATTCATATTGCACTTAACTTTAAGAAAACTCCTGACCACGGCAAAGATGATAATCAATTATATAATTTATGGTAAAGTTTAATATTAAAACTCTTTCGCATTCAGTGATAAATCATGTCAGTTAACTACAAAATAATGTTGTTTAGGTAATGTTTTCTATTCAACCAATACAAAAAGAATTTAAAATGGTATCAGCAAATTGCTATCACTTCTTTTAAGTACTACTGAAATTATAGCCAAAGCTTTCAAAGTTTTGCTTTATGAATTCATTGTCTAGGAACCCAGCATATATTGAAATTCTGAATGATACTTTCATCGATTGCTGCTTTAAATGTTAATTTTACTAGGTTTGCATTTCACATGTCTACCTCTTTTAGCTACTCTGCTTCATGGCAAGTAATAACATTGAACTCAATTACAATTTATTGCAAACTGTTAAAATTTCATGAAATGGCAGTACAGTTGGTTAAACCATGTAGATAGTTGGGTGGAGTACCACATTTTCTGATCAGGCAAAAAAAAATCTCTGTGGAAATTCTTTAAGTAAACAGATTGAACACAACAGTAAATGCAATGCATGTTTAAGTTGATTTAACTAATATCTATAACTAATATCTATGCTGCTAAGCAATTTCCAAAAACAATCTCACCTGTGCTCTAAGCACACTAAAATAGGAAATTACTGGGAAAGCCAAAAAAGATTAATAGAAGTCACTCCTACTCCATAAATCACAGGCTCTTCATACAATACTTAAAGTCTAAATTACAAGTTTGGTTATACAAATCCTAAATAAGAACCTTTGAAGTACAACTTTTAGAGTATTGTTCATGGCCTTCTAAATTGTGAGATAATTAATTTGTGTTATTTCAAAACATTAAGTTTATGATGACTTGTTATAATAGCAATAAAAACTAATATAAGGCTAAAACACCATTGACAGTATAAATTCCAAATTTTATTCCATAAGCCTGAAGTCCTCCAGGTCCCCATCTACTGGCTTCTTTATTCACAGCTCCCAATACCCCCCAACAAGCACTTACTCTTGAATAATGTTAAACTATTTATTCATCCAAATTTTATACTTTATATTTTGAATTATAGGTTGACATGCAGTTTTAAAAATAGACAGAAGGGTTTCCTTTATCCTTTCCCAGCTTCCTTAAGATGAGTATCTTACAGAACTGTAGTAGAATATCACAAATAAAGTACTGAAGATGACAGCATCCAGCTACAGGATATTTCCATAACTGAAGGAGGCATTTTGTTGCTGCTTTGTAAACACACATCCCACATCCCCATCAATTCCACATCCCCATCATTCCCACAACATGCTTCCCTGCTGAAAACCACCAATTTGTTTTTCAGTTCTATTAATTTATTTTTTCAATATTATTATGTAAACAAAATTTTGCATTATGTGATTTTTAGGGCTTGGCTTTTCTCATCTTACATAATAATCTGGAGATTCATCCAGTTTCAATTGTTGACTGTTATTCCTCATTAAGGATGTAACGATCCTTACTTCATGAGTAATCTATTGAAAAGCTCAATTTTTTTGATCTAGGGCTGTAATAATCAAAGTTCATATACACATTCATGTATACATTTATGTAAACATAGTTTTCGCTCTTGTGGAACAGAAACCCGGAAGTAAAACTTCTGGTTTAATTATAGTAAATATATGTTAAATTATATAAGAAGTTGCATGCGTAGTTTTTGCTCTGGCACATAGAAAAGTTAAAAGTTACTGCTCCCTCTAAGTAAATTAGTAATTCCAAACAAACTAGAAAATCAACAATTCTCCTTAAATCTGTATTGAAGTGTGATCATAGAGCAAACCACAATTCTCAAAATCCAACAAACCAATAGGCAAACAGAAAATTTTACTTACTGGAGCAGAAACCCACAAGTTGAATCCTCTGCAGGAATCGGTGTTATGTAGGGAAAGCATGTCTGGAACTGATGGAAACTGAAGTCCCAGTGTACAAAACTCCGAGAGCAGAAAACTCCAGGTGACTTTCTCATTCATGGAGGAGGTTGGGGAGCCACACTTTTGTGGGGTTTATTTTAGACTTGTACATATTCACAATGAACACTAGAGAAAAATCTTCCCCTACTTAACTCCATGAGGAAGAAACGCGGACCCATTTTAAAATACGCTGGAGCATTCTAGTCTTTTCCCAGGTCCTCCCACAGGAGAAACTATTTAAGTAGTCCTAGCCTGCAGGTGTTATGTGAGAGCCTAAAAGTCCTGGGGGAGGGACAAGCCAGTCCCAGCTGACTCTAGTTTTCTATGTGAATATAGCAAAATATCTAACTTAAGATATAGCGAGCCTTCTAGAAGGGGGGAAATACTTACCTGTAGTACTCTCTAGCTACACTGTACCACCTAAGGTGATCACGGTAGGGGAAATAAAGTACTGATGAAGGTCATAGTGCAGAGAAACAGGCTAATTGAAAGAGAACTAATCAAAGGACTACAGAAAGCTGCACCTCCCCCAGCCATCACATTTACTGAAGATGTTTACAACAGTTTCTTTTATTTAGCATTTCATGCCCACCTATCAAGAAAAATAGAAGACTGACTGAAAGAGCAAAAATCAGACCAGACTCAATTATGACAGGGATGTTGAAATTATGTAACTGGGCATTTAACACAAGTATGATAAATAAAGGGTTCTAGTGGATGAAAGGGACAGTATGCCAGAACATACAGACAATGCAACCAGAGAAATGGAAATTCTTATAAAACCAAAGCAGAAATGCTAGAAGTCAGAAATGCTTCTACAGAAATGAAGAATGTCTTGTTTGGCCTTATTACTAGATTGGACCCAGCTGAGGAATGAATATGCGCTTAACAGTATCTCAATAGAAACCTCCAAAAAGGGACAAGAAAACAGAAGGAAAAAAAGCACTTAAAAAACCAACAGAACATGCAAGAATGCTTGGACCAACCACAAGAGGTGTAACATAAGCATAATGTGAACACAATAAGAAGGAAAGAAAGAAACCAAAGCAATATTTGAAATTATTATAACTTAGAATTTCCAAAATTAATATCAGACACCAAAGCACGGATGCCAGAAATTTAGAGAACTCCGGGCATATTCAGGGTTGTGAGGCAGCAATACCTCAATTAAAATATGGTAGAATTTAAAAAGAAAATAAAATCCAAATATTAGAGGGAAAATAATGCCAAAAAATCCTTGAGCCTAGGCATATCATTTCCAAATTATAGAAACATGAAAGATGAAGAAAAAATTTCCAAAGGTGCCCAGATGAAAAACAATATGGAGTTTCCTCAAAATATTAAAAATAAATGTACCATAAGACCCAACATTTATACCCCTTGATTTTTATCAAAAGAACACAAACACGCATTTTCAAAAGAAAGAATGTACTTCTATGGTTCATTGTATCACTATTTGCAATAGCCAAGCTATGGGTGCCATCTACATGCCCAAGCATAGATGAGTGGATAAAGACGATGTGGTGTATACAAAATGGGTTATTACTCATATAAAAAGAAAATGCAAAGAAAATGAAAACTTACCATCCAGGATAACATGGTCAAAATTGGAAGTGATTAGGCTAAATGAAGTAAGTCAGAGGAGAAAGACAAATAGTGGATGATTTCATTAATATGTGGAATATAGAGAAACAAAAACAAATAAACAATAAAACTAATCAAAACAATATCTAAAAACATGAGGGAAGAATTGAGACTACCAAAAGTGGAGGATGAAAATACAGAAAGTGGGGAAGAAGGGAGAGGATACCTGTTAGTCTATGGTGAAGAATTATTGTTGTTCTGTTGGTAGGTATGAGGTGAGAACACACATGTGAGGAGATGTGAACTTATTCCCCTAAGTCATATATAATATTGTAAAAATTACCTCCAAAAACATTTAATTAAAAAAGGAAACAAGATAAAAATTACATTAACTTCTCTTTAGAAAATGTGCAACTCAGAAGAGTACAATGAAATATTCAAAGAACTGAGACAATAAAATCTACCATCCAATAATTTTGAACCTTGGGAAGTCATTTTTAAAAGTTAAGGAGAAATAAAAGATGTATCAGCAAACAACAATTGTGGAAATTTGAAGCAGTTACATCTGCGCAAGAAATAAAGTTAAAGAGAAACAAGGAAAATTACCAATTAAAAATCATCAAAGCAAACCAAAACAAACAAGAGCCAACTATATATTGTCTGCAAAAATTGCATTTAGATATAAAAAGCATGTGGATTAAAAGCAAAAGGAGAGAGAAAGCCATACCATGCTAACATTAAAAAAGGGAAATGAGAGCCCTCCCTGGTGGCACAGCAGGTTAAAGCAGAGCACTAAAAAGCTAAAGCCACTTCAGCATGAGGTAGAACCGCGCCCCACCTGACGATGACCCACACAGTGCAGTAGACCTCTCCTAACCATCCCATTGCTCCCCTCAGCAGTGTACTTCGTTGATCTACTGGTTCTGCTCCTCACTCTGTCTCTGCTGTCCCTGGTGAATCCTCTCACTGCCCCTGCACCTCTGGCCTGTATCCCACTTCTGCATGCACAAATAAATAAATAAATCTTTTTTTTTTTTTTTTTAAGTAAGTGATAGTAGCAAAATTCTTTTCATACACAGCAGACATCAGATCAAGGAAAGGTAACGGGTATTAGATAATCATTGCAAAAAGAAGTTACTGGGCCCTCCCTGGTGGTACAGAGTGTTAAAGTGCAGCACTATAAAGCTATCCACGACCACTAGTACAAAAGCTCCATCCCCAGCCAAGGAGGTGACCCACATGGTAAGGCAGACCTCTCCTGCGCCACTGCTCCTCCCCTCAGCAGTTATTTCAGTGGATCTGTCTGTTCTGCTCCCTACTCTGTCTCTAGTGAATCCTCTCACACACTCCATACCTCTAGACTGTACCATTTCTTGTATGCATAAAAAAAATAAATCTTAAAAAAAAATTTACTTTTTCAAGAAGACAGTCCTTAATGAGTATGTGTGATTGACAAATGGGTCAAAGTACTTCACAGACACATTAAAAAAGAAGATTCACGGAAAGCAAATATTCACACACACTAAATAAGTGTTCTACATCTTATGTCATGAGGGAAATTTAAATTAAATGAAATACTGCTACAAAGCTATTAAATCTCCAAAATATGAAGCATTTATATGAAACGATGTAAATGCTGGAGGTAGGTACAGCAACAGCAACTCGCATACAATGCTGTTGGGAATACAAAATCATATACTTGGGTAAGGTATAAGACCTAGGTCAAGGCTCATTGATCTTGTTACGGGTATCCATTTGTTTTAGCACAATTTGTTAGAAGCTACATTTCTTACATTGAAGTTTTTATTCATATTTTTAAAAAAATTAGTAGGGTACATTTGTGTATGTGCTTTTCTGGTTTTTCTATTGTCTCATTAATATGTCAATTCCTCCAGAAAATGTTTTTAGCGATATAAAGCCTTGAAATTGGATAACATTTCTGCAAATTTATTCTTCTTTTTAAAAAATGTATCTATATTGGCCTTCCTTGGTGGCACAGTGGGTTAAAGCACAGCACTAAGAAACCCAAACCACTTCAGCATGAGTTTGATCCCCACCTGCCCTGGAGGTGATCCACATGTTAGATCTCTCCTGATCTGCCCACTGCTCCCCTTAACAGCATACTCGTCAGTCTGCCTGTTCTGCTCCCCACTCTGTCTCTGGTGAATTCTCTCACCGCCCCTGCACCTCTGACCTGTAACAGCTCTGTATGATAAATAAATAAATATTTCTTTAAAAATGTATCTATTATAGTTACTTTGCTTTTCCATAAAAAAAATCAAGGTTATCTAAAATAATAATCTTGATAGGATTTTGATAAGAATTAAACTATATGTCAGTTTTGAGAGAACTTATATTTTTTAATATGTGGATTCTACCAATCTGTAAGCACATGACAACTCTATTTGTACAGACCTTTGACTTCTTTCATCAGCATTGTAATTTTAAGCACAGATTCTAATCTGTTGTTACATTTCCACCTAAGCATTTTCCCTTATTTTGAGCATTGTAAACATGAAATTTTATACCTTACTCTCTACCTATTTATTGTTAGCATAAAGATATTCAATTGATTTTTGATGTTTGCATGGCAGTCCTGTCTGTATCCTGTAATCATATTCAATGTATTGAAGATACATATTTTTATATAAATGTGGGAGTTTTCAGTATAGACAATATTTCATAAATAGCTATAGTTTTATTTATTCATTTCTAATCAGTAAACCTTTCTTGTCTCGCTGTTTGTATGTGTCTGTGTGTTGAGACACAAGAGAGAGAGTTAGAAATGAGCTTTATTATAGATGAAAGTACAAGAAAATACAGGAAGGCAGATTCAGAGGAGACTTGCTTACGCTGCCTTATTGTTCTGAGAACATATGGCAAAGTGTTAAAAGTAATAATGGTGGATATATTTACCTGGTTCTTGATCTTGGGAAATGCAGTCAGTCTTAAGGATAGTGCTAGCTGTCAGTTTTTGGTACATGTTCTTCAATAAGTAGAGGAAGTTTTGCTTTCTACCCTACTCTTAATTGCCTGAGGCTTTTCATGATAAGTAGGTGTATGTTGTCCAATATTTTTTATTAGTCAGATGATAGAATCTTGAGAATTTTCCTTTTTAGTCTGCTGGTGCAGCAGATTGCATTACTGATCATTTGAATGTTGAACATACCTAGAAAAAAAAATTATCTAGCAGCTTAGTGTGGCTTTTTTATCAGCTGATGGACCAGATCTATTCCTATCTTATTGGGCATGTTTCCAGCTAAGTTCACTATATGTAGAATGTGTGATGTTATTTTTACATTTGGGAAAAAATAAATAAATAAATAGGACTTACTCTGTATGTTTCAGTTGAATATCCCTTTTTTGAAACTGTATGTTTCAGTTGAATATCCCTTTTCTCTCCTTCTCTCCTATGAAACAAATGCTAAGTGCTTTGTTATTGTTCAACAGATCGCTGATGCTCACTTTTTTTTTTTTTTTAAATCAATTCCTTTTCCTTTTTCGTTCAGAATGTATAGATTTTATTATCCCATTCTCCAATCACTGATTATACTCTAGGTTATAGACTTCAACTACCTCTTTGATCTTAAGTAGGTATGTAATCTCAGTTCCCCTCTGAGTCCACTGCCATCAAGAAGGAATTGACAGATGACTGACTTAAACTGCTATTTGCTATAAGTTGGGAGTGAAAATTCAGTTATTTGCTAATTTCACCATCAACCTTCATGTCCTGCACACATAACTGAGTAAAGAGAGGATAACAGAGTATGCCAACTACCTCTTGTCCAGTTTTTCCTCTTATTGGTGAAAAAAAGAAATGGAGACTCAGCTCTTCTCTGAGTCCACTGACTTAATGCATTTGGAAAAAGACAGCGAGATAGCAAAACCTCATACACTCGATTGCCTCATGTCAAGCACTTCACTGTGTCAGAAATCTCTTCCCCTGTATATTTTCCCAGTCCACTTGAAGTTATTCCCACTCATATATATATATATATATAGGGAATTTTCAAGTTGAGGAAATAACCATTTGGGGAATCTCATAGCATTTGTATCTCAGTAATTTCTTAAGATTTTTTTCTCTTTGTTTTTTCATAGACTACATATTCCTTAAAAATAGCTTCTCTAGCCATAGCCCTTTATTAAAAGCTTGATATTGAACTGAACTTAGTAGCTTTCTTGGGCTATAAAATTTATATAAAGTTTTCTATTTGTTTTTTGTAGCTGTGGTAAAATAGTCACAAATTGATGTGAATTAGAAAAACTAAAATTTGGGATAAGAATAGAACATGTTAAAAATAGCCACTTTTGGACCCTCCCTCATGGCTCAGTGGGCTAAAGTACAGCACTATGAAGCTCTCAATAGGCACTACAGCATGAGTTCAATCCCCAACCTGCGAGGTGACCCATGTAGTGTGGAAGACCTCTCCTGACCCACCTATACTGCACCCCTGGGCAGTATATTCCAGTACATCTGCCTATTATTCTCCCCACTCTGTCTCTGGTGAATCCTCTAACCCCCTCACCTCTGGTCTGTACCCCAGTTCTTGTATGTGTAAATAAATAAATCTTTAAAAAAATAGCCACTGGCCCTCCCTGATG
>NW_004567107.1:61039502-61045466 GCF_000260355.1 Condylura cristata | reverse complement strand
TATATATGTATGTATGTATGTATGTATGTATGTATGTATGTATAGTCACTTACCCTTAATTTGCTTATTGCTGAGTTTAACTCACTTATCACCAAGTGTGAAGATTCTTGCACAGAAGAGGAGGTACACGACAACAGACTATGGAGCAGATACTGAAATGTATTTTGGATCAGATTTGAGGGGGCAAGAGAATAATAAAAACTGAAGGAAATATTTTTTGATAGTATCTCTAAGAAATTAAACATATTTTTAAACAAGTCTCTAATTTGTTCAAGTTAATTTATGTCTATAGCACTACTCAAGTTCATTCCTCTGCAACTATTTTTATTTCTAACCAAAAAAAATAAAGTATGTGACTAAGAGAATTTGATGTCAACCTATCGACAAAGTCAGATCATTACAGTGCTTTTACACTGAGGAATTCATGCTGCTGCCAGTTTCTTGGATCTCAGATTCAAAGGCAGATATATAAAACTTCTGCTGCATTTGACTTTATTACAAAATAAGCAGCACAGTTAGCCTGGGTGTCACAAAGAAACTTTAAAGTGCTAGAAGAAAAAAGGCATTCCTTCAGGGGTTGCTCCAGGAATTTAGTCTGGGATCTGTCAAGCATCTGCAATAGAAAGAACTTGTGCTTTGCACTTAGGGGAAAAAATATAGGGGAAGTCACAAATCCTTACTCTACTGCTTAGTAGTATTAAGTTGATTCTGATATTTAAGTTCTCAGTCTCAGTACCATCTTTTGTGAATGAAAATAATACAATTTTACCAGGATTATGGAAGCAAAAGTGATACATGTAAATGAGATCCTTCATCAATAATTATGTATATGAAAAGTCCCAATATTCTTTAATTTCCTCTTCTCACGTTACTAAGGAAACTCAAATGGGAACACATCAAATTGGGGACACATCATAAAGTGAAAACCAATTGCAAACTCAAATGGGGACACATCATAAAGTGAAAACAACAAATACATGTTAATAACAATGATATTTTCCCATGGCTGGGTGGAAATACCAACATTGTTCGTAAAAGACTAAATAACTTTTTAAATTATGTTCATTGGGTTACAGCACTAGGTATATTCAGCTCATAAACACACATGTATATTAGGGATATCGTTTATAACTCTACAATGTATGTTATCATAGTACCTACCAATAAAATGATAACAATCCTTCACCATAGCTCATTGATTAACCCCCCCCCCCGTTTTGCTACAAACTTCACTATACCTGCCTCTGATAATCTTTGTTTTGGAGTCTAATTTCAAGCATATGTTTTATTTTTGCTCTTCCTTTGCTTTCTTTTATATATTCCACATGAGTGAAATAATTGGGTATTTGTCTTTCTCCTTGCAGCGTATTTCACACAGCATAATTCTTTTTAGTGCCATCCATGTTGCAAATAATTGATTTCATCTTTTTACAGATTAGTATTTTTTACAAATGAATAATAGTATACATTGTGTGTGTGTGTGTGTGTGTGTGTGTGTGTTTATCTTCCTAATCCACATATCTGTCACTGGGCACTAGGGTTGTTTTCATAACTTGAACAACTCAATAAGCATCCCTAAGATTTTTCTATCAGGGCCCTCCTTGGTGGCCCAGCGGGTTAAAGCACAGCACTAAGAAGTTTAAGCCACTTGCCCATGAGTTCCATCACCACCTGCCCTGGAGGTGATCACATGGTGCGGCAGACGTCTCCTGACCTGCCTGCTGCTCCCCTAAGCAGCGCACTTCATCGATCTGTCGGTTCTGCTCCCCACTCTGTCTCTGGTAAATGCTCTCACCCTCTGCATCTCTGGCCTGTACCTCAGTTCTATATAAATAAATCTTTAAAAAAAAAAAAAGATTTTACTCTCAAGTCTGCTCCTAGCACTTTGATGAATTCTGTTCTGGATTTTCCCCAAGGTTTTATTTTCTATGGATTAAGCTAGATTGATTTGTTTCTTCTTTCCCCTCTGTTTTGTATTAATTGCACCTCATTATCAATCAGGTCTGGAGCTAAAGAGTCCAAGAGTGGTGGACCAAGACTCTATAGGGAGTAGCACAGAGAGGCAGTAGGTGGAGTGATTTGCAAGGCCATCAGATTCTCTTGGTTCTACAGCTGCTTGAGACAGGGATTTACAATCACTGTCTACTTGAGGAAGATTAAGGAAGACTCAACAGTGATGTTGTCCCAGAAGCCCCCAAAATCAGGTGCAATATGTTTTTAATCAGCATATTTTGCTGGAAATGCCATTTTCCTGAGCTTCAGACAGAGTATGCAGGTAGCTGTGGACCACAGCCACAAACAAGCACCATGGAAAATCACAAATCGCTTAGTTGTTAGGCTGTTGTGATCCCTAACAAGATGGGGCAAGGATGGAGCTTCTCTGGATCACAAAGCAAGCCTCTAGCAGCCCCGGGTGCATTAGAATTGCACCAGGGTAAACTCCACCCTCACACAGTAGTCTGTATTTTTTATGATAGGAGGCTTTTACCAATTTGTAGTAGGCCAGAAGGTCAGGGAAGCCTAAGCATGGAAAGGATAGGTACTTTGGGAAATGCCAAGCTAGCCTCCAGCATCATATACACCCCCACCCATTTCACAGTGTCCTTTCCAGAAGGCTGTATTCAGTGGGCTGCATGAGCTAGGAGCAGAGAGAAGCTCCAGGATTCCAGGTAGGGAAGGGGAGGGGAGGGTACATTGGGAGAAATTTTCCAATGTTATTCTTACTGGGACATTTCTTAAGCTTTGCCATTCTTTCTGGTGGTCTCTGTCTCATCCCTTTGTGGAATGCCAGTCATGATGCCCTCAGTTCTCTTACAGGTACAGTTGCTCCCTTCTGATGCCCATCTGTGTGTCCCTGGTGGAAAGATCACTCCAGACAGCTGCTATTCCACCATCTTAATAACATCTTAAACTAAATAAGCTTAAATATGACAGGAGACTGTAGAAAGCTTTTTGTTCTATGAAACTTATGGTGAGATCAAACTGAGACAAATGCAAAGCAGAGCCCTTGATATTGATCATTCTAATAATAAGGCAAAGGCTATTTTCCATGAGAAATGTAAAGGGTATTTTCTTTAAAAAAAAAAAAACCAACAAAAAACTGTTCATTTATGTATACAGAGCTGGGGTACAGGCCAGAGGTGCAGGGGTGGTGAGAGGTTTCACCGGGGTCAGAGTGAACAGGCCCAGTGACCAAGTACACTGCTGAGGGGAGTAGCAGACAGGTCAGGAGAGGTCTGCCACACCATGTGAATCATGGGGTGGTGATCGAACTCATGCTGAAGTAGCTTTTAGCTTCTCTGTACTATGCTTTAACCTGCTGCGCCACCAGGGAGGGCCTGCTCGCCCTCTACTTTTTGAAAAACTTAGGTCCCTAAATGATACACATATTTTCTTTTTCAAAGACTTATTTATTTATGCATACAGAACTGAGGTACAGGCCAGAGTTTCAGGGACAGCGAGAGGCTTCACCAGAGACAGAGTGGGGAGCAGAACAGGCAGATGGACGAAGTCCACTGCTGAGGGGAGCAGCGGGCTGTTCAGGAGAGGTCTGCCTCGCATTGTGGTCTCCTCCGGAGCAGGCGGGAATCCAAATAATGGGGAAGTGGCTTTAGCTTCTCAGTGCTGTGCTTTAACCCGCTGCGCCACCAGGGAGGGCCCGATACACATAATTTATACTTACATTCCAGTTGCCAAGGCAAGTTATATTACCATGCCTATTATCCATGAGGAAAAGGGAAGAGCATAGCTGGCAGGCACTGAGTGAATGAACCCTAATAATGCCATCCCCGCTGGTGCAGGGCATTTGTACTGGTTCTTCCTTGGTAAAGGGTATTTTCAATGAGAAATCGGAGGTCAGAAAATGAGGATATCAAAAGCTGTATAATTCCTTTATGGTATCCCTTAAACTTCTAAGGATGAGCGTGATGAGCGTGCTGAAATTGCAGTCAATTAAAGCAGCAATAGCATGGCCAATGGGATACAGAGGTAGCCAATTATATGATCTCTCTTTGCTCCTATTACAAACATAAACCATTCTATCTCTGATGTCAAAATACATCTCAAATATGACTACTTTTGCTATCTTCACAGTCACTATCCAATTCTGTCACTGCTGTTTCTCCTAGATCACTGGCTTCCCTCTTCTGATTTTTGTCACATTTTTCACAAAACAGCAAAAGTGTTGCTTAAAATACTTCAGCTCCTAATAGCCAGTTGCTCAAAACCTAAGAGCTCTATTTACATCACTTAAGGTATTACAAACTCCTTACATTAGTTTGTGAACACTTGTAAACTGCTTGCTTCCTTTGTCTTCAGCTTTACTTCAGACCCCTCTGTCTCCCTCATTCAGTTCTAATCACAATGTCTCCCTGACATCCCTCAACACAGCAATTCTCCCTCATGGCATTAGCACCTTGGCTGCCCAGAACACTATTGTTCCAGATCTTCCCTCCCTTACTACATTTGTATCACTTGTCAGGTACATTTTCCCAGACACTTTGTTTAAAATGGTCACTTTCGAACCCTATCATATTCTATCCACTTTGAAAGCTGTAGTTTTCTTTAAGGCACTTGAAACTAGATACTCTTTATGTGAAGCATTTATTTGTATCTTTGTTTTTCATTGTCAGTACCTGCCACTAGACTGTACAGTAGAGACTTTGTTGTTCAGATTTACTATAAGCACAAAACCCATCTTGACTGATGTTTTCTTGTTTCTTGGCTCCCTTGTCTGGAAACAGGCAAGCTGTCTGACAGTGTCTGAGCTAATGGAAAAGGCTTAGTTTTGGACCAAAGCATCTCTTTTTCTGTCTCTGACTGCTAGACAAGCCACTTTCTAACTGTGAACTTGGGCCAACAAGATAACCCTACAGAGCTTCACATTTCTTACAGGTAAATTTAAGAAGATAATACTACTTCAAAAAGTAATCACAAACATTAAATTAATTTACCACTGAACGGTTTAACTTAGTCCATAAGACATTATCATCCCTTTCACCTATACATTGAACTTTATTTGCTGTCATCTTCTACCAGGACCAGTCAGTCCTTCCTGTCAGAGCTACGCTCACCATCTGAGGACACCAAATGCCTATTTCATGCTCATATTACAACTTCATGATGCTTGCCAGTTCTTCTTACTCTGTGTGTGTGTGTGTGTTCTTTTTCTGACATTATCAATCTATTAATTTTTGTGTTGGTTTGACAACATGGTAGACACCATGTCAACAAAATATAATGGCCTTGATTGACTAACACATTTGATGATAATATTGATGGTCTCTTTTTTTCTCTGTTACATGATGCTTCAGATAAACAGGCACAAACTAAAAGATAATTAATTTCTTAAGCTTATCAACTTGCAGGGCCATTGGTAAGAAACACACCTAAAAGTAAATTCCAAGTATAAATTTGAAATTAGATTTTAAACAAACTTTCCTTTTCAGTTTAATAGGCAATTATTTTACCTTCCTAAGTAAACCAAGTACACTGATATAATGTTTATGTTTTGAAACTAACAAAATAACATCTATAAAGAAAGATGTATCCTATTTTCCTATTTCTACATAGTTCTTTACAAATATAATTTCCCCACAAGTACATTCTATCTTTTTTTTTTTTTTTTTTCTGGAACACCCTGCACCATATAGTGCGGTAAAACTCTATATTGAACTTGGGTTTGGACAGTCTAATTAACCAATGTATTCGCTGGTCAGTGTGGAACACTGAATTTTAGGGGGCTTACATAAACACAGGTTTGGGAGGGTGAGTTGCCACTTTGCTAAGTGGTTAAGCCTATATGTGTAGTATCTACAAAGCATGGTTTAAATATTATTTAATCAAAAGATTTGTCTTTGTTTGTGCATTATGAATATATTCTATTTAAAACTTACATTACCTGGGGCCCTCCCTGGTGGCGCAGCAGGTTAAAGCACAGCATCGAGAATCTAAAGCCACTTCCAC
>NW_004567107.1:61004245-61039197 GCF_000260355.1 Condylura cristata | reverse complement strand
TTAAAAAAAAAAAAAACTTACATTACCTAAATGATAACTGAGAGTAGAATAAAATACTACAGACTGGTTATATGTTTTATGATGGCTTAAGAAAGGACTCTGGAAAGTAACATGTAACCTGAGATTAGTAAAGATATTTTCACACAGACATAAAAACTATCAGCCAAGATACTGGGATGAAAAAGGAAATGACAAATATGAGAAACTGAAAGAAAGTTCAAGTGATCAAAACAAAACATGGACTAGAGAATAAATAAAATGAAACTACAAGGTATGCAGATGACAAATAATCTGATAAATTCTGTAAGGAATTTGTATTCGCAACTGAGCAACAACAGGCAATGGGGAGGTGTTGAGTTTTTGTTTTTGTTTTTGTTTTTTTTTCAAGACTAGAATTACCCAAATCACAATCTAAAAAGACTACTCTGATTGCTATGTTTAAGAAAGAATTTAAATGAAGATGAGACTGGTTATGAGAAAAGATACAAGATATAATTTAAGTAGTTTGCATTAAAATAGTCATAGAGTAGATAGGGGAAAATGAAAGAATGTGACAAATTTAGAAACAGAAACAATATGAGATTCAGCTTTACTCACTGGAGAGATTGAGGAAGACAACAAAGTTTTGGCTTGAACAGCAGGATGGGGTGTTTTAACAATTACTGAAACTGAGAAATTCCAGAAGAGGATAGGGTTAGTTGGATGGAACAGTTCGTTTTGGAAAATATTTGATATATCTATTAAACATCCATTTGGAAATGTCAAATAGCCTAGTAACTATATGAGTCTAAAGATCAATGGAATACCCTACAGGGAAAAGAAAAAAAGATATGAATTATTCTAACAAAAGAAACTGTAACCTCAGGTCTAATCATTCCTTGTAGATAAGACTTTAAAATACATATTTGAAATATGTGAATCTTTCATGTATTGATTGAAAGGACCCATAAAGGAACCTAAAACAACCAAGTTAATGAACACTGCAACTTATATAGAATTTATTCTTGCTTGTTTTCACAAAAACACACGTATTGCTTACTATAGCAACAGTACTAAAATTACTGTGTCAAGATGTTGCTCTAATTACTTTAAATGTACTAACTTATACAATTTCTTCCACACTCCTTTCAGATAATTAATTGTGAGGAACCTCATCTCACCTAGCAGAGGTCATTTAGCAGAGTTCAAATCTATAGAGCTATTCTGGCAATATCTCCCATTTATTATTTTCTGTTGGAGTATATAATTATTTTTAACATCACTTCTTAGGGAGCAATGCTGTGTTTCCATTAGCTTATTGGAGTGTGGCAATAGCTTCATGGTGAGTTAAAGCTTCCACAGATATTAACACAAAAATCTTGACTTCTCTCTGGTGATCAACTTATGTATATGTTGTGAAAGCATTCAAAGATAAATCACTGTTTAAGTCTTATTTTGTATTCACTTTCCATGGTCATAGTTTCCTAGATGGTTAGAGAGCTCCTCAAGAATTATATCTTATTTCCAGAACCTCCTGACAGAGTTCTCTCTGGTCTAACCTTACGTACACCCAGATCTAAATTGTATACTATCAAAGACATATTCTCCATTTGCTTTCCAATGTAATCACCATTTGACCTGCAAAATCTTGTGTTTTCCTATTCTACTCAAGATTCAATCCACAGCTTCTCATAGCACAGCTGCCCATATCTGCATGCTAACAAATTAATAATTCTCACCAGCTGAATGTGGGAGTAAGGAAGTTAATAAAGTGTCTTCAGATAAATAAATAAATAAATAAATAAAAAGACCAAAGATCCTATTTTTCTCACTTGAAACTGAACCAATTTTTCAATAATTACTAATTCTCAATTCTTCTGCTTTTGATCACATTCCCAGAGTTCAGACTATTCTTTAGAATGCTATTTAGTGTAATGTGTGTGAATACAATCACCAACACATGTATACCACAAAAGGGAAAGTCTTACTTCACTCTATTTTTAAAAACACACCTGAAATATTTAAAGAATATCTGCATGTAGTACATTAAGATTATATCCTCTTAAAGTGGGAATTACTGTATTAACATATTTTTAATCTCATTTCTGATGAGAAATTTTATTCATCAGAAATGAGATTAAAAATATGTTATTTCTCCCAAAGGAAAAACACTGAATGTTTTGATCAGTTCAAAACAAAGTCAAATATTGTTGTCTCAATATATTATTTTTATTTTTGGAGCTGAATACTAGAAGCTATTATTTTACACAGTATGCTCTCAAAAAGGGTGATCTATTGTCCATAACCTATAGACAATAGACAATCTATGGTAAATGTCTATTGTAAATGTCTATATTAAACACAATTACTGAATTGTCAAAACACTGTTAACTCTTAACCAACTGATGTTGAAAATTAACTAACTTCTGAGGCAAGGTTTGGTTCATATTTGCTATATTCCCAGGATATCTATGAGTGCAGCTCATTATTTATGATATCCACTATATAGCAGTGCTAAATACCTAGAAAAATATCAATAACTGAGTGAGTAAAACCTCTAAACTGTTTTTCTTCATTTTCAAAATTGACATAACATCACTCTGACTACTTAGTGCTACTATTTTGACTATTTCGATTCTGAAAAATGAAATTTAATGTATCATATACACACTAATAGGCTAGATTCTGGATTGGATGTTTTGCATAAATTCTCATAAAATCCTAATAATTTGTAATTCATCTATTACTACCCTTTTCAATATACTGAAGTTAAATATTTACCTTGGACATATCAAAGCCAGATTTAAGAAAAAAGAAATCTATTTGCTATACTCCAGTATGCATGGTTATTATACAATACTTCCACTATGGAAGATGGCACCAAATACTCACCCAGAAAAGTCAAGCACTGGGACCTCCCTGGTAGCATAGAACTTAAATTTTCAGTGCTATTAAGCTATCACCAGCCACTGTGCATACGTCCATCCCAGGCCAGGGAGCTAAATCAAAAGGTGCAGCAGACCCTCTCTTGTCTCGCCCCTGCTCCCCTCAGAAGTGTATTTCAGTAGATTTGCCTGTTCTGCTCTCCACTCTATCTCTGCTGGAATCCTCTCACCCCCCATACCTTTGGCCTACATCCTAATTCTTGTATGCTTAAGTAAATATAAATAAATCTTCACAAGAAAGAAAGAAAAGTCAAGTAGTATAGAGAGATAATTTACCATTACTTTAATAGAATGATGAAATCCTAGGAAATCCATTACAGATAGACTCATAAACACATCTTCTACAGAACCTTACTTCCTCCTTTGATAACTTTCACTCACTTGACACTTGGACACTGAATAAAACGTTCATATAATTTAATAATATGTTTATGAAATGTTCATCAGATAATATTGTTAGGTGAATTCACAGATGCTTTGTAATCATTCCTATTGTTGATTAAGGCGTCGATTTCTGCTTTCAGAGAAATCTCCAGTGGAATACCACAAAGTTCCCAGCTCAGCTGCATCTCATTTTTTTTTTCTTTTTTTAAAGATTTATTTATTTGTACATACAGAACTGGGGTACAGGCCAGAGGCTCAAGGGCGGCGAGAGGCTTCACCAGAGAAAGAGTGGGGAGTAGAACAGGCAGATTGGTGAAGTACACTGCTGAGGGGAGCAGCGGGCGGGTCAGGAGAGGTCTGCCACGCCATGTGGTCACCTCCAGGGCAGGCGGGAATCGAACTCATGCAGAAGTAGCTTTAGCTTCTTAATGCTGTGCTTTAACCCGCTGCACACCAGGGAGGGCCATGCATCTCATTTTTATCCAAGCCTTAGATGGGAACATTAAAAGATACATATCATATTGTCAGGAGATTACAAAGTAGGTAGAAAGCAATGTAGTGACAAAATCAAGATTCAACATGAAAGTGAGGAATTCAATTCCTTGGCAAATATGAAGATACAAAATGTACTTCTACTTTTAAACTCAAATATAATTAACATAAGTTTATGAAGGAATAAAAAATACTTGGCATGAGTTAATGTGAAAATTATCTGAGACTGCAAGCCTTTTAATGAGCTAGAGGTGTGAGATGGCTCTTACAATAGCTAGCCAATCATAAAAAGTTAATAAAGAGGTAATCATGCCTCAGTGAAAAAAAATGCACATGAGCATGAGTTACACAATCAAATATAGAATATTATATATAAATCAACATTATTTAAATATGTTGATAAGGCAGCTAAATTAACAGGAAGAAGAAGAAATAAAGCTATTTCAACAGAAAGAATATATGGAAAGAGTATGTTTGATTAGAGTTTGAATTACCAAACAATTTATTGGATTTGTGAAAAGGGCAAATAGCAAAAATCACAATGACAGTGTGCTATTACTTACTATAAATAGAACTACTCTGATTTTCTATCATTTTTAAATCCATGAAAATTACTGTGGTAAATATACAATCAAAAGTTCTGACAAGCCTGTTCAAATCCCTCTCATGAAATTAAAACCCCATTTCTTAGGTCTTCTATCAAATTCTTCATATCACTATCATTTTCCTTGCATTTTGGGTCAAGCTTTTTGAAAACAGTTTTATCTCGCTAACTCTACGCACCTTCTATATACTCCTCATCTCGCTGTATTCTAGCTTCTGCCTCTATCAGAAACTATTCAAGAAAAGGTCACTATAATTTCTCTATGAATGCACGTCTCTCCTTGTCTTACTGAATCAGTATTTTGACTTTGGAACCACTCTCCATTCACTGTTTAAAATTCCCTATTTTCTTGAATTCCAAGATTAAATATATACTTTGATATCCAAATTCCTGCTGGCTAAATTCAGGTACCAAACAGATACAGATGGTGAATGATACTTTTTTCAGACTTTAATGGCACCCCTAAGACTTTGTTCTTCACTTTTCAACTGTATAATTTTGCATTGAAGAAACATTAGTTTAAACATTGCATATGCTTTAGGGGTATAGGTTCTTAACTCTTCAAATGTATGTTACCATATCATGCACACTGCCAAATCAGCAGTAACACTCCACAGTCCATCAGACCCTCTCCCCTTTACACTCCCTGATCTTCCCCACTGATAGCCTCAATTCTACAGTCAGATTTCTAAGGTTTGTCTTACTTTTGGTTTTGTCTGTTCCTTTGTTTAGTTTTATAGTCCACATATGGAGGAAGCCACGGTCATGTCTTTTTGTTGTTGTTGCTAAGTGGATTTCCATTCTCTATACATACATCTTCTTTATCCACTCATCTGTTGTTAGGCACTTAGTTGTTTCCATATTTTTGCTACTTTAAATAGTAGCAAATAAATAGTCTGTGTTACAATGAACACAGACATGCATATAGCATTTCAAATTAAGAATTTTTTATATTTTTTGTGCAGATATAACAAATGGGTCAATATGGTCAATCTATTTTTAATACTTTGAGAAAACACCATAGCATTTTCCATAGAAGCTGAACGTGTTCACCTTAATTTATTTATATACTTTTGCTACTGATTTCTAGTTTTCCCTCACTCTCCATTACTTTGAACAATTCACCTATTTTCATGGTTTCAAATACCTTTATCATAATAACTCCTCCAAGTCTGGATATGCAAAGAAACTTCAATCTAATATTGTACAAAACTGAACACATTGGCCCTCCCAGGAGGCGCAGCGGGTTAAAGCACTGCACTAAGAAGCTTAAGCCACTTCTGCATGAGTTCAATCCCCGCCTGACCCCGGAGTAGATCCACATGACGTGGCAAACCTCTCCTGACCCGCCCACTGCTCTCCTCAGCAGTATACTTCATTGATCTGCCTGTTCTGCTCCCCACTCTGTCTCTGGTGAATCCTCTCACCCACCACATCTCTGGCTTGTACCCCAGTTCTGTATGAGTAAATAAATAAATCTTAAAAAAAAAAAAAACTGAACACACTTTATTTCCTCCTTCAGATCAGCTCTGTGTTTTCTACCATAATCGTGGGCATCAACATAGTTATCCAACACTGGGCATCCTAAAACTCTCTTTCCTTCACATCCAACTAATGCTGAAACCTACTTTATATAAACAATTTCTAGTTTGATATCATACTAATGATTAAGACCCTTTAAACATTTTGGTTCAGGCATAGAGCTTAGCACTTCTGTAAATCCATTCTGATGTTTCTCTAGTTGAATGTGTCATGTCACAGATTAAAATGCGATAGTTGTCATCTTTAATATAGATATCCAATATTAAGTGTACATTTAGCAAAGTCAACTTACTTGGGGCAGATAAAACTAAAGTGAGCCAGCACTAAGTGTATTATGTGAACCTTGTGTGACAAGTTACAATGGTGACATACAAAGAATATGCACTGAGTAGAGATAAGTGACTACAGTGATATACAGAGACTATGCACTGAGTAGAAGACTTGACATCTCCAGGTGACTATTGACATGAGGACATAGAGAATTAGTGATGACATGAGAGCATTAAGAAGAGAAGTTATTATTCAACTTTAATATGAAATAATTTTAATACTGAATCAGTGAATAATTTTATTTGTAAAGAGATGATCTGTACAATTCATTTGTTTTACACTTGATCTATAAAAATCACCTTCCTGTATAACCTCCTCAAGTCTGGAAATAAAGTTCTTCATCTCCCAGGATCTTACAACTACAATCCCTCCACCCTAATCCAGTTCTTAAAACGAATTCTTTAGTATCTTCACATATACTATGTTGGTTCATGCTTTACAATTTTTCTAATTGGGCATCCACTACCTAAATCCTTTACTAGCTAGTGTTCTACACTTAATTCATTCTATAAATTTATCAACACAAAATTTATTTTTTATATCCCCAGCAAAGTTTTCTAAAGTCCACAAATTGTGATAAATTTTATGCTTTCTTTGTTACATTGTTCTTACTTCTAGTAGAGAACATATAATGTATTTTTAATGCGTATTTAAGTGTTTGACATACAAAATTATCTCAAAGAAAAGAATCACTTTCTAATTGCAGTTGTACTGTATTTCCTATTATCTGAAATAATAATAATAACAATGCAAAGTATACAGACAGAATAAATATTTGTCAAACTCTTGAGCAGAGTCAATTCCTTTGTTCCACCCAAATTTCAGCTGCTTTCCACAATCTCTACAGAAAAATGTTCTGGTATCTCATATTTGCTTTTGCTTTTCCTTAGTAAAACTCCATAAGGATTAGAAGATTGTGTGTGTTGAATTTGTTTAGAAAATTAAAGGCAAATTCATTCCATTTTTCAGCTCTGAAGAGGCAAACAGCATTGATTCAGCATTTGGCCCCTTCATCTACCTGTTTGCTTAGCGCTTCCATCTCCCTGCCCCCTCTCCCCACTTTTCCCAGTTTTTGATTTCTGGCAATGTTTTCTCATATGGAATAATGTCTCCCCTGCTTCTCTGAAGAGCTACCTGCTTCTCTATCTTCAAATGACTCCCCAAGGCTCCGTTCTTCCAATGAACTTTCCTTGAATCATCCTTGCATTTCTCCAAAGGCAAACACAGTGCTGCTGTCTGTTTAGACTTCCCCAGAGCTCTGTTCTCTGTGCTTATGTTCAATCCCAGATTTAGCTTGTATGATAATGGGAAGACTAAGTGTAATGCATTTAATAATAGCACATAGCATGTCTCTAGCCCACAGTGAATGCTAAAAACTGTATCATTTACTGCACTTTTCAGAAGGAATCAGAAACACACATATTTGTGGATTTGTGAAGGCCAATCACACTCTGATTGTTATTGCATGTTTTCTTGTTTCAACTTCCCCACAGGTTGAAAAGTGATTAGAATTGCTTTCTGATCTCCTATTCAGGTTTTTTTTTTCTTTACTATATTATTATTATTTCTAAGGTATTTCAACTGAACTGCAAGTCAATATGTGCACTGAATACTGAAATTACATTTCTCAATGTACATTTCAAAGTTGTAATGGTAAGTTAGTTGACAGAAAACAAAGGAGATCAACTAATTTAGCTTGTGCTGATTTTTTGAGTGATTTTTATTTTTCCTCAAGTAATTATTTTTATTAAGGTAAATTGTTTTATAATACTGTATATGTCAAATATATAGGATTCAACCTCTTTAAGTTTGTTACCACACACTATTCTCTGTGTCCTTATTTGCAAACTAAGCTAAAAATTTGACACAAACTCTTATTACACATGAATAAAAGAAGCTAAGAATGACTAACTGACCTATCATTATATAACTAGCATATTGTCAAGTTAGGATTCTAAAATTAATGCTATTACTACTACACTTCTATACTCAGCTCCAGAGATATACACCAGGGTACATACCTGACCAATAAGTGAGCTCTGTTGAAGAACATTGGAAACAGACTTGGCAAGATGGCGGCAGAGTGTAGAAACTGAAATCACTGGGCCAAGCTCACACAGGAATATAAGACGAAAAACAGACTGTAGACATACATACTATGAATTTCAACCCAAATGAGAACATCCTGGGCTCCCTAGAAGGAAGATAACTGAGGGAGAATCAGCAATTGCAGAGCTCTGATCCAGGAGAGCCCAGGTGCCCAGGCACTAGGCAGTGCCTCAGACGGGAGGCTTGCTGTTCATTTGGCCAGGTTAAAGCCCTGGAGATAAAGAGAGGCAACTCAGCTCAGTGAGTGGAACCCAAGCAGCAAGGAAAGACTGCTGCCCTGATCCGGGACTGCCAGGCACTAGGAAAAGCCTCAGACAGGAGGCTTGCTGCTCATTCGGCCCAAGAAAGCCCTGGAGATAAAGAGATACAACTCAGCTCAGTGAGTGGAATCCAAGTTCAGGGGAAAAACTACTCAGAGTGGGCACATAGAGCCTAGGAGGTGAGGCGGAGGATATGGCGACTGGGACAACTGCAAGACATACAACCTTTCCAGAGCTCCTTGCATTCCCCACCCCCACAGCATAGGCCTGGAAGCTTGTTCCTGCCAAGAGTCACTAAGGCAGAGTTAGCAAGTTCACAAAGCCCCAGAGGTAAAAGGGGGGGGGGAATAAAACGGTTACACTGAATCAAAAACAGGCACAACCCCAGAAGCTACAACACTTTAACACTCCTCCAACACTTCACAGTCACATCCTAGCATAGAGAGGCCCTAGAAAGTGCCTCAGAAGGCAGACTTGTTTACCGCATCTACCCACAAAATCTGCGGTAAAGACCTGGAGTTAAAGAGAGACAATTTATCTCTATGAGTGGACTCCAAACAGTGGGGAAAAAATGCTCAGGGAGAGACTTGGAAAGCACAAATAAAAAGACTCATAAACGAAAGAGGAGAATCACAACAGATCCAGAAGAAATCAAAAGAATAGTAAGACAATACTATGAACAACTATATGCAAACAAGTTGGAAGATTTAGCAGAAATGGACAAATTCCTACAACTCTACAACCACCCAAAGCTAGATAAAGAAGAAATAGAAGAACTAAACAAGCAAGGAAATTGAAAAAGTAATGAAAACCCTCCCCCCAAACAAAAGCCCAGGACCAGATGGATTCACAAATAAATTTTACCAAACGTTCAGAAAAGAATTAGTGCCTATTCTACACAAATTCATCCAAAAAATTGAAAAAGTAGGAAAATACATCACACTAATACCAAAATCTAACAAAGAAAACTTCAGACCAATCTCCCTAATAAAACCGATGCAAAAGTCCTCAACAAAATCTTAGCCAACAGAATCCAGAATGCATTAAAAGAACAATACACCAGCCCTCCCTGGTGGTGCAGCGGGTTAAAGCACAGCACTAAGAATCTAAAGCCACTTCACCATGAGTTCAATCCCCACCCTGGAGGTAATCTGACATGGGTCAGATCTTTCCTGGCCTACCCACTGCTCCCCTCAGCAGTGTACTTTGTCAATCTGCCTGTTCTACTCCCCACTGTGTCTCTGATGAATCCTCTTATTGCCCCTGCACTGCTGGCCCATACTCCAGTTCTGTATGAATAAATAAATCTTAAAATAAATAAATAAATACATAAATAAAATAATACACCATGACCAAGTGGGCTTTATCCCAGGAACACAAGGATGATTCGACATCAGAAAATCAATTAATGTAATCCATCATATCAACTGACAGAAAACTAAAAGCCACATAATCATATCAATAGATGCAGAGAAGGCATTTAACAAAGTTCAGCACACTCTTATGTTTAAGGCCCTCAAAATCCTCGGAATACAAGGAACATACCTCAACATGGTAAGAGCCATGTTATCACAAACCCACAGCCAATATTATCCTCAACCTGAAAGCCTTTCCTTTGAGATCAGATGATATGTTAATTTACATGGAAACCCTGAAAATCTCCACAGAGAAACTAATCAAAAAATCAACCAGTTTAGCTAGGAGCAGGATATAAAATCAACACACAAAAGTCAGAGGCCTTCCTATACACAACCAATCAGAAGTAGTAGAAATTAAAAACAACCATCCCTTTTAATTAAAAAAAAAAAAAGAATCAAATACCTGGTTGTCAACCTAAAAAAAAGGTAAAAGACCTATACAAAGAAAATTACTAAGGGCTCCCTGGTGGCACAACGGGTTAAAACACAACACTGGGGGGCCCTCCCTGGTGGCGCAGCGGGTTAAAGCACAGCACTGAGAATCTGAAGCCACTTCCGCATGAGTTCAATTCCCGCCTGCCCCGGAGGAGACCACATGGCGAGGCAGACCTCTCCTGACCCGCCCGCTGCTCCCCTCAGCAGTGTACTTCGTCAATCTGCCTGTTCTGCTCCCCACTCTGTCTCTGGTGAATCCTCTCACCCACCACACCTCTGGCCTATAACCCAGTTCTGTATACATAAAAAAAAAAAAATCTTAAAAAAAAGTATATATATAATATATATAAAGAAAATTACAAAACACTGTTAAAAAAAAAAAAAAAAAAAACAAAAACAAGAAGACACCACGAAGTGGAAAGACATCTCCTGCTCATGGATCAGGAAAATTAACATCATTAAAATGGCCACCCTACCAAAAGTGATATACAGATTTAATGCCATCCCAATAAAAATCTCAATGACATTCTTCAAAGAAATAGAAAAAATATTGACGAGATTCATATGGAACAACAAAAGACCTCGAGTAGCCAAAATGATTGTGACTAAGAAGAAAAAGATTGGAGGCATTACAATCCAAACTTCAAGCTATACTGCAAAGCCATAATAATCAAAACTACATGGTACTGGAACATGAAGACATACAGAACAGTGGATTCAGACAGAAAACTCAAATATAAACCCACAGGTTTATGGACAGCTGATCTTTGACAAAGAATCAAAGAAGATACAATGGAACAAAGAAAGCTTGTTCAGCAAATGGTGTTGGGAAAACTGGGAAGCTACATGCAAAAAAAAAAAAAAGAAGAAAGAAACTTGAACACTTCCTCACACCATACACAAAAATCAACTCGAAGTGGACTAAAGACCTTGATATAAGAATGGAAACCATAAAATGCCTGGAAGCAAAGATCAGCCAAACACTACACAACATACACTTTAGTGGCATCTTTGAAGATACAGCACTGAATAGAGCGATAGTGAAGGCAAGGATAAATAGATGGGACTACATCAAGTGAAAGATCTTCTGTATAGCAAAAGAGACATCACAAAAAACAAACAGACATCCCACTGATTGGGAAAAAGAATCTCTTACACAAAACTAGTGATAAAGAATTGATCAAAGATATACAAAGAACTGATGAAACTCAACAAAAATAAACAATCTCATCCAAAAATGGGCAGAAGAGCTAAAAAGACACTTCTCCAAGAAAGAAATGCAGATGGCCAACAAGCATATGAAAAGATGTTCAACATCACTCGTAATAAGGGAGATGCAAATTAAAACCACAATGAGATACCACCTCACCCCAGTGAGAATGGCACGTCTTAAAACAACTAGCAATGACAAATGTTGGCGAGGATGTGGAGAAAAAGGAACTCTCCTGCACTGCTGGTGGGAATGCAAATGAGTACAATCACTATGGGAAACTGTTTAAAGGTTCCTCAAACTGCTACATATGGAGCTTCCATATGACCCAGCAATCCCATTCCTAGGTGTCTACCCAAAAGACATAAAAACATGGATTCAAAAAGATACCTACATCCCCAGTTTATTGCTGCTTTATTTACACATGGAAACAGACCAAATACCCAAAAGTGGATGACTGGATTAAAAAGATATCGATTAAAAAGATATACACAATGGAATATTACTCAGCAACCAAAAAATAAATAAATAAACACATGCCTTTTGCAGCAACATGGATGGAGCTGGTAAAGATCATGCTTAATGAAATAAGCCAGAAAGAAAATGAAAAGTACCAGGAGATTTCACTCATAGCAGGAATAAAATGGACCAGGCAAGAAAATAATAATAATGAACAGCTATATACCAGAGACAGTTTATGGGGGTGGAGTGGGGAATGGGATCAACATCAGTGGGGGGAGGGAAATGCACTGGACTATGGTGATGGTACACGGGTGATTTGGTGATTGAAATCCCATGGGGATTACAACTGAGATGGGAAAATGCACAAAAAGATGTAAAAAAAATATATTGGAAACAAGTCAATAGATGAGACATGGAAGCAGAAAGGATCTATTGGAAAGGAACTATCATACACAGAGAGCCAGGGAATAGAAAAGTGACACCCTTGACATGATTGTAGTGAAGATAAATACATGAAAATGTTTTAGTTCCTTGAAACCACAGTGACAAATCTGTTAAAACTCAGTTTCTGAATAGAAATATTAAATAACACTTGAACTCAGAACATAGACAGAGGGCCAATTCAAACCCAATAGCACAAGATTCACTCAAGAAAATGTAAGGTATCAGAGACCACTAGTTTAAGGTGTGCTTTAAATATTATAACTCTGGTGTGACCATTTCTCTCCTCCATAGATACACATATTGATGTACAGTGTTTTAAGTCTCTCCTCAAACAGGCCTCCAACTTTCCACTAGATATAAACTTCTTCCCAGACCTGGGATATAGGTGAGGATATATTACGGTATGAAACATTCTTAAGTATAAGGGTTGGAAGAAAACTCTGATAAGGAATAATGTATTCATATAAGGAATAATGTATTCATTTCCCTGAAGTCTGCTCCACAAAAGCAAATTTGGGAACATCCTACTGATACTTAGGCATCTGAGCCAGTTTGATTAATTCAGACTGCTAACAAATTAATCCAATCAAATCAGCTTTTTAACTTATATTTCCTGAAGCTTCTTTTAGACATCACATTGAACTACCAAAAATGTCAAATTTTATCTTGTATGTAGACAGAGATTATGGATGTCACTAACTATATTACTGAAAGTCCTCCAAAATTTTAAACTATTATGTAAAATCAAGGAATTAAAGTAACATAAACATAAAGTTAACTTGTGTAGTCTTTTCATTTTAAATGTTATTTTAAAATGTGTTTTTATATTAATTGGTAACTTTTTTCAGAAAACTGTACTTGATAGTAGACCCCTATCTTTGTAGGGACCTAAAACTATTAATTTCATTAATATTCATTACAATTACATTGTGTTATAATAATTACAATTATGCTATAAAATTATAATAATGCCATTAATGGAATTTACAATGACATTTCATGGAGGAAATCTGTTCCCCTAAAGGATATGGCTTATTATTTTATGGCAGTCATAAAAGATAACAACTGGCAAATAAGGAGCTTGCACTTTTGGTGATTTCATTTCCTTATAGTGCCCCTACAAGTCCTAGGAGTCTTGAAGCAAAACTAGATTTTTGCAAAACACTTAGATACTGAAGAAAATTATTTGTATTTTAAGGAAAGACAAGACTGGTAATTTCTGAAGACACATAGAAGACATTTGCTACAAGCCAGTAATTTTCTGAAATGTAGCTGGAATATATTTAAATTAACAAATTCATGATATAAAACTAAATTTCTCAATGGCAACAGTCTTACCTGTTAAAACAGGGGAAAAAACCCATAGAAAAGAACATTAAGGAATAAAGCCTTGCCTCTTGATCCCCCTGATTTTCCTTGAATTTTTTATATGCATTGTCTTACATTCTTCATTTTGTACATTTTTTTCCTCTCAGTTGTAATCCCCATGGACTTCCCACCTCTACTTCACCCATGAGTCATCACATGTGCTCTTTCCACCCCAGTTTTATTTCTATTTGAAAGTTTCTTTGAGCAAATTACTATCAGTTTCAAAAACAAAGCAGATTTTTTTTTAAACTTCAGATACAAGTAAATGATTCAAATGCTCTGATCATCTCCTGTGCACTAAAATTAAATAAAATTGTCATTATCAAAGTAATATATCTCATAGTGACTGTAGACAATAGAAAAAAGTACATAAATTATATAAGCATATAAGTTATTTCAGCGAGAGCATCCCTTGAAATTTTTCATAAGTCAAAGTGCCATAAAACACTTAATAATCATTTACATGGAAAAAATGTTAAGGATTCCAAAACCCAAAAAATAAAGCATCCAAATATACCAAATAACATACTTAAAATCAACAATAATATATAGTAAAAGTGCTTGATAAGTAGTCTGTATGAAGCAGTTTCTGTAAAGGAGCTCATGGCTCCTTTCTTGCTGTTCAAGATGTACCAGAGAAGCTCTTATAAAACCAACAGCGAATATTCGTTTCACTTCAACCCACTTGTTCCAAAAGTAAGAATCTTCAGGTTTTGTTCAAATAGGAAAATCAAGTACTATTGTAGGTCTTTTAAAAATTATATATATATTGATGCAGAGCATAACTGGGGTAATGGCCAGAAGTGGGGGGTAGGTTGGGTGAGAGAACTCCTCAGAGACAAACTGGGGTGCAGAACAGGCAGATCTATTGAAATACACTGCTGAGGGGAGCAATGGGTAAGACAGCAGAGGTCTGCTATGCCATGTGGATTTGCTCCGTGACCGGGGATCAAACTCAAGCTGCACAGGTCATAACACATAGTACTGAGACTTAGCATTATGACCAAGGTGGTTCCTCAAATATGACTTTTGGAAAAGTAAGGTAGTATAATGTGAACTTTGAGAATGAGGCAATATCTACATGTTAATAATCTTTTCTATACCCCTTTTCCTAGCTAAACTCTGGAGGTAAACTGTTATAAAAAATTATTATGTAGTCATATGAATATAAATCCACATCTTTCAGAGTAGCATCAGAGTGTGGAGTGCTGATGTTGTGTTACTTATTTTTACAAATTTTAGATCCTACTATTTGTATTAATCTGGACATTTTTTTCCTACTTAAAACATCACAGATTTATAATATATCATTAAGATGTTTCTTCTGGGCTCTCCCTGGTGGCGGAAGGGTTAAAGCACTGCATTGTGGGGCTCTCCCAAGCCACTGCAGCAAGAGTTCCATCCCTGGTCAAGGAGATGACCCACATGGTGTGGCAGACCTCTCCGGACCCACCCACTGCTCCCCTAAGCAGTGTATTTCAGCATATCTGCCTGTTCTATTCCCCACTCTGTCTCTGGTGAGTCCTCTCACCGCCCCTGCACCTCTGGCCTATACCCCAGTTCTGTAAGACTAAATAAATAAATCTTAAAAAAAAAAAAAAAAAAAAAAGAAAGAAAAAGAAAAAAGAAAGATCTTTCTTCCTAAACTTTTTTTTTTTTATTTTAGAACTGTCTATATTAAATGTTAATGAAACCCAAAGGAATATGCTTTTCTGAAAATCTCCTGATATGCAAGGATTACATCCAAACCAAATGTATCTTCCTTACTGTTTCCACAATTAGTCACAAAGAGAAGCACTTAAAAAAAAATCCAGAACCAGGCATCTAAATGCACAGCATTTGTTACAATTATTTTCATTTATATTGATGTGAATGAGTGCTCAATAAATTTATGACTTCACTCGCCTATTTATATGTAATCTCATTTTGATAGTTCATGTAACAAGTCTGATTTTAAGAATTATTATAGCGGATGCTAGTGCAAATTATTATGGTGATCATTTCTCAACGCATTAAATATCAAATCATCTTGTTGTGCACCTGAAGCTACAATGTTATATGCCAGTTATATACCTCAATTTAAAAATAAGGCTATAAAATGTTCATTTTGGGGCCCTCCCTGGTGGCACAGCGGGTTAAAGCACTGCACTAAGAAGCTTAAGCCAATTCTGCATGAGTTCGATCCATGCTGCCCCGGAGGAGATCCACATGGTGTGGCAGACCTCTCCTGATCTGCCTGCTGCTCCCCTCAGCAGTGTACTTTGTCCATTTGCCTGTTCTGCTCCCCACTCTGTCCCTGGTGAATCCTCTCACCCTCCACATCTCTGGCCTGTACTCAGTTCTGTATGAATAAATAAATAAATCTTTAAAAAAATATGTTCATTTTGGAGATAGGTAGTAACCCTGTAGTCTCAATGTAACAAACAAATGGTTCCATCCATCTGCAAATACCCCAGTAAGAAGTAGCAAGAATTTAAATTAAAAGCATGGAGTAACAAAAAAAAACGGGGGTGGGGGGAGAACTAATACTTGAGATACCTGAGTGACCTTCATTTTGTATCACAACTCCAAATCACTATATTCATTTTTCCATAAAAAAATATTATAGGCTTTCCACATCTTTCTATATTTAATTCTGTCACTCTGACACATTTTCTACATTAGTCTAGCCTAAGTGTACTGGGTACTTCTGTCAGAAACTGTGGCATTTATCTGTGAAACAACACATCTTTTAATTGACCTCTATTTAAGCACCTTGCCCAAAAAATTGACAATACCAACCCACAATATGTTGACTGTGACATTAAGTTGTAAGCTATATAAGTTAAAAAATATGAATGCAGACATCCTTTAAAAATAGTATGGCTCTCCAAATGGGCAGATATTTAAGGACATATTCACATGTTTAACTTATAATTTGTAAGAAATGTTTTTCTGATGTATTATATGTTATATAATATATACATTCATGTTTAATATTAATATATAAACATTAACATGTAATGTTAATATTAATATATTTTGATTAATATAGACCATAATATTAATATATAGTTCATGCTTATGTGTTGTATGTTTTACATACACACACACATACATAGTCCATACTTTCATGCTTTAAAAGACCTTACCTTATCTAGTGGTCGAGATTATATCACATATTCACATATCTAACTTTTAATATATAAGAAATGTTTTTCTTATCTATTATATGTTATGTGTAATATGTCTATATACTTATATGCATACTTATATGTATATGTGCATAAATGTAGATGTGTGTATACACACAAACATATTTCATGCTTTAAAAGACCTTATCTATCGGTCCAGATTACATCAGACAAGAATACATATGAAAAATGGGAAGGATAAATTGAATGTTGGTGAATGGAATTGGATATTTAGTGTTGAAATTAAGGTAATATGTGGACATATTGATATTTTTCCTAACAAAGTTAGACTCTTTTTGCTATTTCTATTTCTTTTTTTATTGAGGTAACATTGGTTTACAGTAACATGTATGATGTAGAGATAAAGGATCTTCAATTGAATGCCACTATATCACAACCACCACAAAGACATCTACTGTACTTCACTACAGAACAGTGTGTGACCTTCCTTGTGAAGCTCCATCCTTCCTCTCCCCTTCTGAGAAGCTCAGTTGTGCGTTCAAATAATTAGGCTGTGGTTTTGGTTTGCTTTTGTCTCTCTAAATGTCCCATATAAGTGAAGCCACCAAGTATTTTTCTTTCCCCTTCTGCTTTATTTCACTTAGCATAACTGCGACCAGTTCCAGCCATGTTGTCAAAAGAACATGTTCATCTTTTTTTTTCTCTTGTTCCACTATTATTAAACACAAGAAAATAGCTTCCATTGTGGAAGATATATATATACATATACATATACATATACATATACATATACATATACATATACATATACATATACATATATTCATATATATATATATATATATATAACATTTTCTTAATCCACGCATCTGTCATTGGCCAATTAAGTTATTTTTATAACTTTACTATAAATACTATATATATATATATATATAACATTTTCTTAATCCACGCATCTGTCATTGGCCAATTAAGTTATTTTTATAACTTTACTATAAATACTGATGCAATGAACATAGGTGCATATATATATATATATACATACACAGGTGCAAACACACACATATGTACATACAAACATGTATATGTACTTGCATTCTGTCACAAAATATTTATGATTGGAATTGCTGAACCATATGGCAGATATATTCAATATTTTGAGAAATCCCCATGGTGTAATCCATAAGAACTGAACCACTCCCACCAACAGTATTAGCAGGTTCAGAACATCCTTATCAGCACTTGTTTTTGTGTTGTTTTTTTTTAAGGGCATTCTCATGGATGTATGATAGTAACTCATTGTGAATTGGATTTGCATTTCCATGATGAGAAGTAATGATGAGCAATTTTCAAGTGCTTGTTAGACCATAGGCAGTTATTTATTTATTTATCTAGCTATCTATTCATCTATGTATTTATTTATTTATTTTACATGTTAAAAGGACAGGCTTATTAGGAAAAGAAGAGAATGAAAAAGAAATTTGCATAGTCTCATCAAACAGGGAGGAGTGCTGCCTTGGTGTTTCGCTTTATTGATATAGAAAATTTCATTCACATTTTCTCCCTCCACACCACACAACTGTTGCCTGTCATTATTTAAGTGATTAAGGGAAGTTTCTTCTCTAGATTCTTCTACATAAAAAAAAAAAAACAAAAAAACTGCTCACTGCATAGTTTTATCCCCTTTACTCCAAATGAGGTTGTTGTTTTTCTTTTTTATATAGCTCATAGCTGTCTCTTTCTATGCATCCTGTCAATTTTCTTCTTAGTTGAACTTTATTTTTCATTAAAGACCCAATTTGAGAGATCTAGATGATTTCTGCTCTATCAACTATTCTATAATTTAAGGAAACTGTGGGAGAAGAAACAGCACTAAATGGAGTTTGCAATTGAAAATCTGGGATCCTATAATTCTGCTAAACAATAGCAGAAACAAAGTACAAACTTTTCACATAAGCTGTTACAAGGAAGGAGGAACAAAATCAGTCTGTACATCACCTTCCTCTCTGTTCCACAATTTTCTTCAATTTTGCTCTTAAGCGAAACCAAGATTCGCACATAGATTATGTTCCCTGTCTTGTACAGTCACTTTTTATTGTTTCATTTCTTGGTTGTAGTTCCTGTTTTATGAGTTACTTTTGACCATTCTGTTATGTTTTTAGAGAGGAGAATTTATGTGATACTATTTCAATCAATTGCTTCCAGTTAGGTAATGACCCCCCATGAGTCTTGCCTTAAATATGGGTACAGAGACCAATTCGTATTTCCTTAATGATGAATTAGTCATGACATAGTGAGAGGTCAATAACATCTATTTCAACCTTCATATAGCATTTCACCATTTTCATGAGCTGTATTCTAGTTTTAATTATCTCATTAGAAAAGAATATAATTAAGGACTAAATTATATTTTCAATAGTTTTCACAGTGGGAGCCTAATATAATTTAGAGTAAGTCATATTTTTTTTTAATTTTTATTTGAATTTAAGTTTTGCGTAACATTTGTTATTTGGCAGTGAAATGAATCTTTCATAAAACCATACCATTCATAATTTGATTAGATACTAAAAGTTATACGGGATCCAATCTTTTTAAAAATGTAAAATACAGGATGTCACCTGAATGTGGTTAAGATGCTTCACCAGGGCCCTCCCTGGTGGTGCAGCAGGTTAAAGCACAGCACTGTGAAACTAACTACACAAGTTTGATCCACGCCCAGAGGTGACCCACATGGCATGGCAGACCTCTCCTGTCTTGCCCACTGCTCCCCTAACAGTATACTTCATTAATTTGCCTGTTCTGCTCCCCACTCTGTCTCTGGTGAATCCTCTTACCACCCCTGGCCTGTTCTGTATGCATAAATCAGTAATCTATAAAAAATTAAAAAAAAATACTTCACTATATCCTGTGGCAACCCAAACTTACTTATGTCTGACTTTATAACAGTATTATGCTGACCTATACCTTTCAATTTCTTCATTAGGCATCTAATATAATTCTTTCAGATGGTAACATTAGCAATATTTGATGTAAGCACACATAGCTTCTCTTTCTTAAGCTACAATCCTGGACATTAAATTATGTAAAAGGTCTCAAGTACCTTCCCCATTTTAGTACTTCTGACTGGAACATATCTGGCAATAACAAAGCCACATTAAAGTGGACCCCTACATTAAAAATACAGTATTTAAAGTATGGCTTCACCTATAAAGAATATTACAGTCTCACTCTAGATAAAAATGTGGGGGTTTCTCCTTCTTTTCACCTTACTCTTTGTAGGCTCAGGGTGTTAGCACTTTAGTGGTCATTTCAGATTGTTGACAAAAATTACATAGTCAATGTTTACTGAAACATTGGTGCTGATAGCCAACTGGTCTCTTCCAAAATTTTATGTTGTTGGCTTTATGTTCCAGTTTATTTTCTCGCATCAGTTACTATTAAATTTTATTTAAAAAAAAAGAAAAAGAGGCCCTCCCTGGTGGCGCAGCGGGTTAAAGCACAGCACTAAGAAGCCTAAGCCATTTCTGCATGAGTTCAATTCCCACCTTCGTCGAACTGCCTGTTCTGCTCCCTGCTCTCTCTCTGGTGAAGTCTCTCACAGCCCCTGTACCTCTGGCTCTTACCCCAGCTATGTACGAATAAATAAATAAATCTTAAAAAGAAAAAAAAAAGAATGAAAAAGAAAAGGACAGATTGGGAAACCTATTTGACTTTTTTTTTTTTTTTTTAAGATTTATGTATTTGTGCATACCGAACTGGGGTACAGGCCAGAGGCTCAGGGGCGGCGAGAGGCTTCACCAGAGACAGAGTGGGTAGCAGAGCAGGCAGATCAACAAAGTACACTGCTGAGGGGAGCAGCGGGCGGGGTCAGGAGAGGTCTGCCACGCCATGTGGTCGCCTCCGGGGCAGGCGGGAATCGAATTCATGCGGAAGTGGCTTTTAGCTTTTTAGTGCTGTGCTTTAACCCGCTGCACCACCAGGGAGGACCCTATTTGACATTATTTTAATTATATATTTTTTATTCTTGTGTAGAAGAACTGAAATGTAGGCCAGAGGTGTGGAGGCTTGAAAGGATTCACCAGAGACAGAGTGGGGAGCAGAGCAGACAGACTGACTAAAATACACTGCTGAGAGGAGTATGGGTGAGACAGGAGAGGTCTGCTGTTTGATATGTGAGCCAGCTCCCTGACTGGGGGGTTGAATTTAGGCCTTCACAGGGATAGCGCTGACACTTAACCCATAGACCACCAGGAGGTCTTACTGTAGTTCTTTATTCCTCCATATTTTGTTATACTAAATTTGAAGTGTCTGTAATTGTGCATCAATCAAATGTTTACTAACAAAAATACAAAAAAGAGGTGGAAGGAAAAAAGTCACATAACAAAAATAACCTGAGGAGAAAGGCTGGAGGAAAACAGAAAAACAAAGCAAAGTAGCTATTATATATAGTACAAAGTGGCAGAATACTTCAATTTCTTTATGCAATCCAAATTCACACAGATTTAGCAAATTTCAAAACAGTGAAAGGTGTAACCTAATTAAAATTATTATATTCCACCTCCTCACATACATTTTGGAGCAAGCTATTAGTATTAATAAACAAATACATAAATATGTTGTTTCTCTGTATTTACTTTGCATTTTTCTCAAATTGCTCAAGGTGCTTTTCACAGATCTTATTCATCATCTTCACACATATATGTGTAACTGAAGGAGGATACAATTTCTACATAGGTGATTTTTTTTTTTTTTATCGCTTTGGGCCAAGACCTAGAATTCTGTTTTATTGAAAATGACAGTAATGTAACAAATGGAAAGATGATAGGAGCAATAATTAAAAATAACTAAATGTTATGTAAAGCAACAATGGGGCAGAGGTGTGCAGAAGAGACACTATGAAAGATTTAAGAAACATGTGAACAGGTAGGAGATTGACAAGATATTTCACATAAATGTACCATGAAGGCAAGTCATAAATATACTACGCAATAGTTAACATAAAGGCTGCATTTGAATATTTTGAAATTCAGAAATATAGGTGAGGTGAGAAAGTAACTTCAAAACCCACAAAATATATTGCTTGAGCCTACAAACTTGGAACTTGTGGATAAATTTGACCAGAGTAACTAATGTCCACTATAGTGATTATAGTCAGCAATACTTAACTTCAAAGCTTTTAAGTGACAATATCTTAATTTTCTCACCACATAAGATAAAAGTGATTGAATAACTTAAGAAGTATTATCTTATCCTAAAAAGGTAATCATAGTGCAATATATAAATGTATCCAATAAGCACAGTGTAATCTTAAACAACTTTATATGCCAACTACATTT
This sequence comes from Condylura cristata, assembly GCF_000260355.1. Classification (NCBI taxonomy): domain Eukaryota; kingdom Metazoa; phylum Chordata; class Mammalia; order Eulipotyphla; family Talpidae; genus Condylura; species Condylura cristata. The sequence continues at coordinate 61,016,745 of NW_004567107.1, read as the reverse complement.
CTATTAAAAATAATCTCAAATATGGAAAGACAAATTAGCAACAGTTAAACTACTTTCATACATGCATTAATTAAAGTGAAGGGAGAACAAAGAACTGAACAGACTTTAGATCTAGAGAACTCCAAATCATTATCACATAGTCACCGAAAAACTTCTATTGATAAGTCCATCCCCAAAAACAACAGCAAAAGCTGAAGAGAAACATAGTAACCACTAATTTGGGTGAGAGTTCAAGAAAACTTAGAAATGTCTGAAAATAGAAACACTACACAGGAGTGTATGCCCTATGGCAACTAGAAACCAACAAACTTAAGCACATCATCAGATCAGTGTTCACTGTTGGGCTATTACTTGAGTAAAATCCAAATTCAGTAGGTCTTTGTGGATAGCAAGAAAGGAAAGGAAAGATTTAGATAAGGGATAGAGAAGATTGAAGTGGTAGGGAAACTTCTCAGAATGGAACTTCTCAGAAAGTTGACATTTTTGATTAGTTGTAAAGTAATGGGTGGGGGAGGGGTGTTAGGGTGGCTACCCCTCTTTACTAAAAACACAATGAAGTTATTTTACCTTCACATATATAACATCAAATGTTTGCTGAAGAATATCATAAAAGATTTTATAATAAGGAGAATTAGAAGTGGAATAACATTCCTTTATATAATGAAAGTATAACACAAACAAAACCACAAAGCTGCTATTTCAAAATAAGCTAAAAGAAATTAAGAAAAACAATAGAAAGTTGACATAAATTAAATCAGCAAATTAAAAGAACACATTTTTTAAAACACAAGAACAAATATAGTATTTAGATGAAGAACACATTCTTTAAAACACAAGAACAAATATAGTATTTAGATCATACAATAAATAGAGGTATAGAAAAACTTTCCTAAAAGATCGGACATCATGATTAAGGGACAAGGAACACATGAGTAGTTTAACATTTCAAAATGAGTCAATGTAATTTATCACATCAACAAAAGGAAAAATAAAAGTTGTATGAGCATATCACTAGACATAGAGAAAACACTTGATAAGATTCAACAACTATTTATAATTTTAAAAATCTTCAAAAAATAAAAGCTGGTATTAACTCCACATGATGAAGGCCATATAAAACAAACCATAGTTAACATCATATTCAATAGTGAAAGCTGAAAGCTTTCCCTACAAGATCTGGCACAAGGCATTTCCCCACCATTATTCAGCATAGTATGTGAAGTCTTACCTAGAGCAAATAGGCAAGAGAAAAATATAAAAGGAATCCAAATTGAAAAAGAAAATAATAAAGCTATCAATTATTTGCTGATTACATAGAAAACCCTGAAGACTCCACCAAAATAATAATTGAAATAATATATCAATACAGTGAAGTAGCAGTGTACAAAATAAATATACATAAGTCAGTTGTGTTTTAAGATTCAAACAACAAGGTAGAAGAGGAAAAACAGCAAGAAAACAATTCATAAATGTATCTAAGAATTAAGTACTTAAGAGCTGACTTAACAAAGGAACAAAATAAGCAATGAACAGTGATAACTGTTAGTCATTGTTCAAAGAAATAAAGGACACAAATAAAGATGCTCACGGGATGCAAAAATTAATATTTTTAAAACAGCCATCTTAACCAAAGCACTATACAGATTCAGTGCAATCACAATAAGGCTCCAATGTTATCTTTCAAAAAATAGAACAAGTATACTGAAATCAAGTGGAACCACAAAATCCAAAACGATCGTGACAAAAAAGAACAATGGTGGTATCATATCCACAGACTGAAAACTAAACTATAAGTTACACTATTCAAAAACATATGGTATGGGACCTAAAAAGTCACACCAGCCAATGGAATTGAAATGAGAGCCCGGAAACGGACTCATGACTCTGTGGACAGTTAACATGTGACAAATAAAACAAAAGTGTACACTAGAAAAGGAAAATCTCTTTTACAAATGGCGTAGAGAAAAATTGAACAGCCCTTGAAAAAAAAAAAAGTGTAACTAGATCACTTTATACTTCATACAAAAGCTAACTCAAAATCAAAGACAGCAAGGACATATGAGGTAAAATCATAAAATTAATTGAAGAAAACATAGGCAAAACTTTCTAAGACTGGTTTCAGTGATGGCTTTGTTGTGTTCAATAGCAATAGAAACAGAAATAAAGAAACTGAAATACGTCAAAATAAAAAGATGATGCACAGCAAAAGAAGCTATCACTAAAACAAAAAGACACCCTCCTAAATGGAAAAAAGTATTTGCACATCATTCTCCTGCAAAGGACTGATACTCCTACAAAAGACTACAAAGTTATATATATATAACTCAAACAATTCAAAAAAAAATAACACAATCAAAAATTAGGCAGAAGAACTAAACATAAATTTCTCAAAGATGACATACAGGTGGTCAACAGTCTCATGATACAATGTTCATCATCACTTATCATCAAGGAAATGCAAATCAAAACCACCTAACACTTCACACTTGTGAGAATGGCACTATCAAAAACACCAGAAATTAAAAAGAACAGACCTGTACATAATTGGTTGGAATACAGACGAATCTAGCACCTCTGAGAAACAGTGGGGGGGCTTCTCAAAGTACAAATAAGTGATCTAACATATAATACAACAAACCCATTCCTAGGTATCTCTCTAACGAATGAAAAAACACCAATTCACTGCAGTAATTATTTACAATAGTCAAGTATGGAAACAATGTTAAGTGCTCATCAACTGATGACTGAGTAAAAATTATATGTTATATGTACACAATGGACTACTACACAACTATTAAAAATGAAGAAATTTGGCCATTTATGATACATTTATGATAACATGGATGGAACTAGAGAGGAATATGTTAAGCAAAATAAGTCAGAAAGGGAAAGATAAATACCAGATTATTTTACTCATGTGTGCATATGTAAAACTAAAAGGAACATTTAAAATAAATAAAGCAGGTCCCTTCCTGGTGTCAACGGGTTAGGGCACAGTGCTACAAGTGAGCCACAGGTGCTTCAGTGCAAATTCAATCTATGGTGACCCTGAAAGACCAAACTGACACCATGACAGACTTCAGAATGCTTTTGAACCAGCCAGGCCTAAGTTTTGGTTATCAACAAGGTGCCAAGGCCGAATTTAACTGTAAGTGTCCTAATCTTGCTCATCACATAGCAACAGCCAATTAGCAAGTAGGCAAGTAACCAGTACATAGGAAAAGCACCAGATGTCCTAAGGCATCTGGGCTGAGTAGCGAAGGTCACATCTTACATGCATAGACCAACCAGGTTAAGACAAGATAACTTTGTTAATGTCCACCAATCAATGTACTGCTGAGCTAAAATTCTCCTCTGCTGTGCTGAAACTCCACTCTTCTGTAATAAAAAAACCCTGCCTTCCCTGAGCTTGGGGCTGCCTTGGTGCAGGTTGGGAGCCCAGGCTCGAGCTTGCAATAGACCTTCGTGTGCTTTGTATTGGAATTGGCTCCCTGGTGGTCTTTGAGTAACTGGTAATTTGGGCATAACAACCCACATGGCGCAGCAGACCTCTCCTGACCTGTCCGCTGCTCTGCTCACAGTGTTATGGGTAGATCTGCCTGTTCTGCTCCCCACTCTGTCTCTGGTGAATCCACTCACCACCTGGCACCTCTGGCCTGTACCCCAGTTCTATATATCACTAAATCTTACACATTATTGTAATGTGACCTCAAAAATCAAACAAATAAATACAAACAAAAGAAAGATTTAGATAAAGAATAAGTGAAATAAGCCACTTAAAATAAATCTCTAGGGCCCTCCCTGGTGGCGCAGCGGGTTAAAGCACTGCACTGAGAAGCTAAAGCCACTTCCTCATGAGTTCGATTCCTGCCTGCCCCGGAGGAGTCCACATGGCGTGGCAGACCTCTCCTGACCCGCCCGCTGCTCCCCTCAGCAGTGTACTTCGTCGATCTGCCTGTTCTGCTCCCCACTCTGTCTCTGGTGAATCCTCTCACCCTCCGCGTCTCTGGCCTGTACCCCAGTTCTGTATGAATAAATAAATCTTAAAAAAAAAAAATCTCTAGGAATTATTTAAGTGACCACTGATGAGTCCTGAACCCATAAGATGTAAAATCAATCTTATTACTAAGTAAAATGGGAGTTATGATTTTATAATATTATAAATCGAGACTATGAAAAACAAAATTTTAGAAATAATGACTGGTTTAGAAGACCTGGGTTTTAAAAAGCTAAGTCTGGTTTATTTCACAGGAAAAAGATAAATTATTAATTATTACAATGCAAGAGTTAATATAGATTTTGGAACTGTCGATATTCAATATACATCTCTGATACTGTTTTTACTGGTTGAGGTAAGTTTCATTTTCTATAAATTGGGTTAATACTCATTTTACAAAATTTTTCATGAGGATTGAATGAGGTAATATAGGACAGTTGGAACCACTGACTGTCAAAGATTCTGCTGTCAAACATTAGCTTCAAGTAAAAATGCTTTATTTTTGGCCCTCCCTGGTGGCACAGTGGGTTAAAAAGCACAGCACTAAGAAGCTTAAGCCACTTCTGCATGAGTTCGATTCCGCCTGCCCTGGAGGAGGTCCACATGGCGAGGCAGACCTCTCCTGACCCACCTGCTGCTCCTCATATATTTTGACTCTTGGTGGCACAAGAGTTTTAAAATGCAGTACTATGAAGCTATCTGCAGCCACTGAAGTGCAGAGTTCGATCCCTAGGCAGAGAGCTAATCCACATTGCATAGCAGATGTCACCTGTCTTGACCACTGCTCCACTCAGCAGTGTGCATTTCAGTTGATCTGTCTGTTCTGCTCCCCATTCTGTCTCTGATGAATCCTCTCACCCCTCGTATCTCAGAACTGTACCCCAGTTCTTATATCATTAATAAATAAATTTTTAAAAGTAAAATAAAGTAGATAAGTACTAAGATTCATGTTCTATCACTTTCTACTACCTAGGAATCTATCGGAGACAGACCGTCAAGCACATAAGTTTGACTGGTTATAAATTACTATTTATTGCTTGTTGGGAAATTTGTGAAACTGCTCAGGATTACTAGAGATTGTTTCACTTGTCGAAAAACATATTGAAAATCCCTGAGATAGCTAAACACAGATACCGTTGGTAACAAAAGTGTCAGTTCTGACACAAGGTACCAATTTGCTTTTCAGAGTGGACATTAGATTCTTGGCAGGGATTAGCCAAACAATTTATATATTTCTTACTTCCAGTCAGGCAGCATCTGGTTTGCAATGGAAGATTGCACATTTGTCTGCCTTTCTCTACCCCCAACTGTCCTTCCCATATGTAGTCACAGAAGTAAGGAAACCTTCTAAATCAAATTAATAAAACGACAGACCATTAGGTAAACTATAGCGATTTTCTTTCATTAGCCAGAGGTTAAGGAGTAACCAAATCTGCTTCTCATGCAAGTGATGATGCCAGCAAAGCAATCATCATACAGGTTTGCTGACTGGTCAACCCCTGTATATTATTTTGGTTCACTATTCTACTTCTGGAAGTCACTAAACACAAATTGCCAAACTTGTTCTGCACGCAGTGAGTACCAATTTTTTTCTGAGGAAGGATCCTGTCCACATACCTTCTAAAGCTATTATGAAAATCATCTGATCCAGAAAACAGTGAAGGGCAAACAGGAAGTCCCAACACCATTAAGGACAGTCATTGTGTAAAATGTGTGAGTCCCTGTCTTAGGGAAAGTAATGGGGGCAGATTCAGAACACCCCTATTAGCCACCAGATCTGAGTAACAGCTATTAGTTAACAACTGATCTACATGACAACTGATTATTTGGTATCACAGATGGCTCATCATATACTAATTTCAATTCAGGTACAGGTTTCATGAGACATAAAATTATATGTAAAATTTGGTTAACCTATTACTTAATATAAAATTGTTTAAAATCAGGAGGTATAGATGATTTAAACACTAAACACACTTTGACCTAAGGGATATTTTAGAGCTATATATGCAACACTACATTGTTACTTTTTCCCCAAAGATAACATAGAATACAAAGTGGGACATAAGAAATGCTCAAAAAATTACTCTCAATAACCTTCAGAGTTTTGAAATTACATGAGTAAGCGTAAATTTTCTTAACACTATGGAACTAAAGTGAAATACCTAAAATATGAAATGTAAAAAATCACAAATATACGCTAAATAAACATTTCATTTCCAAATCCTACTTAGGTCAAAGGAAAAAAACACAAGAAAAAAAGAAGATTTTTTTGAAACTGAATAATAAAATATAGTGCCAAAACTTATGGAATGCAGCTAAACCGTGGTATGATCGAGGTAATTAGCATTAAAATATAGACAAGTGACAGGTTAATGTAAATTACCTTTTAAAGATGATTTGGGGATTCCCTAGTGGCACAAGGGGTTAAATCTTAGTACTGTGAAGCTATTAGCAGCTACTGCAGCACAGAGTTAAATCCCCAGACAGGGAGTTGACCTTTCCTATCTCTCCCACTGCTCCCCTCAGCAGTGTATTACAGTCAATCTTCCTGTTTTTCTAACTATTCTTTCTGTATCGGGTGACTCCTCTCACCTCCTGCACCCCTGGCTTACACCCCAATTCTTGTATACATAAATAAATAAAATTCTTTTAAAAATAAATGAAAAGATGATTTTGTACCAGTGACTTAGACGTCCATCTCTATAAACTATTCCTAACTCTCCTTTAAAGGTCAGACAGGAGTAACTCACTTTCCACAAGGAAATTAAGTTGTTGATCTTTCCATAGTACTATATTCCCAAAGAAAAGATTCATTCTTTGCGAGGGTAACTAAAAATAATTGCAATTTTAAGAAATTTACTTTGGAAAAGATATGGATATGAATGCTCTTTACTAATATTATCTGCTCTCATCTTTAATACTGGTCATGCTTGTTGAGTGTGACCAGATATGGGCAGTAACACAACGGCTACCTGTGTGACCATATATGGGCAATTGCACAATGACAGGGACTGGGCCTTGCATCCAGGTGTACAGAGACTTGTCAGCTTTCTAGAATCTGAACCTAAAACCTATATAAGAGTCACTCTCCCCTACAGCACTCTGCAGTAGCTGCAGACCCCACCCTAGGGCTCATATAATTCTCAGCTGCTGCCCAGGAGCAATAACCTCTTCTTGTTCAGCCTCTCTGCCTCCCATCTTTCTTCCTTGCAGCTGGTCACAGAAATCGGGACAAAACAATGATGATGTATGTCATAGTGTAAACTATAAAGCAATTAATATTTATCCCTCATGACTCGGATGGAATTTTATAAAATCCTATTGAGACTGTTTTCACACCTAGAGATTATCTGGTGATTCATACATGGATATGCTTTTATAGCCTCAGGTTTTGCAACATTTACATCACTTTGTAAAAACTCAGAAAAATGCATCCTCAATAGCAAAAGCATAAGATGCAATTTTAGATTTTAAAATACTCTGTCAGTTAAGAAGCATTCATTTACAAGTGACATAAATCCCAGCTCAAAATGACTTTTTAATAAAGGACATTAATTAGATTTGATAAGCAGATCAAAAAAAAAAAAAGGCTAACCTATGTTCTACCAGGGCAACACAATGTCATTCAAGACCTATCTTTTCTCCATTCTCCTGCTTTACTTTCAATAGTGTTAACTTCACAAAATTTCCACCTCTTTCAGTTACAATTTCAAGAACTATCCATTTCTTTTTCCATATCAGTGGAAGAAGAGAGACTAATTTACATAAAACTCCCCAAAAGGAGAAAATTCTCTCAAAACAGTACTGCATGTAATTTTTTTCAATTGTCATAATAACAAATAGTTTAACTTTACAAAAAAAAAACTATAGGAAAATTTCACTGGTCCTTCTTTTCTGAAAATATCATTATTGGTACCCAAAGGGAAAAATTAATTTACAGGAGGACAATCCTTTACCAGTAAAACGATCAAATTAATTTTTTAAGTATTTAAAAATATTTTTTCTTACATCATTTATCTTTTTTTTTTTTTCTTTCTAGTTACTGATTTTATTTCAAATTAAAGCCCGAAGTCCAGAAGTGAATTGCTGGATCATATATGGTAGTTCTACTTTATAAATATTTTGAGCAACCCGTACACTTTTTCGCAGTGGTTACATCAGTTTACATGTATCTGGATTCCCTTTATCCACATCTTTGCCAATTCAAAATTCTTGCCTATTTAGTTAACATTCATTCTCACAGGTGTGAGGTGATAGCTCGATGTGGTTTTGATTTGCATGCCCCTGGTGATTAGTGATGTTGAGCAGCTTTTAGCTACATATAGTTCATCCCTGTGTCTTCTTTGGAAAAAATTCTTTTTGGACATTTTTTCAAATTGTTCAAGTTTTTTATTGAATTAGATGAGCTCTTTTTATAGTTTTACTATCAACTCTGAAAGGCCTGCACACAGAGGAGAAACATAGTGGGGGAGCATTCTGTATCAAGAAAAGCAGAGTTTATTTGCACTCTTGGGCGAGGTTCAGCGACTCAGAAGAGGGAGTCCAAGAAGTCGCACCCCAAAGCAGGGTAGGAGGTGATTTATGCTAGTCAGCGAGAGTGAAGAATTGTTTTTTGGAGTACAGTTTGGGGAGTTGTTTGTGCAGTTATTGCTGATTCATATGGAGGATCTTCAGCCATTGACCACACCCAGTTCCAGGTGCCTATAGATACTGAAGTCTCCATTCCTGGGCCCCGAGGCCTAACAAAGTCCTTATCCTATATTCAATTTCAAATATTTTCTTCCATCTACTAATTTGCTTTTTTTCATTTTGTTGATGGTTTTCTTTGCTGTGCTGAAACGTTTCAGTCCTCATTGATATTTTTGAACAATATTTAATTTCTCCCCTCAGGTGTAGGCCCTAGTTTTCCCACCACTTCATCATTCATGATCCAGACACCACTGTCCCTAGGGCTCTTCCCTCCCCTGTTGTGAACCTCACCCTCAGCCTCCCCTTCCCCTGCTGTATGCTTGTAAGTTTTATCTTTTTTCAGGTCCTTGTCTGGTTTTTCTATATGTCACATTCAAGTAAAACCATCCAATATTTATCTGTGTCCTTACTTATTTTGCTTAGCATCATCTCTCCCAGCTCTCTCCAAGTTACTGTAAATGACACGGGTTTATCTTTTTAGACCACTGACGAGAATTCCACTGTGCATATAGATCACATCTTCTTGAACCATTTATCTGTTTGGGGGCATTTAAGTTATTTCCATATCTTAGCTATTGGCTTCAATAAAGATAGAGGTGCAGATTTCACTTTGAATTAGTGTTTTTGTGTCCTTTGGGTGTATTATTAGGAAAGTAATTGCTAAGTCATAGTAGACCCACAAAACTTCCGCAACTGGTTGTACCAGTTTACATTACCACAGTGTAAAGGTGTTCCTTTTTCATCACATCATCTCCAGCACATTATTGTTTCTAGTTTTCTTAGTGTGGGCCATTCTCACATGTATGAAGCGGTATCTCATGTGGTTTTAAATTACATTTCCTTGACTATACGTGATACTGAGCAATTTTTCATATGCTTTTTGGCTGTTTGCAATTCATCTTTGGAATAGTGTTTATTTAGCTCACCTGTGCATTTTTTGATTGAGAGGTCTTTGTTCTTGTTGAGTTGTGTAAGCACCTTGTTGGTCTTGCTATCAATCCCTTATAAGGTATATGGTGTACAAATATTTTCTTTCATTCATTAGGGTGTCTCATTGTTTTGGTTGCTCTTTTGCCATAGAAATGCTTTTTAGTTTGATGTCGTCCCAGTTGTTTGTATTCTCATTTGTTTTCATTGCCTCTGGAAACCATTTCTCAAAGACATTTCTGCAGTTTATGTCATGGAGTACTTTACCTCTGTTTATTTTATGTTTTCTTAAATTCATTTTGGGTTGAGTTTTGTATATTGTGTGAAGAATAGTTTAGTCTCATTCTTTCACATGTAAGCCTATTTTTCCTAGCACTGTTTAATGAAGTGGCTTTCCTTGTCCCATTGCACATTCTTTGCTCCTTTGTCATCAGTCAGTTGACCATATACGTGTGGATTTATTTCTGGGCTTCCAGTTCTATTTGATTGGTCTGTGTGCTTGTTTGTGTTCCAATACCATGCTGTTTTAATTATCCAGAGGATAATTAGAGATTACTATGAACATTTGTATGCAAACAAGCTCAACAATCTAGATGAGATGGACAAATTCTTAGAATTATACAATCACCCAAGGCTGAATAAAGAAGAAATAGAAATTTTAAACAAACTAATTACAAGCAATAAAATTGAAACGGTAATCAAAATTCTTCCAAAAAAACAAAAGCCCAGGAGCAGATGGTGAATTCTACCAAACATTCAAGGATGAAATAATACCTACTCTTCTACAAATCTTTCAAAGATTTGAGAAAGAAGGTATAATAACAAATATATTTTATGAGGCTAAGAGCACACTAATATCAAAACCTAAAACAGAGAACACAAAATAGAACACTGCAGGCAAGCTCCCTAATGAACACAGATGCTAAAATAATCAATAAAATCTTAGAAAACTATACACAATAATGCATCAAAAGGATTAAACACCATGAAGAAGTGGATTTATTTCAGACACACAAAGATGGTTCATCATCCCAAAATCAATCAACATGATTCACTACATCAACAAAAGTAAAATTAAAAAATGTGATTGCATAAATAGATGCAGAAAAAAGCATTACATAAAGTTCAACAACCACTTATGGTGAAGGCCCTTGAAAGTCTTGGGTAAAAGGAATATATCTTGGGCACTCCCAAGGTGGCACAACAGGTTAGGACACAGCACTGCAAGCAAGCCACAACCACTTCAGTGCCAGTTTGATCCCCAACCCAGAGGTGAGATATCTCTTGCCTCCTCCGCTACAGTGTACTTCATCAGTCAGCCTGTTTTGCTTTCCACTCTGTCTCTAGTGAATCCTCTCACCGCCCCTGCCCCTCTGGCCTGTACCCCAGTTCTGTATGCATAAATAAATAACTCTTAAAAATAGGAATATATCTTCACATAATAAAAGTCATATATGACAAACCCACAACTAACATTCTCAATACTGAAAGCCTTTCCACTAAGAAATGAGACAAGACAAGGATGTTCACTCTCACTACTACTATTCAATATAATACTGGAATTCCTTGCTAGAGGAATTAGGCAAGAAAAAGACATAAAAGGAATCTGAATTGGGATATAAGAAGTGCAGCGAGAACACTTAAAAATCCATGGAAAAACTAATTAGCCAGTTCAGTAAAGTAGCAGATTACAAAATCAATACACAAAAATCAGTAGCCTTCCTATATGCAAACAATCAGCCTAAATAGGAAGAAATTAATAAAACCATCCCATTTACATGTGTAAATACTTGAGGATAAACCTAGTATTTTTTATCAGGCAACGTACAGTGAAATATGTGTAGCTGAAGGTTTATACTTTTCCTCAGAGGAACACCATTTTCACAATCACTCACATCTGTCAAAGACTAATTACTTAATGTGACATGAGCTTAAGAAGAAGGGTAAACCATCTTTGTCAGTAAGGAATTTCATGGTTACTTACATTGCATTCTTGAAAAATTCAAACTCCATGAGAAAGAGCTGGGTGATATATAAACCACTTTTATTGGCTGTTCTGGTAATTTTACATTTAGTTCAAGTTCTATTTCAGGAAAGGTAATATAATACAAATCACACAGAACTCAGCAGTTTCATAGCCATCTTTAATAACTTTATCTACCTTGCAATTTGGATTAAAACTTCCAAAGTGATTTCAAGGAGATAAAAATATTATGCTTTGTCACCATACCATACAATAAAAAGTAGTGAATTGAGCAACATTCCAAAAGAAATGCAACTTATGTAGAAATTTTCAAAAAGTGCTAAATATTCTGGTTAGTTACAGGGGTCTTTCTAAAGCTCGCCTTGTTTTTAATCACACTCTGAGCTATCAAGACATCCTTGAAGCTTTTCTAGATTCTTTTCTCCTTAATTGTAAAAACATTATGAGATGGCATTAACATCTTCAGCATTTCACCCTTAAAAAATAAGCAATTCCTGGGCCCTCCCTGGTGGTGCAGTGGGTTAAAGCACAGCACTAAGAAGCTTAAGCCACTTCCTCATGAGTTTGATTCCTGCCTGCCCCTGAGGTGACCACAAGGCGAGGCAGACCTCTCCTGAACTGCCCGCTGCTACTAAATCTTAAAAATAAATAAATAAATAAGCAATTCCTTCAACCCAAATGTCAAAAAGTAGAAAAGTAGATTAAAACGATGTGGTACATATACACAATGGAATATAATCAGCAATGAAAAAAGATAAACACATGCTTTTTGCAGCAATATGGACGGAGCTAGAAGGGATCATGCATAGTGAAATAAGCCAGAAAGAAAATAAAAATAACGGATGGCTTCACTGATAACAGGAGCATAAAGGATCAGGGGAATAATAATAATAATAATAA
>NW_004567107.1:61003188-61003670 GCF_000260355.1 Condylura cristata | reverse complement strand
AAAATAAATAAAAAAAATAATAAAAAAAATAAGAAATTCCTGGTGACTCAAATATAATAGCTAAATTCTGAAATTATCTAGAAGGAGACATTTGAGTAATTATAATCAACAATCTCTCTGGAAAACACTGCCTCAAAAATGGGAATGAGTTTTTCACATTTTTTTAATGAAATTGAATGTTTGGAGAGAGTTTGTGTAGAAGCCTATTGGGCCTAATACTGTATTTGGTGGAGGGTCAGAAGGAGGTGACCAAGCAGTTGGGTCATAACAGGGACAGGGGTTTCAAAGGTGAAGTTAGTCCAGGCCTATGAGAGTGTTGCAGCTGAAAGGCCAATCTAACACTGAACCTGTTTCCAGTAACCCAAGTCACAGATGTTTAGATGCTGCTCAGTTTCCAGCTATTAGGATAGATAGGAACAGTGATTATGACAAAACATTTTGGTCTAAGCCGTAAACCTTGCTTAGAAAGTCAGGAAAGGAGG
>NW_004567107.1:60985278-61002178 GCF_000260355.1 Condylura cristata | reverse complement strand
CCTCCGGGGCAGGCGGGAATCGAACTCATGCGGAGGTGGCTTTAGCTTCTCAGTGCTGTGCTTTAACCCGCTGCACCACCAGGGAGGGCCTATACCTTTCTTTTTAATGGGGCATTTGATTCTCTCCACCCTGGGCATTATCCAATGGGTGACTCTTTATTTCAAGGTCCTTTTGTGTGTTCTTTGGAATATTCTCCTTCTCTGTCCCCCTACAGGGATAGTCTCAATTCCTCTCCCCTGACTTTATTTCATTAACCACCTGATTACTTATACTGCTGTCCTTTTGCATCTTTCTCCTAAAGCCCTCACATCACCAGTCAACCGTTTTCCGTGAGTTGCTTTTAAGACTTCTAGGATTATGTGTAATACTTAACTCTCAGTAACTCTCACTTCTTTTTGTTGAAATGGAGAAAATGAAGGGTATTTTTGATTATTAAAATAGTTTACTTGCTTTAACTTGCTAAAATCATATGAATTCCAGTCAATCTCTGTCTTCAAAATTACTCAGGGATTAAATAGTCACCAACCACTTGGTCAGTCTAAAACTCAAAATTGCTGGAAAATATGAACATTCTTGTGTTAAACTCTCAGCATAAAAGGGATGAAAAGTTGCAACTCAATAAGCATCTAGTTCAGAAATAATATCCCTGCCCACTTTTTGTAAGCAGGCCAAGATTTAGAAGTTATTCTTTTGCATTCTTTCACTTAGCTTTGGTTGGCTGGCAGGGGCTTTGGGGAGTGGGGTAGGAGGGTGTCATTGGAGAAGAGCTGCTCCCATTTCCTACCTCAAATAATGATTAAAAAAAATTCCAACTCCTTACTTCGATGAGGTCCTTAAAAAAAAAAAAAAAAAAAGGTTTCTCAGTGACTCTCATTTGGAGATAAAATACTGGAATTGTACCAGCTGGAGAGCCTTTAAGAAACTCATGTTACATTCTCAATGTCAAAGTTTCAATTTAGATTCTGAGACAACAAGAGATTAAATAAGAAATAAAAAGTACAGTTAGAGAACAAAATTCAGATATATTTTGCCACCCAGTTACTAATACAATAACAAAGCTAGAACACTTAATACTTTTTTATACAATGACCATTTCTTCTGGCAAATAAATGCTTGCAGAGAGAGGGGAGAGAAGAGTAAAAAGAATGGAATATACTAAATATATAACTGTTCTATTATCTTACCCCTTCTCCACTCATGAAAGGTTAAACTCATTTTGTGATAGTTCTATAGGGCACATGTGATTCCCTTTTATCTAAAAATAGTTTTCTAAAGAATGTAGAAACACTGTATTATTATTTTAATATTATGGCCTGTACTCAATGAGATTCAAAAACCCTGAAAACTCATCAAAGAAACATAAATCAAGGGCCTATATTTAATATCATACAAAGCAGCAACAATCCCACACATACCAAAAAAAAAAAAAAAAAAAAAGGAGGAAAGGCACGCAGAAGATGCAGTCTATTAAACAAACACACAGAGCATTTGTCTTCAATGAGAGCTATTGAAGAAGTAAGAAGCATGATTTAATAAGCTTAGTTTCAACCTAATGTCAGATAGAAGACACTTAATGCAAACAGGTAATCTTATCAAATACAGTGACTGATTTTGAGCTTATCCATTCACTAGCAGCACTGGAACTCAGAAAAAAATAATCCATTTGATTATGTCCACAGATAAAACTAATGCAAAGATATATTTAATTTATATGGACAAATTATCTTCTAGATGGAAGTCATTCCAATTCTGAACTAACATTAAGAAGACAAATTATTATGTTTGCATAAAGGAACTAAAAGTAATACAACAAATAATTTATTAATATGAAGCTGATAATTAAAACTTTAATTATCGAAAATTTTTCAGTCCAGATGTACTTTTAAGATATTAGGTCCTTTTAAAATAGTGTGTATCTCACAGATCAATGGGCTAGAACTGAGAGCCTAGAAACCAACACATATACAGACAGTTACTTTATAATAATGAAACCAAGAGCATGTAATGGAGAAAGGGATGTTTCCTCAAAAAGTGGTGTTGGAAGAACTCTATAGCCACATGCAAAGGAATAAAATTAGATCACTATCTCATACCTTACACAAAAATTAACTGAAAATGGCTTAAAGATTTGGATATAAGATCTGAATAATAAAATAAATAGGCGGTGCATTTCATGACATCAACCAGAGGAATTACCTTTAAGAACTACACTCCAATAGCAAGACAAAATCAAAGATAAACAAATGGATACATCAAACTAAAAACTTCTGCACAAGGCCCCCACTGGTAACACAATGGGTTAAAGCACAGCCCTATGAAGCTATCCACGACCACTGAAGCCTGAGTTTAATCCCTGGCCAGAGAGGTGACCCACATGGCACAGAAGACCTCTCCTGTCTTGCCTGCTGCTCCCCTCAGCAATGTATTTTGGTCAATCTGCCTGTTCTGCTCCCTATTCAGTGTCTAATGAATACTCTCACCCCCTGCACCCTAGGTTCTGTATGTATTAATAAATTGTTAAAAAAAATAAAACTTATGCACGGTGAGAAAAACTATATTAAGATGGAGGCACCCTTCTAAATACGATACTAATGTTTGCACAGCATACAAGGTACATCTTGAGACAAGGTAATCTTAAAAAAAACAAGAATACTAACAACAACACATATAAATCACTGTTTAATGAATTAGAGCAAACCATTACTCTCTGTCCTTTGTAACTTATTTGAGTCCAGAAACTACAAAGTGGAACTATTGCCTGTTTTGGGGCAGACTGGCTGGCTACAGGAGGTGGCACATTCTTACTTAGAACCCCAAATTGCCTCAAATCTTATCCTCTTTATAACAGTAAGATATCCACCTCTGGGTGAGATCTGTCCTCCATTTTCTGAACAACCAATGCATGAAGAAAGGTGTTCAACTGTTGCAACTGCCCAGCTGCTCCATCACCTCTCCCATTCCACAAATTTTTGCTCTCCATTGAGTGTAGAATAAGGTCATTCCTTGTGTTAGGCTCCTTGGAGCCTATAAAAGAAAAGGTTGTTACCCTATAGGGAAAGACTCCACTGTGAGGTCACCCTGGAGTTTTCCTTCCCTCTAGTACTTCAATAAATCTCAGCTTCAAAATCAACTGTCATGGTTATAGTTCACATTGCATTCTGCTCATTTCATTCTTGAGTGAGGAACTCAAGAACCCACTACCACTGCCAGTACAATCTGACAAGGCGTTAATATCCAAGATACAGAAAAACTCATAAACAACATTAGAATAATATTGATAAAACATCTGAATAGAAACTTGTTCAAAAACGAGTACAGAGATTCACTGGTGGCCTATCAGTTAAGTTCCCGTGCTATCACTGCTACAGCCTGAGTTCCATTCCCACCAGGGAGCTAATCCTCATGGTGCAATCTCTCCTTTTTTACCCCCTGACCCCCTCAGCAGTATAGAACCTCCTGTTCTGCACCCCATTTTGTCTCTGGTGAATCCTCTCTCATACACACACACACACCTCTGGCCTACACTCAGGTCTTCTACACAAAATCAAATATTCTTAAAAAAAAAAAAGATGTACAGATGATAATGGGCACATGAAAAAAATGCTCATTGTCATTTATTATAAGGGAAATACAAAGCAAAACCACAATGAGAGATCATCTCATACCTGTGAGAATGATCTATATCAAAAAGCCCCAAAACAAGTGTTGGCAAGGGTGTTGAGGAAAAGGAAAATGTGTAATGTAAAATGATGCAGATGTATGTTAATGGAGCCTCCATGGAGAGAATGGAGGTTCAACTATATATTAAAAATAGATCTACTATGCCCTCTCTGGTGGCACAGTAGGTTAAAGCACAGCACTAAGAAGCTTAAACCACTTCCATACCGACTTCGCTCTCTACCTGCCCCGGAGGTGACCACGTGGGGCGGCAGACCTCTCCTGACCCGCCCGCTGCTCCCCTCAGCAGTGTACTTCATCAATCTGCCTGTTCTGCTCCCCACTGTCTCTGGTGGGTTCTCTCACCCTCTGCATCTCTGGCCTGTACCCCAGTTCTTGTATGAATAAATAAATAAATCTTAAAAACAAAACAAAACAAAAAATCAGATCTACCATATTACCCAGTGCTTATATTAATTCTAGGTATCTGTATAAAGAAAGTTTAAAAAAAAAAAAAACTCACATGAAAAGAAATATGGACCATGATGTTCATTACAACACCACTTACAATAGTGAAACTGGAAAACAAAACAAAACAAAAAAAAACAGTTACCTATCTACTGATAAAAGAACTTAAAAAAGATGTCTTATATATACACAATTAAATATTACTGACTAATAAAAAAGAGATTTTCTTTTTCTTTGTGGAAAAAATGGGTGAATGCTGAGAGAGTTATGCTAATTGAAGTAAAGCAGAAGGAGAAAGACAAATACCGGTTGATTTCATTCATACTTGGATACAAAGATACAAAATAGAGGATCTGACAAAACCAAACCCAAACAAACCCTTGAATTCTTGCTGCAGAACTGGAGTTAACAAGTAGGGGGTGAGGGTAGAATTGGCAGCAAAACGTGAGGGAATCTCATGGACTGTGGTGGAGACATACTGGTATTTTGGTATTGGGCATGGTATACTGACATATTTGAAAGGATATGACCTGTACTCTTAAAACAAGTACAATGTTACAAAAAAATGTTATCTCACTAAAATATTTTCATTTGAAAATATTAAATAGTACATATCTCTTAGGGATACTGCATTCATAGATTTTTAAGTATTCAATTATTTTTAGATCATTTACTTTTATGATAATAATATGATTAGAGCATTTATGAAAATTAAAATATAGTTTTTGCTGGAAAACATTCTTTGTTTTTATGGGGAGATTCATTATTTTCTAATGCATCTGCAATGCAAAAATATAAAGAAAGTTTTTGATTTTTAGTGAATTTAATTGGAATGAATGTGCTCAGTTTTGTAGAGGTGGGATAGGTTCTTAAATTAAATGTCCCCAGAAACAAAGAGTTGAATATTCAGATAATCATAAAAACAAGATCCAAAAAGAGATCGAACATTTAATAGCTTAATCATTTTGATGAAGAGCACACTTAATTCTTAACCACTTCTATCGTGATGACAACTAATAGAAAAGCAATTACAGTGTTAGAATTATTCTTTCACCTGCTGAATCTGACCCTTCATGTTTCTACGGGGAATTCAATAGGGTTTGTGATGAATTGAAGTGGGGCATTATACTAACTTTCTTTAAAGCTAATTGTGTTGTCACATTTACCATTATCTAGCACAATAATTATCTGACCAAGCATTCTTTATTATGAGCAATATGTACAAAATGTGGGCAATCAATAATAACTAGAAAATTGAGCTAGCAAAAAGAAATCATTATATTTGAGTTGGAGTTACACGCAATAGTATAACAAGGGATTCATCTACAGGAGACTTCTTAGCACAAAATTCTATACAAACTATGAATTTATAGTAATATTTCATAAAATAAGAATAAAATGTGTCACTCTTCATTGATATTAAATAATGAAGCAACTTTTCACAAGTAACAAAATGAGCCCTCAGACACATGCAGTCATTTTTTCCTTAAAGCATTTCTAAAGTAGTACTTATTCTGGAAGCTGTCCTCAAAAGAAAGTCAAACAAAAATAAATGATCAGATGTGTGAAAGAAAAAGACTTGCTTCTTCTCTCCTTTTTTGCATTTGTAGGAGTTATTAATGGGGTCTTAGGGTATCTATCTAATAGTTTAAAAACAAGAGGAGAGGGCCCTTCCTGGCGCAGCAGCTTAAAGCACAGCACTAAGAAGATAAAGCCACTTCAGCTTGAGTTTGATCCCCACCCCCAAGGTGATCCACATGGCCCAGCAGACCTCTCCTGAACAGCCTACTGCTGCCCTCAGCAGTGTTCTTCAGTTGGCCTGTTCTGCACCACACTCTGTCTCTGGTGAATCCTCTCACTGCCCCTGCACCGCTGGCCTGTACCCCAGTTCTGTATCCATAAATAAAATAAATCTTAAAAAGAAAAAGGGGGAGGTATTCTATTTCACAGACCTATTCTATGCTAGAATGACAAATGAAAACCTTATTTATAATAAACTAAATGAGGAAAAATCAACATTTTGTTAACAAATGAGCAAAAATAATCATGCCAACCAATGTCATCAGGTTATGAAAACATCATTGTTTGTGATATATTTGACCCTAAGACCCAACTGGGCTTTTTTTATCCTCCTTCATTCATACGGATACAAATCCTAAGAAAAATCCAAAAGTAACAAGATACCTGATGGTATAAAATGATTTGCAGCCCTAAAGTCTGGGGGGAAGGAAGCAGATTCCAGACCAAGATAACTATAGCAGCATGGAATGAAAGAAGCAACGAGAAAGAAGGTTGTGGGAAATCCCAAAAATGATGAATGTAGATTATGGTGAATACTCTCTAAGGAAGATTTGGGATGATAAGTAGCACCTAATCTTAAAACAGTTTGAAGCTGAAATAATGAATAGTGGATGAACAAAAATAGAGTATCACATTTTTCTAGAATTCATGTAGGACAGATATAAGAACTTTTACACTAAAAAAAAAATTTACTTGTGCTATGGTAATGGCACACAGGTGATTTGGTGATGGGAAGCCTACAGGGATTACAACTGAGATGGGAAAAGTCACAAAATTTAACAATAAACTATTATATTATTTTTTAAAAATAGATAAATAAAATTACCTGTGTTTGGAACTATAATTACAATTTTGTATCTTTCTGTTGCACAAAAGAAGTTCAAGGTTATTCTCTTGCTAGAACTCTTATGACAAATATTGTATTTGTGTGTGTGTGTGTGTAAAGAGAGGTAGAATGTCATCAGCTATCAACTCATCTTAGTCCTTTTCCAAATCCACTGACTTGAGACAATGTAAAATCTTTATTTTTACCTCTAAAGATGTGAAAGAAGTTTGGCTGCATGTCCTTCAGCAATGTTTTCCTCCAGCATCTAAGTCAAAACCAGATAAAGCATCAAGCAACTGAGATATTGAATTAATATTCTGATTTCTAATTCAAAATATTTCCAAGACTGCATTTGAGTAGTTCCAAAAAGCAAATCAAGTACTACACTTTTCTTCTTATTATACCTTAAAAACCACCTTTTTATCCAATACTAGTGCATCAGCTCTTTGTGAAACTGTTGGATTATGTATTATCAGTAATTCATTTTTTTCTAATTGGAGAAGGGGAAATATCTAACTCAAAAGTAGATATTGTTGGACTTTTCAGTGAATAACTTTTACATTGCAGAGACTAACCAGCATCTTGAATTAAATTCAAAAACAAGTTTTAAATTTTAACTTTTGACTTTAATTATATTATTAAATATTTAAGAATGCAACATTGATTCATAATGCATATGTACCTATTATTAGTGAAGACTGGCTCAGTCCCAGAGTTTATGTCCTCTCAAGAATCAGTTACACACAGTAAGATAATCACTTACACACAGTAAGATAAGTACATTGGAGTTAAGTCCCTTGTAATCTTCACCATTAACTTGAAATATAACATTTTGGTAAACTCTAAACTTCTTTCTTTTTTAGGTCTAAAATGGGAACATAAACGTGATGCAGATTTTAAAAAGAAAAAAAAAGAAGTCTTAATAATTACTTTGATAATGTGCAAAGTCAACTATTGTCATTTCTTGAGACTCTTAGCTTAAGAGTATATACATAGCAGGCCCTCCCTGGTGGCACAACAGGTTAAAGCACTGCACTGAGAAACTAAAGCCACTTCCATATGAGTTCTATTCCCGGCTGCCCTGGAGATGATACACATGGCAAGACAGACCTCTCCACATGGCGAGACAGACCTCTCCTGACCAGCCCGCTGCTCCCCTCAGCATTGTACTTGGTCAGTCAGCCTGTTCTGCTCCCCACTCTGTCTCTGGTGAATCCTCTCACTGCCCCTGCACCTCTGGCCTGTACCCCAGTTCTGTATGCACAAATAAATAAATCTTTATAAAGAAAAAAAAGAGTATATACATAGCAAATACTCTCTGAAGGAGTATACATATGAAAGTATAATAACTTAAGTGTCCAAACATGTAGTAAGCTTGCATTTTTCTGTTCACATCATGTGTTCACATCACATAGTGCTTTAGATTGCTTCAGTTTATTTCAATAAAACATCAACTTTTCTACTGTATCTTAAATAATTTTTTTTAGAATTTGAAATCTACTCTTGACTAATCCATGCTTTCCTTGTATGTAATGCCTTTACAGATGTTTTCCTCTTTGCTTTTATTTTCCTTATAATTTTGTGAATTTGGATAAAGGAATTAGTAATTGAAAGATATAACCCTGTCAAGTTACCTACCTCAATTTATTTTCATTTTTAGGTGACATATCCATTTCCTAGACTTTTTTTTTTCTTTTTTGTAATTGCCATTTTAATAGGCCACTGTCTTTGAAAATAAGACTATCACAGTTGGCAAACAAGAAGACAAGACTCCAGAGAGAAGACTATGGCAACTCCTAAGTTTTATGAATTTTACTTACTCATCCAGCATAAGTAGACTGGGCCATTAGTTTTTTTTTTTTTTTTTTTTTTTAGTTAATGAGATGTCTGTATATGTAAAGATATATTATTCCCAAAGGATAAAATATAAATATTTGAGTTTAATAGTTGAAAGATGGAAATGAGCTCCAAGAAAATGTTTCTTAGGTGAAGTACAGTCTTTAATCATTACATCATCATCATTAATCAGTAGCCTTACTTACTCCTACTTTTAGCAATATAATTCCAGGTTGTACAAATTCTATAAGTAAGCACCATAATTACTACTCAACAGAATTCAAATTTATATTATGCCTCGCATGTCTAGCCATTGTGCTAGGCAATATGAAGAATATAAATAGGAAAGGATGGAATTCAGTCAGATAACGAGATAAACATTTGTTTTAAAAGCAGTTAATACATACATAGTATGTATTTATTCTTAATGGCTTCTATTGTCTTCTATTCTTTGAAATGAACACATGGGATGAAATAGTCAAAGGTTCATGGGGAATGGTCTAAGTGCATAATGTAAGACATAAAAGTGGTCAGATAAATAGGCTGAAAAGCATAGAGGCAGGAATGTAAAGAACATTATAGAATGAGAGGAACACCTGCTGACTGTAGAACAATCAGACTACCTTCTACATTCTTTCTCTATGAAAGGCAATGCACACTCTAGATTAAACGTTACACATTGAGTATACATACATGTAACATTTGAGCACTAGGAATAATACCCTAGTGTGTGATTTTATGCTGTAACCATCTTGGAGCAGCAATTATATTCAGCATATTTAAACACCTGTATTATACCAGCTTAATTTTCTATCCAATTTTGTATTTATAATTTTATTTTATTTTGCTTACAGACGGTCCCAAGATTTGTATAACCTTCAGGATCCACACAGATCTGGATATAAAATGTGATTTCAAAATGAAGAAGCTAATAACTGAGGCTAGGGGCAGATCCCAAGGAATCAGTATAATAAAAACTGATACAACATGAGAATATTAATATCTCTGGGCTGGAAAAAAAGGGACTTCATTCATTGCCCCCAAACTGCATGGATCTAGGAGTAATAATTTCGTCTCTCTGACTTCAGATATGCCATCTGTAAAAATGAAAAGGTTAATCCAACACTAGTCCTTGAATTGGTATTCATTCATAATCAAAAGTTTAAGGACAACTTAATCATTAGCACATGATGAAATAGCTCAATGAACAACTATGCTTCAGAGGCTGCTGGGTATGAGGGAAGTCAGGATCTGGTTTCCTGAAGCTGAGAGCCCCAATTTTTTTGTTTTTTCGTGAGGAGAGGCATAAAGACACTAAAAAGCCCACAAAAATGCATATGAAAGTATTGACATGTGTAGTTTGAGAGAGGGTGAGTAGAACGATTAATTTTAATGGCTATTACAACTTCAAAACGAAACAGTCCACAAAAGGGGCAAATTTAAATAGGAAGATTGCATAATTAGCCAAATTTATCAAGTTAGGATTTTGGTTTTCCAATTCATTTACCCAGTTAGCCAAAGCTTTAACTAAAAATTGCTTGGCAGGGCCCTCCCTGGTGGCGCAGCGGGTTAAAGCACAGCACTAAGAAGCTAAAGCCACCTCTGCAAGAGTTCAATTCCCGCCTGCCGCGGAGGAGATCCACATGGCAAGGCAGACCTCTCCTGACCCACCCGCTGCTCCCCTCAGCAGTGTACTTCGTCGATCTGCCTGTTCTGTTCCCCACTCTGTCTCTGGTGAAACCTCTCACCGCCCCTGAGCCTCTGGCCTGTACCCTAGTTCTGTATGCACAAATAAATAAATAAATCTTTAAAAAAAAATTATAAGGACTTAGAAAACTGTTGCTGTGGACATAAAGTGTTCACAGATATGAAAATTTATAGGTGAGGCAATCACACAAATTTCAGCATCTATATTACAATGATAGAAACACAAATATATCTGTCTTCAAAAGAGTATTACCCATAACAAGAGTTTCTTTAAAAGAAGTCACTTCAGAATGAGTTTGATACCCTGCTCCGGAGGTGTACCTCTTGGCAGCAGACCTCTCCTGATTCACCCGCTGTTCCCCTCAGCAGAGTACTTCGTCAGTTGGCCTGTTCTGCTCTCCACTCTGTCTCTGGTGAATCCTTTCACTACCCCTGCACCTCTGGCCTATACCCCAGTTCTGTATGCATAAATAAATAAATCATTAAAGAAAAAAAATCAATAGCTGTTTTATATATTAAAATATCTCAGTTGCCTTAGATTCATCATTTTCAGTTTTAAACAAACTTTTTTTTTTTTTTAAGATTTATTTATGCACACAGAAATGGGATACAAACCAGAGGTGCAGGTTGATGAGAGGCTTCACCAGAGACAGAGTGGGAAGCAGAACAGGTAGACTGACGAAGTACACTGCTGAAGGGGACAGCAGGCGGTCAGGAAGGGTCTGATGTGGGTCACCTCCGGGGCTGGGGATCGAACTCACACTGAAATGGCTGCAGCCAGCCTAACAGTGCTGCATCCTTACCTGTTGTGCCACCAGGGAGGGCCCCGTTTTCAGTTTTGAAAACAACTAACAAGTCTGAAATTTTAAGTCAGTTGACAAGAAAAGATAACTAAATTAATTAAAAAAAAAAAAGGAGAGCAGAATTCATTTTTGCATACAATTCTAAGAATTGTGCCTTGGATTACTTAGTAAAATTTTGGGCATGATAGAAGAATTTGATAGTCCATTTGATTTCCAAAGTAGGATTAACTCTCAATTATAAAGATTGCTTACAAAGAGCAAACCTATTATTTAAATTAATCTTGTGTTGAATGAATTATAGTGCTTTACAATTCTCTGAAAGTTGACAGAAGGACAGGCTAAATCCAGCAAACAGTGCATGCTCACAGAGATGTACACTCAGATGGCTCCTCTCTCATAGAAGAACCAAGCAAGTAGACTTTGTTGAAATATTAGTGAAGTTTAGTTTTATTATTTTATAGATGAATATTATAATAAATTATTTCCTCCAAATCCTCAATATAGTATTACATTGTGATTCCATCATCATTTTTCTCTTTATCTCTTTTTGTAGACCAATGCTATAAAACTACAAAAAGTCAGAGAATGGGGGACAACAGGAAATTGAGTTCGAGATGCCATTGAAAAAGAAAGAGGAAGCCAGACTGTCCAAGACCTTATAAATGTCTTGCAAGTGACCTCATTATAGGAATAGCAATGAACTACATAGAATAATGTTTAGGAAGTTATAACATGATTTCCATAGTTTCAATTTCATTGCTTGTAATTGGCTTGTAATTTCTATGTCTTTTTATTTAATTTTGGATGATTGTATAGTTCTAAGAAGACAATTTTAAAATAAGCATTAAATTTAATAGTATGTAATTACCAATCATTTATTATGTGTCATTAGTATTTAGTATTTTCAAATAAATTATAATTTTATCATATTGTGGTGACGCTTCACATGAGATCTATCATCTAACAAAATTTTAAGTGCATAATACATCACCTTTGAATAACAATAGATAACAGCATTGTAAAACAGATCCTGAGCTCCTATTTATCTTGCCAAATGAAACTTTATGTCCAGTGATTAACTCCCCATTTCCCTCAGCTTCCAGTCCCAAACAACTACCATTCTTCTCTTTGACACTATAAATTTGTCCTTTGAAAGACTGGATTCCTTTTATGTAGATACTACATTTTCTTTATCCATTCATCTTTTTAAAATGTCTTTGTTTCTATAAAATGGTACCATTTTGTTTTCTTCCTCAACTGTTTTTGTTACATTTTAATTTTCAATGCTCTGTGCAATTCAAATTTCTGAAAACTGTGTTCTACACAAAACCTTTGATATCCTCAGCCTCTAAAAGTCTGAGATTATGTACTTGAAGGAAAAGATGAAAAAGCTGTCCAATTTTACCTTTTTTTTCCAGAATAGAAACTATTTGTGCATAAAATAGTTCTTTTTAATTAAAGATGCCACATAAAGTTATCTGTGTGCCTTGAGAGTTTGGACAAACCACAAATTGTTATAACCTCTTCTAGTTTAGTTCAACATGCTTTTATATGGATAGATTATTAAGTTTCCTTTACCAATTGTGCAGAAGATTATGTGACGCTTTTACAAAGTCACCATATAAAATACTATAGGAAAAAAAAAGAAAACATATATTATTTTAGGGTTTCCAAAAATTTATTTTAGAAGCAAAAAATCTTGAAAATTGATTGAAAGCCATATTTGAATTTATGTATAATACAAACACACCCTAAATGGTAATGATTTTGTGAAATATAAACATAACTAGATAGCTTATTCTCTGGCATCATACATGACAATACATTCTCAAACTTGCATGAAACTTGTTTTTATAGTAACTGATATTTGTCAAATTTGTCTGGTTTTTGTTTGGTAAATCTATAAATATACTTCTTAGAATAAACATAAATATTTTCTTCTACATTTCAGGCAGGAAAGATTCATTTACACGTGTTAGAATGAGGTCTCATGCTGTTATGTCTCTTCATTTTTACCCAAGTTATCTGTGACAAAGCAAGATCAGAGATAATTAAAGTGAACCTCATTTGTCAGAGGAAATATTCAGGATATAGTGTGTCCTGATATTGATTTTTATTTTATAGAGGCATATATGAGAATTAATCTGAAATGCCTCCTTTTTTTTTTTTTAAGTGTTTCCATCTATATTAAACTGCGCATTCACAGTGCCCATCAAAAAATTTCCTACAAAGTATCATCACTAAAATACACACCCTCAAGTTTTAGGAGCACAAATATTTGCTGCAAATAATTTTTTTAAAAAGATAAGCACATGCATTCTTTAAAGGTACTGTAACAAAGATAGTCCATATCTGCACAGATAGTTAGAAACCCAGAGTAAACATTGATCTCTTAATGCATCCCTTTGCAATTTCCTTTTTGTTAATAAAGTTCTAAAAGACAATTTTGTACTGTATCTAACTATGGACTCAGGAAGCATTTATTAGGACATAATAATACAATACCTTAAACATATTAAATGAAAATTCCTCTGAACTATTTAGCATTTTAGTAGTAATAATATGTGTTTCATTAATATAGCCCATTCTTCCAACCTAAAGATTTTAATTGTTATGAAAAACCCCTAGGATGCTATCCTTTTTTCCAATAGACAAAAAGTAAATAAAATATAATCATCAAACTTAGGGGGAAATGAAATTCAGTAATGCAACTGAATATAGATTACTTAGTTCATGCACCATCCTTAGTGTTAAATATTCCATTTCGTAAGAACATTAACTATTAGGGGACCTCCCTGGTGGTACAACGAGTTAACGCACAGCACTATGAAGCTTGTCTGAAGCCACTGCAGCATAAGTTCGATCCCTGGCCAGGGAGGTGACCTGCATGGGTGGCAGACTTCTCCTGACCCACCCACTGCTCCTGTCAGTAGTAAACTGCCAAGTAAATCTGTCCTGCTCCCCACTCTGTTGAATTCTCTCAATGCCCCTGCACCTCTGTCCTATACCCCAGTTCTGTATGTATAAATAAATAAATCTTACTTTAAAAAAACCACAGTATTAGTCTATTAGAAGATGAATCCAACATTTGCCTTTTACCTAGTTACCAAAGATAAAATATATGGATACATATGTGCATATTTGAAAAAAAAAATCTAATACATAAACCTCAAAATCTATGTCATTTTTGCTGTCACATTTTAAAACATGCAGATCTATAATGGCAAAGCCTCAGATAGCTATATGAGAAACAGTGAAATGTTGGGGAATAAGGGAACAGAAATACCTTCTAAGTCTAACAGTGTGGTCCCCAGGGAAAGGGGAGATTCTAGGTTTGCTACTCTATCCAAGGAAGGATGAAATTGAGCAAGAAGCTGGAGAGACTGAAGAAGAAAGGAAGCAGGATGGAGAGCCAGAAGGAACCTGAAGGAGACGTACGGAGCAGAGAGAAATGTTAAGTCGCTATACTTGCTTCTTGGTTCTGGACTGATTGAAACACATTGGGTAAGAGACTATGGAGGTTAAGGAGGGCTATTTATCTTATTTTAACTTTGTTCTTTTCCTTTCAGGTGTACTGGATTCCCTTTGCCCTTTTCCTATGGGTCCCCACCAGAACATGCTTTAGATTTATAGAAGGCTTTAGGGCCTTGTTTTGGACCAACTTTGTTTGGCTGGCCATCCCCATGAGGGGATGGATAACTTAGGGTGATTGATTTGGAATCTATATTTGTCCCCATTCTTCCCCTTTCCTGTATTGCACATTAACAGAGTTCTCTTTCATTGAAGGTCTTAAACACTTAAATGTTTTAAGTCTTAGTGTGCTTAGGTGTTAGTGTGGTAGAAGGCAGGCCCTATTTAGAGTGGGCAGGTTTTGGAGGTTCTGTGGTGTCCTCCTCCTTTTCCTGTAATATAAGGAGAATAGACAGTTCGGCACTGAAATTCTGTGTGTGTGTGTGTGTGTGTGTGTGTGTATAATATTGACATTAAGATTGATATTAAGATTGTTCTTGGGTTATCATTATCATATTTTTCCCAAATTTTGAAGGACAGTCTCCACAACCAAACAATACCAAAATCTTCTTCATTGATTGCATTCTGAATTATAAATGAATGAGCGATGCTGCTTGAGGAATGAAAGACTGATAAAAGACTGCTAGTGGTGAATTAAGTGTTTTGTAAAGTCAAGGAAATATCACCCATAAGTAGATAAAATTTCCATTCTTGATGCAGGCCTTTAACCATCCAATCATGTTGCCTGTATAGATAGCATATTACAGGTCATTGTTAATTACCTTGGCCAGATAGGCTGTATAATGTTAGAACTCAATCCCCATATAAAAATACTAAGGATATTTACACCAGATATTTGATGCTTTCCTAGTTCTGTGACTATTACATCTCCAATGTTTCAAAACTAAATCTTAAATTTTACTTAGGAGAGATCAAAGACGGATAGAGGCAGATAAAAAAAATTACTTATTTTATGACAGAGCACTTTCAGAGGTAGAAATTAAACACCCTGTTAATTCATTTCTCTTTTTAATTATTGTTTTTGTTCTGACTTAGGCTGAGAACTATCATGTGAGGATATAAATTTAAAGAAAACATCTTTTCTGAGTCTAGAAAAAACAGTGAAATATATTGTTACATATTAAAATTGGTAAAAAAATTATCATGTCACATAGGGTTATTCTTTTTGAATCAGTAAGCAAAAAAGTACTTGACAAGACTGAAAATTTGAGGAAAAAAGTTGAGCTAATTCTTCATCAGAAATATGGAATCCGGCCCTCCCTGGTGGCGCAGCGGGTTAGAGCACTGCACTGAGAAGCTGAGGCCACTTCCGCATGAGTTCGATTCCCGCCTGTCCCGGAGGAGACCACATGGCGTGGCAGACCTCTCCTGACCCGCCCGCTGCTCCCCTCAGCAGTGTACTTTGTCGATCTGCCTGTTCTGTTCCCCACTGTCTCTGGTGAAGCCTCTCACCGCCCCTGAGCCTCTGGCCTGTACCCCAGTTCTGTATGTACAAATAAATAAATCTTTAAAAAAAAAAAAAAAAAAGAAATATGGAATCCATTAGAACTGAAAAAAATAATCACAAGATAAGCAAAGCATTCACAACAGAATATAAACCTCTCCGGTTTTGACGGCTGCTCCCCTCAGCAGTGTATTTCAGTACATCTTCCTGTTCTGCTCCCTACAACGTCTCTGGTGAATCCTATCACCCCTCATACTTCTGGCCTGCACTCCAGTTCGTGTACCATAAATAAATAAGTAATAAAACATAACAAAAGAGAATGTAGTGATATTTGTGATAGCTGGGGCGGAAGGGGGGTGGAAGGATTAGGACAAGACTCATATTTGAGATAACAGTTGTCAATAATGTGGAAATTTAGACTAGCGCATAGAAGTATAGCGCACAGAAAAAAGTAGATTTTTTTTCTTTTAAAAGAAAAAAAAATCTACTCCACAGTTAAATCTGTATAAACTCAAAGCAGACAGAAAGTGGAAGAGGAAATGATAACAGACTAGTAATTCATATTAAAAAGAAGAAAGGTGTATGGGTGGTGGTGTGAGTGTCAGGTGTCGCAAGAATGCCTAGAACGTCAGAGTCTGTCAAAACATGGAATGGTTAGCGGGTTGCTGCACTACTAAGTCTTTGTTAAAGGGGGTCTATAAGGAAAACATTTCTTTTTGAAGATTTTATTTATTTATGCATACAGGACTAGGGTCAGGCCAGAAGCACAGGGTTGGTGAGAGGATTCACCAGAAACAGAGGGGGGAGCAGAACAGGCCAACTGACCA
>NW_004567107.1:60978036-60983987 GCF_000260355.1 Condylura cristata | reverse complement strand
AAAATAACAAAAATAATGAACAATCATATACCAGAGACATGTTGTGGGGGTGGAGTGGGGAATGGGATCAAAAACGAGGTGGGGGGAGGGAAATGCACGGGATTATGGTGATGGCACATGGGTGACTTGGTGATAGGAAACCCACAGGGATTACAATTGAGATGGAAAAAAATGTATAAAATAATGTAAAAATAAACTTCTGTAATAAAAAAAAAAATTTACTCATTTATGCATAGAAGAACTAGGGTGTAGGCCAGAGATGCGAGGGGGTGAAAGGATTTACCGGAGATAGTGTGGGGAGCAAAACAGGCAGATCTACTGAAATAACACTGCTGAGGGGAGCAGTGGGCAAGACAGGAGAGGTCTGCTGAGCTATGTAGCTACTGGTAGCGGATCAAACTCAGGGCTCAAAGATAATAGCATGATAGCACTGAGACTTAGTTCCTACACCTTTATATTTTTTGTGGTAAGAAAATTCAGGAGCATAAGAGATTGGGGAAGGGAGAGAAGAGAACAAGAAAAATGTAATAAGTAAAAGTGAAAATAATGAACAACTATAAACCAGAGACATTTTGTGAGGGTGGGAGGGGAATGGGATTGGAACTGGGGTGGGAAGAGTGCACTGGACTGTGGTAATGGCACATAGTAAATGTGGGAAGCCCATGAGAATTACAACTGAGATGAAAAATGCACAAAATAAAGAATGATGTAAAAAAATAAAAATATATAATAAAAATAAATAAATAAATAACAAAAGATTTAATCTTGTAGCAACTTTTGAGTACCCAATACAGCATCAATGGCTCTAGGCACTTTGCGACATTGGAAGAACTCCAGGACTTTTTTTTTTTTTTCCTGGCACTCAAACTTTGTACCCTTTGATTTTCATCTGCTTTTACCCCTCCTCAGCCCCTATTTGATACAAAATCCTTCTGCATTTCTATGAATTTGTCCGTTTTAGATTCCAAATATAAATGACTCCTTCACTTAGTACATTGTCCTCCAGGTCCATTCATGTAAATGACAGAGTTTCCTTTCTTTAAGACTGAATACCTATCTATGTTAGCTGCATCCATTCATCTGTTAGGTTGAATGGATGTTTCTACATCTTGGCTATTGTGAATATTGGTGGCCATAACCTTTTTTTCTGTGATTCAATCTTCCTATTTTCTATTGACCTGATCTAAAATGTTTTATTTCTTCCTTATTGAATCTTAGTCGGTATGAAGGAGAAGGAATATGGGAATAGGTCTGCAGCCTGGGTCCATGGGGGCAGCTTGGAGTACAGGTCCATGGAGTTACTCCTGGAGCAACACAACAGCCTGAGCCCACAGAGGCAGGCCTGAAACACACATCTGCAGGATTCAGCCTGGGTTTGAAGACAATGGGCAGGCCTGATGCTTGCGTCTACAGAGAACTTGTGTACTAACCTCAACCTGCTTCTCCCACTGGGAGGGTTTTATCCCTCTAAGTGCTGCACTATGTGTCCTTGAGGGAGGGATGTTGCTACTGATTTTACTGTCCTTCTAACCTGCTTCAATTGTCTTCAATTGCTGCATCTCGGAAGTTTAATATTTCACATGGAATCAGGACTCTCAAATGGATGGTTGCTTATATTCATGTTTATATGAAGGGGCAAGGACTAGAAATTCTAATTCAGTCATTTTTCTGACATCAATTTGTGACACAGTTTCTTATTCAGAGCTCTTTCTCAAAAGCAACTGAATTATTTCTGCACAAATCACATATAGGATAATTTTTTTTTCATGCAACTGTTCCCTGTGCATAGTTGCTTACAGCAAAATCTTACAATGTGTCCCATGTTTTATCCTGTTCATTAATATTATAGTAATTACATTATGACATTTAAATTGAATTTTAATATTTAAATAATTAAAATTGAGTAATTAAAATGTGGCAAAGTTAACATTTATTAACATTATTTAAACAAATAATTAAATACTTACTGAAGAGAGTAGACTTTCTTGTGGGTGATGAATAAAAATCTAGACAAATAACATATCCCAGAATACAATATAACTTGAGGGACAGATTTCCAGACCCGCTTGAGACATTAACAGTCTTAGACAACACTATATAAAAAAAAAAAATCACCAATGATGAACTATAATCTAAAATAAGAAAGTCTAGGGTCTAGGGTACATGAAGTAACATTGTTCACTATATTGATATTATTAAGTACTGATATTATGAAGAAAGCAAACAGCTGTACCTGTGTTAAGGGGAACTACAGTAGAGCAGTATTAACATACTGTAACATATACTAACTAATTAAAATGGTGAACTGTTTCTTCAGTCATACTTCTGCTTTTTTATACTGGAGATAATTTTCCAACAAAGATAAATGGATGGCAATTATTGTTATGATTAATGCTAATAATAAATAAAATAAATTGATACCATTTTTTGGTTGAGAAATATTGTTTATAAGTATAAGAAGCTAAACATCATTGGAACATCTATCAGCTGTACCTGAATCAGTGCCTAAGGCCGTCACTTTGATTGACCCTTCAGAAGTCTATGATGAGTCAGCTTAATTATTTCCATAATTCATTCAAAAGCTTTCTTTTTGCATCTTCTGAATAAAAATGCCATTTAATATTGTAACCTCCAAGATATTAACATCCTATTTTAATAAAGATTTTAAGATGTTTAGCAAAATGTCTATGGTCATACCATTGCTAAGAGGTACATTTGGTTTTTACACTCAGGTTTGTCTGGTTGCAAAACCTGTGCTTTATTTCTTAGTAAGGCAGACTTCACATAGTCTGGACAAAACAACCCCCAACTGCCGTCCTCCTCCTCCAGTTTTGCTATTCTTCCTAACAACAACCTATGGGGAAAATCTCATGGATCATAGACTAGAGCAGAATGTCACAGTATTTGGTAGCACATCAGTTTAAAAGGTCAATCAGCATCACAGTAAAGCATTCTAATCATCCATGGAAAATAAATTGCTTATATTTCTGCTTATTAAACAAAGTGAAGGGTAACTTATCATGTTCCTATTTTGGATACATTTTTTCTCAAGACCAAAAAAATACCTATTATTGTTAATCATAGTAGTCTGACCAATTATCACACATTAACAAAGATATTTTGCGTTACCTTAACCATGAATGAGAGCTGCAACTATGATAGAAAAGCACATACAGTTGCAGAAAATACAGAGTCATCAAAATGAGGAGATGGAGATACAAATAAGTTATCTGAAAAGAAAATAACTGACAATATAGGCTCTGCCACAAGAACCTGAAGGAATGAGTCAGCTGGCAGAAGTTAGAAACAATCAATAATCACCAAGATGCAAGGAAGACTGACTAGCAGGAAATGGAGGAGCAATATTTAGAAAGGATTCTCAGGAAAGAATTCTATGACTATTAAAACCGACTTTTTAGAACAATCTACCTACCACAGGAAGCTGTGAGAATGCCATCATGCAGGGCACACAGGGATTAGACTCCCAGAACCACTAAAGGCAAGTGCTAGCAGATACATTAGTGGGAAGTGAGAGGAGCCTTTCTATTGTTAGCTCCTTTCAGGACAACTTAGAGGAAGTCTTTGTCCTTGAATACAATTTCAGGTGTTTATTGAAAGAGGCAGATTTCACCCCTTTACTGTGTCTGCTCCTTTTGTCCTCCAGGCAATGCTTCTGCTAGGTTTGCAGGACTAAAACTCCAAGTTACATGTGTTGACCTGTGAGTGTGACCAGGAGGTTTTTTGTTGTTGTTGTTGTTTTAACATACTCACGAGAACAAATTATAATATATCATATAAATTAAATTCACCAACATCTTAACCATCTAGTGATAAACAGACTAACAATTCCATGGACAAACTGCCAGATATTCCACAGATGTATGTGTGCAGTTACATAGGTTTGTATTTATGAGGGTTATAATTTTACTGTTTAGTCTCTTTCTGCAGTTTGCTTACTAATTAAATATACTATAATCATCCCCCGATGTAATTAGTTATCTTGGTGTTATACTGCAGATTACATCTGTAGTGTTGATAGGTAACTATTTTCAGTGGCTGGAAACAAAGTTTCACTTTCTTACTATTTTATGTACTACTACATTGACTAACCTTGTACATACCTTTTTTTTTTTTTTGTCATAGCATTATTCACTGCTTTAAGAGAAATTCTTATATTGAAGGATCAAACAATATACACATTCTATTTGAGTACACTCCACACAGAACGTATCTTTCTGGAGAGAGAGGAAGTAGGTTTGGGAGACAAGGTGCCTGTGTGACCACCAGTTGATAAAATGTGCCTCAGCTGCCTCATTTATACAATGAAATTCATAAAACCACTTTATATATGTAAATATCATCATGAAATTTTGATAAATACCATGTAAAATATTCAGATTAGAACCTGTCAGAGAAGAAATTCTGAGATGTTTCCTTTTTATTTTTATCATTATGTTCAATTGTCATTCCCATCAAAAGTTATTTTCTTGAGGTCTCCCTGGTAGTTTACGGGTTATGGCTCAGTACTATTTCCACCATGGCCTGAGTTTGAGCCTGCCCAGGGAGCTGACTCACATGGTGCAGCAGACCTCTCCTGTCTTGCCCACTGCTCCCCTTAGCAGTATATTTCAGATTTCAGTCAAGCTACCTACTCTGTTCCCCATTCTGTCTCTGGTGAATCCTTTCACCACTCCCCACCATACTTCTGGGGCCAATGCCCAAATTCTTCTAAGCAAACTAAAATAGGAAACAACCATTGTCTTTATATATATATAAAACTGAGTGGTAGGGGACCCTAAACAGATCAAGGCTCTGCCGCCCAAATACTTCACCAAATTCTGTGTGGGTTCTTCACCGACACACACAATTGCAAGTCTCCTCACGTTCAGGAAACAACAAAGGGATTTATTTAACAAACGGAAAACAAGAGTTCCGAGGTCAATAATAGTTGTTCACTTTACCCAAAGTGGTGTCCAGAACAGTCCTGCACAAAGACACTTATGATGGCTTCTTGCTGCCATGGAGGATGAGCAGCTGCTCTCCCAAACAACAGGCCACCAGTCTAAGAGGGCATCTTCCTGCCTCTGCTGACCTGGGGCACAGGACAGCCTGACTCCACGCCAGGTAGACTGCAGAAGACATGACAAAAGGCACTCCCAGAGCTGCAGGACGCTCCAGTGCAGGACCAGATGAAGGACACTCAGAATAGCAGGCTCAGCCATCAAATGACTCCACAAAAGGCCTCACACACCCAGCTAAGCCAGGAACTGTTTCAGTTGCTCGACTAACTGTAAATCCTGTTCTCTGGGTCTCTACCTCTGGGCCTCGACCTTCAGAGGTCCGCAGCAACCCTTTCCAAAATCAGCCCAGTCCGGAGTCTCAAATTCACTGATCCCAAAATGCTGATGCAACTCCAAACCTGGAACCTGCAACCCAAACAACCTCTTTCTTTCTCTCTTTCCTTTCTTATTTTGCTCCCTGCTTTAAGCCTTCTGCTTCCTCTCCTAGGTAGCCTTATCCTCAAAATCCCATATATTTGAGCATTATTCCTGAGGCTGTTTTGTCTTCACAGCAACCCCCTCAAGGAGGAGCACTGCCTGCAACAGACATTGGTCTCAGTCCCTGGCTATACCAAGATGACAATTAGACAATTTTGGAGGCAAATTTAATAAATAATGTAATTTTATTTTTTGTTTTAACATTCTCTTCTTTGATTTATAGTAGGCAAGATGTTTATCACATTTATTGGTCATTTTTGTTTTTTCCTTTGTGCCTTGACTGATCATAGTACTTTTGGCGTATTCTGCTGTTATAGTCTTGTCTTTACTTACTGACCTACTGATATATAAAAGTTGCTTCTTTCCTATCTAGTTGGACAATCTCTCTTTTTTTTTTTTTTAAGATTTATTTATTTATTCATATAGAACTGGGGTACAGGCCAGAGATGCAGA
>NW_004567107.1:60822579-60977166 GCF_000260355.1 Condylura cristata | reverse complement strand
GTCGATCTGCCTGTTCTGCTCCCTGCTCTGTCTCTGGTGAAGCCTCTCGCCGCCCCTGAGCCTCTGGCCTGTACCCCAGTTCTGTAAGCACAAATAAATAAATCTTTTTTAAAAAAGCAGTTCTTTATCGTCCATACAAAAAAGCTTTTGTTACTATCATTCATCTGGACCCCTCAGTCTTTACACCCCTGACACCCCTGTGGTAAGTGATGTCAAATGTCTTACTTTTTCCTCACTAGGCTAATTTTCTAAATCTTCAATGACACATAATGTAGCATATAATTCAAGGACATAATCTTTAGGATCAGACATGTACTCAAAATATGACTCAGCTCAGTGAATATGGACAAGTCACTTAGTATCTGAGTCTCATTTTTCTTACATATAATATGGAAATAATAATATCCATCTCAAAGGAGCAGTATGAAGGTTAAATGAAATAAAGCATTTGGCAGTTGGGGTGCTTAATAAATGACAGTTATATTTTTTATACTTAATTATATCATTGTTCTCCAATGAACCTTCATCAACTTATATAATCACATAAATTATTCCTATCTTAGTGAATATCAATAGCAGTCATTCACCTCATTTTTCAAGCTAGAAATATTGGAGCCATTTTCAGATCATTCTTCTTTCATATTTTCTATATATAATTTATTATAAATCTTATAAAGTAGCACCTAAATTTACTTTACATCCATCCAATCCGCTCCATTCCCAAAGCCAGTATACCCATCTAGATTCTCATCATCACTTGTGAAGTCTTATTTGAGGATCAGCACAGTTAAAGTCAATCCTTTAACTGATGTCCAAAGACCAGTTCTCCATCATAAACCTATCTATTGGACTGGTCAGCTGTAGCCCTGCACTATTCATAAAAGAAAGAGTTAAAATTAGTAATGGGCCCTCCCTGGTGGTAAAATGAGTTAAAGCACAGTACTATGAGGCTGTTCCAAATCACTGCAGCATGACGTTGATTCCCAGCTGGAGGCCCAGGGAGCAGACCCACAAGGTGTGACCTCTCCTGGCCCACCAGCTCTTCCCCTCAGCAGTGTATTTCAGTCAGTCTGCCTGTTCTGCTCCCCGCTCTGTCTCTGGTGAATCTTCTCACCCTCAGCACCTCTGGCCCAGCACCCCAGTCCTTGTATGCATAAATAAATAAATCTTTAAAAATAAAATTAGTGAGTAAGGAATTTCAGGCCTTTAACACAACAACCTCACCCTATCCATGCAGAATTACCCTTAGCTTATTTCCCTGCACCACTGACCCTTTTAAATTAATTTGCACTTTAGTAAGAAACTCTTTTGCTCTTTCCAGAACAATTGTGTACTACATAGGCCTTTGCTCAAAAAATCCTGCCTACATAACAATTATTTATTAATTCATTCAGATTTAACAGAACTGAAATTAACATTTACTGAGCTTTAAATAAATGCCAAGCATACTTACAAGTTAAAATAATCCCATGACTTACTTGTGCCATTGGTAAGGGAAAAAACTAAGTGTTTGGCCCAACCAAGATCTATATTCTTTCTACTTTTCCAAATATTTATTAGGGACATGCTCTGTGTCCTGTAATGGAATATAATGAACATAAGATGAATTGAAAGCAGATTCTTACTTAAGGAAATCATAGTCTAGTAGAATGTTAGCTAGGCAATCTCTTATTCATAAGGATATCCATGTTTCCCCAAAGATGTTAGAGACATAGCCATATTCTGTAGTTTAGTAACTCATGGCTGCTTCATCTCTTACCATTACTTCTCTCTTCAAAGTTCCTTTCCTGGTTGAGACACTTGTGGAATTTGTAAGGACCTTAATTTACACACTGACTGAGCCTCCATACTGCCTTTAACAGTTTAAGAAAAGGCTTGAAAAACATAATCAAAAAAGTGAAATTCATGTCCAAGTAGGATTTCAGAATTGCTCTTATTTTATATATTTTCATAGCAGCGTGAAGAATGATTGTTATTTTCTCCTCTGTCCATTAGTAATTTGATATAAATGAAAACAGACTACTGAAGTAGAAGGAAGAGATGTAGATTGAAGAGCTGAGTCTGTTGCTTTTCTATCAAATTGCATCGTGTCTCTTGTCATAAAGTTACAGAGTAAATGCTAGTTGTAGATGACAGATATATTCTACTTTTATTCAAGTTTGAAAAAAACTTTTAAAAATTGCCAAGCCCTTGAATAAGCATAATTGCAATTTGAGTGAATGATTCTACTAATGTTATGAATTCTAAACTTCAGGGACCTGCAAATGATCTTACCATTCATGGTTGGAAAGCACTAGCTTAGCTGAAGGAACACTAGCCTAGAAAACTAATTTTTATTAGCTATATGACATGCTACATTATTTAAGCATTATCATGGGATTTCTCATCTTAAAATACTAAAAGTTTGCTCTTATCACAACACTACTACAATAAATAAAGTATATTAAAAGGTTTAAAAATCAAGGAGGCACTAACAAAATTTCAGTTAATATAGTGTTACAAGGCAACCCCAATATAAAATGGGTTGGCCTGATGGTGGGTCCTTGCCCACATGCTCAAAAGGGACTTAAAATGAGACACAAAAAGATTAATAAGTGGTTTATTTATGAAAAAGGAAAATGA
This sequence comes from Condylura cristata, assembly GCF_000260355.1. Taxonomy (NCBI): domain Eukaryota; kingdom Metazoa; phylum Chordata; class Mammalia; order Eulipotyphla; family Talpidae; genus Condylura; species Condylura cristata. The sequence continues at coordinate 60,974,544 of NW_004567107.1, read as the reverse complement.
CGAAATAAATGACTTAAGGAGAAAGAGAGATAAATTGGTTAATATGTCCTACCAGTTTTACTGAGCTGGAGCCCAAATAGTTCTGTGAAACCCAGAGAAAAACCCAGCATCCTCAAGGTCTGGTTACACACCAAATCTGGTACTTAACTTGGCCCTCAGTTCTCAGCAATCCTCCCTTCAGCAGTGATGATATACTGGGATGAGTAGTGCCTTGGCTCTCTTTGGTGTGGGATAGGGGTGGGTTCCATAAAACCAACTTGTGAAGTCTGTTTAGGACATCCTTTCCTCCCAAAAATTGTATAAGTAGAGTTCCTCTGACTATATTTAAAATTAGCATAAAGAATTAGAACTACAAAGGACTGTACTCTCCTACATCATTCTACAAATTAGAAAAATGATGTATAGAATAGAGAAATAACTTGCCTGTTGTCATTCAGTCATTGTCTAAAAAAGTCAAATAAACGCATCTTCTATTTCATAATAAGCATGTCAGCCTGTTACCCAACCATTATTGCTAATATTTGCACTGTAATAAAAGAAAATAGAAATTTTGAGGACAAACAGATGGGTATAGTCATATTCTAGTGCAGGTGTGCATTTTATAAAATGTATTAAAAAATGTAGGTACATTATCTGTGTATCAGAATTCCTGTTGCTAAACAGAATGCATTGATAAAAGACTTTAGATAAGTAAATTGATTTGTAGAAATGGAGATATAGATATTTAGGTATCCAGATAAAGAAACACAACTAGATCAACTGTCTTTTTCATACTAAGAGACACAGTGAGATTAAGTAAAATGAAATGAAACACACTGATAATACACGTCAGAGTCAGAACTTCAGACCGAATTTTACTAGCTCAATATCTCCTTTCTGTCTCTGTATACGGTGCACTATAATATTATACATTATTCTCTTCATAATATTAAATGATTACAGTTAATTGACAAGCAGTTCAAAAGACATTTTATTGGAGCTTCAGTGGAAAATATATTTATAACTTTGCAAAAGGGCATAGGACAAAAGGACACCCAAGTCAAGTGAGAGAAAATTTTAAGATCAAAGGCAAGATACCTGACAGATTAAGACATTACTAGAGGTGGAAATGTAAGGGTGGGTACATTGGTGATCAGAAATTTGAGACTGAAGAAATAACATAGTAGTAAAGAATAACCAGAAAATGATTCAGAACCAGAAGAAACTTCAGAGAGGTTAGGGCTTTTTTTATGACCAATTTGGAGAGAACATACATTTTAGCTATTCTGAGATTCAGTACATAGTCATGATCAACTCTAAATTACTTCTGCTTTTTATATTTCTCTCGCTAGTTATTTATAGTTTCAATATAGAAAACATTTGTGTCTTTTTAGGAATATCTTCCTAAGTATTTTAGGTTTGATGATGCTCTTATAAATACTTTTATTATCAGTGTAACAATTTTTTTTGTATTGATGTTACAAAATGATTTTATAATCTAGATTTTAAACTTTGAAATGTAATTCCCTGCAGTGGTTTTTATTTAATAATCTTATGACTGATAAACTGATATCTAGGATGAACCCTGTTGCATGACAAAATTTTTCACTCTAGGACCCACCCTAGTACGTAACAAGTTAAAGTGTAGCACTGTGAAGCTTTCAGCAGCCCCTTCTGGGGGAGTCAATCCCTGGCCAGGGAGTTAACCTACATGGCATGGCAGACTTCTCCTGTCTCTCCTACTGCTCCCTTAAGCAGTATATTTCAGTAGATCCCCTTGTTCTGCTCCCCACTCTGTCTCTGGTGAATCCTCCCACCCACCTGCAACAGTGGGCTACACCCCAGATCTTGTATACATAAATAAATAAATCTTTAAAAAGAATGTATCATTCCAGCAGTCTAATTATTTTCAGACATCTTTAGTGGCAAAAACCTTTATTGAAAGGAAATTTTAATTACTAGTCCAAGAAATGTATCTGATAAATCAGAGTTTCTCGAAGAGACGCTGATGTGAGGAGCTTGTTTAGGGGGAAGCAAAACCTGCCCACTAAAAGCACCATGGACACAGCTAGAAAACTAAAGATGGTTTACTAAGAATTTGATGTTCAGGAGACTGTCACACATCTGTTTCTTAAAAAAAAAAAAAAATCATTAAGGATAATATGATGTGAGGGGGGAGAAAAGGCATAGCTGCATATCTGGAAAACACCTATATGAAAAGTGGGGAGATTTTAATATAGGTCAGAATTACAGTGAAAATCAGAAAGTCAATGATCCCAAAAGAATTCAAAGTTCATGTTAAGGGTATAAAACAGCAAAGGAAATAAGGCAACAACACACTATTCCTAGAAAGGTAGAAGTTGCAGAAGCCTTTGAGTTAAACAGAAAAAAATTGAATCCCTTTTTAAATTGATATTAATGCACGACCTTGGTCAGGCTCCTTAAAGTCTCTCACCATTAATTGCTTCATCTATAAAATAAGGTTATGTAAGTAAAACACTTATCACTGTATTCACATACTGAACTCATTGCACTCACTGAATTCAAAGATCTTAATTACGATTTTCTTAAAAAGAAAAGGTTTTTTTTTTCCCTTTAGTCAGCATCATTCTATATTAGGTTACCATTTCCAAAACTGTAGCTGTATAAACTAAATGGTAATGGTGACCTTGTATACATTTGATTTTTAAAAATTATAGCATAATAGCAAAAGCATTCGTGCCATAAAAAAATCAATTGCAGTTAGATTAAAAACCTAAATGTGAAAGGCAAAACCATAAAGCTTTTAGAAGATAATATGGAAGAATATATTAATATCCCTGGTAGGAAAAAAGATTTGTTAAAGAAAGCACATATAACAGTACCCATGAAAAAAAAGGGTACTTCAACTATATTAAAAAATATTGTTGTAATTCTGTTTCCTTTGAAAGTCACTATTAAGGAAAAAAGTGAAGAAAAAAAGAAAATATTTAAAACACATAATTGACAAAAGGCTTGTGTCCAGATTATTTATGGTAAGACAGGACAGCCCTAAAACCTTAAGCAACTCAATAGAAACAGTTAAGAGATTTAAAACTTGCATTTTACAGAAAAGCCTAAATTACTAATAACCATACATGAGTGGCAAATATCAGAAATCAGAAAATACTAAACAATGATATTTTCTGACTAATAAAATGTGTTAGCAAGGATATAGAGCTCAATAATTCTCAGTTATGACTGGGAGTGTTAAAAGTTGAATGCACACTTTCATATAAATATATCATAGTTTAGAAATATCAAACCTGTGTACCCACTGATTCAGAAATGTCACCCCCGTGCATAGTTCATAGAGATAAAAAGACTTATTAGCACTAGATCCAAGAATATTTAGAACACGATTATTCATAATTGTCAAATACTGGTAATGATCCCAATGCCCAACAACAATAGAATGGGACCTTGGAAACCAACTTTAGATCTGAGGCTCAAAGGAGGGGAGGAACAGGGTGAGGGAGAAGGAGAGATTAGAGAAGGATGGGTGGGGGTGGGGAGGAAAGCAAGGTCAAGTGTTAAGGGATGAATGTGGGCATTTAGTGGTGGGAAAACTGGACTTCATCTGAGGGGAGAGATCCTATATTGTGGAAATATAAACAAAGATGTCTAAATAAAAACTAATAATTAAAAAAAATACATTGTGAGTACCTAAGTGAGGCAGATCACAGACACAGAAACAGTAGTGTATTTAAGACATCGTTTTGATCCAGAGACAAGCAAATAACAAAAGATATAGACATAGTGTTTATAGAAAGTTCCTAAAAAGACAAATTTATAATTAATATATATAGGCATGAGTGCTAAATTAAAAAAAAAAAAAACTGAAGAAAGTCATTATATATGAGTTAAGTTGTAGAAGTCAGAGTCCAAAACAACTTGCAAGAGAGGAGTTACATTTGTATATTGAAAATATACAAATAGAATTCTGAAAAATGCTGCATGGCTGAGGGAGAACTACAAGGAAGGACAAGTTTGGAAGAGGGTGCCTCCAAAAGTTAGGGTTCTGACCATATTGAAGAAAGTGTAGTTGAAGCTCACAGCCTGGAAAAGCTCAGAGTTGTCCAGGTCAGAGTGGGTTCACAATCACTGAACAAGCCAGAAACACTCTCTGGGTGCAGGAAAACCAGTGTATGTGTAGACACTAAGGGGTTGGAAAATCACCACATTGACCATCCAGTATTAGTAAAGCAGCACACTTTACACCACACATTCAGAAAAAGAAGTCCAAAACTGCTCAGTGTCTTTAGCTCCCTCTACAGACAACTCTTTTACTATCATGCTGGCAGTCAAAAAGCAAAAGCAACTTGTTGCTAAGCGACTAAAACAAACAAACAAACAAATAAAAGGCTTTCCCTGGTGGTGCACCCCATTCTTCTCTTCCTTACTGTACCCCTTTATAATCTATATATTTTGACTAATGTCAAAAAGATCACAGCTTTTATTTAGGAAAACTTCTACTTAAAATGGATAAGATGTGGTGGACTCCCTTGTAGCTCAACAGGTTGAAGTGCAGCACTATGAAGCTAACCACAGGCACTACAGCATGCGTTCAATCCCCGGCAAGGGAGGTGACCCACAACACATGGAATGACAGAATTCTTCTGACCCAATGTATTTCAGTCATTCTGCCTTTTCTGCTCCCCATTCTATCTCTGGTGAATCCTCTCACCTCTCCTCAAACTTCTGACCTGTACCCCAATTCTTGTATGCATAAATAAATATTTTTTAAATGAGTCTTAAGGCCCTCTCTGGTGGTGCCATGTTTTAAAGTACAACACTGCAAGCAAGCTACAGATATTTCAGTGAGTTCAATACGCAGTCCCACAGATGACCACATGGTGCAGCTGACCTCTCCTGTCTTGCCCGCTGCTCCCCTCACATGCTACTGTGTTACAAATATGCTACTGTGTAACAAATTGTAATATATATATGTATATATATGTATTTATATATCACATATACATATATGTAATATATGTGTGTAATATATATACATATATTAATTGAAAATTCATTTACCTCAATAATGCAAAATGCCTCCCAATAATGTAATTATGTTTATAAAAAATCTTGCTTTGAATCCCCTTTCTAAGGTGAGAATAAGTCATGATTTTTGAGATATTTGTAAGTAAATATCAAAGAACTAAACCTTATTTTTACATGACAAATAATATATAATATCTGAGCTAAAGTCTAAAACAGAGAAAAGTTTTACACAAGTGTTCTTATCACAACCATCCTAAAGTATACAGTACCACACATGTTTCCGTCTATTTCATAGCACGTGAATTTTAAAGAGCAAATTAACATTTCCATGATTAACATTTAGTCAACTTGAATTGTACTAATCTTCCTGCTGCTAACTAGTCACAAAATCTTTAATGAGTTAATTTAACCTCATCTATGATGGATAACCCTTAAAATGAAGATGGTAATACTGACCCAGCTATGTCAAGTGACTCCCACTCTTTAAGAAAATGAAAAGAAGGAAATAACAAAGCAATGTGCGCAAAAGTGTTTTGAAGGACAACTTAAAAGAGATAATAAAATAATTATTCATTTACCAATAATTTTGAAAACTCCAGGTTTTGAAAAGTAGATTAGTCAGGGTTTCCTTAGAAACAGAATAAAGAAGAGAATACATAATCAAATCACTATTAAGAAGATTGTGAAGAGACACACACTCTGCTTCCTTCAACCTGTACACTTAGGAAAGATAACAGTATAGTTCCACATCAAGTTTGAAGGTCTAAGAAGCAGAAGCAGAGAGAATGATGTCCCAGGCTTAGAGCAGTAGAGTAGAACAATGTCCCACCTCAAACTTCAGGTAGAGAGAGTACATTCACCCTTCCTCTAACTTTTTGTTCTACTGAGACTTTCAACAGTTTGTGCCCAACTAGCTTAGTGAGGAAAACCTTTATTCAGTTCACAAATTCAAATACTAATCTCTCCAGAAACACTCCCACAGACCCATTCAGAAATGATGCTTACCCAAATATCTGAATATCCCACAAGACTGCCAAGTTGACAAATACAGTTAACCATTGTAAGAAAAAAATATTTTTAAAGTGATGTTATTGACAAAAGTGACCAAGAGCTATAAAGTCTGACTTAAGAACACATAAGCAATTATTTAATCAAAAAGAGTATCTCTCATTTTCTGAAGTATACATTTTTCACTGACAGTAACCTACAAATAGTCTACTCCAATCTTTAAATAGTGAATGAGAAAATATTGATGGCAGAAATGTTAATGTTTTCAGTCAATCAATTCCAGAATTAGAATTCAAATTCAACCTGAGTACTACACTAAGGATCTTAACATGTCCCCTAAGGGTGCTGATAATCTGTGAGTATGAATAGATGCAGTAGTTATCTACTTTATTTTTTGGTCATTTGATTTCTTCCCTTTTGAGTGAGTTTGAAGCTGAGATTTATTATCAGATGGTAGCCTCTGGCAGTGTGGGAGGAAGATGAGCTTGCCATCATGGAATAAAAAATGAGTAGTGTATGAAGACTCAATGAAGTGAAATAAAATCTCCGTTCTATACTCAAATCAAACTGTTACTGTTTCGGTCCTGCAGTCCATTGGGCTATGTTTAATTAGGAGCAAACAGGAGCAGTGCAGTGCTGGGTGAATATGCTAATATTAAAATTCTGACATCAAACACATACATAAGTTGATGTAAAGAATGAAAATCGTACACATTTCATATTTGACCTTGGTTATAATCACCTAAGAGCAAATGTTTGAAGTAAATTTTGGATATGTCTTATGTTTACTTACATATTTAGATCATAAGTTCTGTAACAATTCTACCATAAAATTCATTAGTAATTTAATAGGGCCCTCCCTGGTGGCACAACAATTTAAAACACAGCACTATGAAACTGTCTTCAGCATGAGTTTGACCCCAGGCCAGGGAGGTGACCCACATGGTGTAACAGACCTCTCCTAACCCAGCTGCTGCTCCCCTCAGCAGTGTATTTCAGTCAATTTGCCTGTTCTGCTCCACACTCTGTCTCTGGTGAATCCTCTCAACCCTGTACCTCTGGCCTATACCCCAGTTCTGTATGCATAAATAAATAAACTTTTAAAAAATAATTTAACAAAAATGTACTCACAGACATTAATTACTGTATTTTCAATGAAAATTAACGGCTGCTTGAAGAATAACCAGAAAAAAAGTCATATTTAAAATCAGAAACCTTTAGTCCTCTATTAAGGTTTGACTTGTCTAAGAATCACAATGGCTCTGACATCCTTTATTACCTGTGGAATGTAAAATGCAGCCACTCAGCAGCTGGATGACAGTGATAAAGTGCAAACTAATGGTGTTTACCCTCTGCACTAACCCTGATGTACCTGGCCTTTTCAAAACAGGGAGGCTAATGTCTAACAAGTCATGTAAAAGTCAGAGTGAATGAACCTTAAAGTAAATGTAACATAACCTCCTTTGCATTTCAGTTTTCTTTGAAAATCATCACTTTAAGTTTAGTGTCAAAGCCAAAAGGCAATGATTTTGGGTAAGTTTTGAAGTGTGTGTTAACTTAACCAGAAAACCATCTGGTTACTATTAGAATTTCTTGCTATTACTTGATAGCTTTAGCATTCTGATTTTGCTTTGATTAATTAAGGTGCTGGTATTAGATTCAAGATACTTTCAGATTCAAGATACTTTCCCACAAATTAGAATGACCTCCTTTTCAACCAAAAGCTAAAATAGCAGTTTGTGTAAATATAGGTTTGTTCCAGCATAGAAAATACTGGAAATATGAGATTTTACTAATAGCTAATATGTACAAATGGATGTGCCTATATTATATGCAAAGTGAATACATGTAAACTTGCTATATAGCTATATTTACTTTTTTCTTATTTTACTGGTATATTCAGGCGAGTTAAATAATTGTTCAACGTCATCAATTCACTGAGTGGCAAGTTACGATAAAACCTCAGATTTGTTTTAGTTTCGCATATGTAGCAACTTTTGGTGAAAATGAGAAATTCTACTAATCACTATATATTTAAAGCAGTAAAAAATATTCATAGTATATATGATTGTTTGGTTAATTTTAGCCTATATGAATTTCTATTTCTAATAGAATATTGGATTTACTTCACATGCCTAAGATTGCAATGGAGGCAGGGGTAGGGGGAGATAATCAGAGGTAATAGAGAAGAGTGATTGGGGAAAAAAAAAAAAATATATATATATATATATATACATATACACACACACACATAGTGATCTGTGTCTCTAATTGCTTCTTTTAGAGACTTTTATAAAGATATTTTTCATTCTTCTTTATACAACTTCAGAATTAAAAAAAATAGGACTTGAACTTTTAATAATTGTAAGCTATAGTTCATGGTTCACATTTTTCTATTTTATTTAGATATGATGAGCAAAAAAAAAAGTATGTGTGAAATATACAAATGTCAAGTTTTGCTATATGTTTACATTGTGGGATGATTATCACAAACAAATTAATTAACAGTCCCATAATCTGACCTGGGTACTTTTGTGTGTGCGTGCGACTAGAACACCATCTCAAATATATGATACAGTGTTATTAACTGCAGTCAACATGCTTGACATTAGAAACCTAAAACTATGTTCTCACTGAAAAGTCCATCACTTAATTGCCTAAAGAAAAATTTGGCTTAAATAAGAGGAGTAAACCTGGAGGTTCCTAGTCTTCAAGGTTAATCAACCAACTGGGAATAAGCAAACCTGGGAATAAGCACTAAGAATGCAATGGGTGTGATCTACTGATTATGTTGGTGTATATCAGTGTTCAGATAGAGATTATATACATTCAGAATATGGCTTTTAATTTAATTTTTGGATAAACCTTAGAAAGCAGCCTTCCTCTTACTACTTTCCACAGTATTTGGACTATTTTGTAAAAGAAAAATACATTAAACTGTATGAATATACTCTTCTCCCTTAGGATCTAGAAAAATAAAAGAAAGAATGTGCCTTAATTACCTGTTAGATGACACTCTTTAGTTTTGGTGGTACTTTATTTTCTTATAAAATTGGAAATTCTAAAATAACCATTTATCATTTTAATAGATATACTTAAACTATATTCTATGCCAAATGTCAAATATCTTCACTTCCCATAAATCTGTTCTTACGTCAAAAAAAATGTGTTGATAACTTGGATGGAACTGGAAAAGATCATGCTTAGTGAGATAAGCCAGAAAGAGAAAGAAAAATACCGGATGGTTTCACTCAGAGCAGGAGTATAATGGACTAGGTGGAAAATAACAAAAATAATGAACAACCATATACCAGAGACATTTTGTGGGGGTGGAGTGGGGAATGGGATCAAAAACGGGTTGGGGGGAGGGAAATGCGCAGGATTGTGGTGATGGCACATGGGTGACTTGGTGATGGGATATCCGCAGGGATTACAATTGAGATGGAAAAAAAAAATGTACAAAATGATGTAAAAATAAACTTTTGTAATAAAAAAATGAAAAAAATAAAAATAAATAAAAAATGTACTGATAAAATGTATATGTTACTATGAATCATATAAATCAGTATTTCTTACATCTACCATTTAGGAAGGTACAGCTATCCAAATATGGATTAAAAAAAAAAAACTCACTCAACTTAGTAATGGCAATAAATTAGCATTCCCTGGAAAGTCCCAACTACTCAATAACATTTTTTTGCAAAGTTTCCTAACCTTGGTAAATTAATATTATTATTATTATTTTCTTTATAAGTTCAGATACTAGTGTGGAGGTCAAGTTTCTAGGAATATCTACTGACATACAGGTACATATTCCAAGGTAGTGTTTTCTTTTTTTGGGGGGGGGTGTCAGGAGTGCTGGCATTGTTCAACTTACTTTATTTAGGTTTTTTGGTTGTGTGTGTGTGTGTGTGTGTGTGTGTGTGTGTGTGTTTAATGAAGAGAAGGAGAATAAATAGATGTCACTTCTAAACAGCACAGGGCAAAAAATACAGAGATAATAAGAAGAGGCTGTCAAATGTTTGAACGATCCAAGGGAATCACTAGCTCCGGCATAGCACATTTTCTCCTGCTTTGACAGGAATAGACAGTATTACTGAAAAGGATCACACAGTTACACTCAGAATTGTTGATACCACTTCAAGAAATAAAAACAAACTTGTTCTTCCTTTCTTCAGTTAATAATTTTAGTTTGATGTGCAGATTCCAAACACATAGAAGTCCACTGAGACTCTGTTTCTACAGGATATTTTCTGAAGAGAACAGGATCTTGAATACAACCTCTTAGGTAGAAAATTAGTCTTTTAAAGTTCAGGACAAACCTGTCACACAAAATATTTACTTCCTAGACAAAAATCTTTCTATATACATTATTTAAAACTATCATAAGTTGTATTTCTATTTCTGTGCTAATTAGTCTGCATATATTACTTCACTGAAAAATATAAACTTATTAAGAAACTATCAAATAGGTAAATTGTCATTATGATTATTTTGGGACACAGAACAAAGGCGGGGGTGGGTAGGGGGAGGTGAGGAGATTCACCAAACAGTGGGGAGCAGAACAGGCAGACTGAAATACACTGCTAAGGGGAGCGGGGAGAGGGGAAACAGGGGAGCCGGGGATTGAACTTAAGCCAATATGGTGACCCATCAGGTGGCGCTGAGACTTACTTTCTAGGCCACTAGGGAGGCTTACCCAGGAAGCTACTATTGCTACTATGATTATCCTGATACCACATGTGAAGAAACAAGGGCATAGAAAAGTTAAGTTGCTCAATGCTGAAAAGTTCCTAAGTGACAGAGATAGAATCTGAACCCAGAGCAGCTACTTGACTCCTGAACGTTCATCCTCATTGTTTGTATTCTCCCATCTTAGGGCAAGAAGGATGACCATGGAGGTCAGCACAAAAAGACAGTCTAGCCAGTTTTTGAGAACTCATTAATCGGTTGGAATAGTAGTGTAGTTATCCCCATTAATCAGCAATTTTAGAGAATTTATAATGGTTGCTATGTGGATTTCTTAGGAAATTATGTCTATTTAATTGTGTTCAGTTCAGTCATTTTTAGAGGGGCGATTTTAGGTTTAAAATATGTCCTATGTAAATTGTGTGTTATGAAAACTTACTTACTTTAAAAAGTTGTGGTTACACTATGAATTAGGATTATCTATATAAATCTGTACAAAATAAATGGCTCCTAGCCACAGAAAGATGTTAACTTCAGTTGGCATTCTGATTTTCTACAGCTTTGGCCCTTTGGTACACAAGCTTCTGCTTCTACCCCAAATGCCAACAGAGGATCAGCTCTTTCTCTGAACTTCTTCCTCCATCCCTAAGTCTACCTCACATCCCAGAGACCTAGAATCAGATGTTACCTCTATCTGCAAACATCCTTATGGGGATTTTGATTATCCCAGATTATCTGTTGTTTTCTGAGTATATATTAAAAACTGATAGCAGCTGAAAAATCATGTAAATTTCTTTATATCTCAAATAAATTTTCAAATATCCAGGCAATAAAGTTAGGGCACACCAATAAAGCCTCAACTAGATTTTCTACAAAGGTATAGAGAATGAATGTAGACAGACATGTCATATTTTCAATTTTTTTTTTTAAGATTTATTTATTTGTGCATACATAACTGGGGTACAGGCCAGAGGCTCAGGGGTGGCGAGAAGCTTCACCAGAGACAGAGTGGGGAGCAGAATAGGCAGATCGATGAAGTACACTGCTGAGGGGAGCAGCGGGCGGGTCAGGAGAGGTCTGCCGCGCCATGTGGTCACCTCCGGGGCAGGCGGGAATCGAACTCATGCGAAAGCGGCTTTAGATTCTCAGTGCTGTGCTTTAACCCGCTGCGCCACCAGGGAGAGCCCATATTTTCAAATTTTAAAGATTTTATTTATATATTTCTGGATGTAACAACTGCTGTGTTGGCCAGAGTTGCAGGAGGTGAGAGGATTTACCAGATACCAAGTGGGGGAAAAGAGCAGGTAGATCTACTGAAATGCATTGGTAAGGGGAGCAGAGAGAGGTCTGCTTTGCCATGTGGGTTACCTCCCTGGCCTTGGATTGAACTCAGACAGTCTTGGTGGGTGATCACAGTGGTAGTATTGAGCCTTAACCTCTAGGCCACCAAGGAGGCCCCCACATTTTGAAATTTTAAAGGACCTCAATGTCCAAGACTTGGCTTAATCATAATCTAACTGATCCAATTTTTCTTCCTTTAGTAGTGTCTAAACTCATGTGATTGATAGTTTGCTTACTTTAATAAACATTTGTGTGCCTTTACCCCAGTTTGTCAAAGCATAAACAAATCCTTTAAAAAATCCTCATAGGAAAATTTAAATATAAAATACAGCATTAACTATAATCATTATGCGGTACATTAGATGCTAAAATTTACTCATTTTATAACTGGAAATTTATATCCTTTGATCAAATGAAAGTGATCAAATACCTCCTTTATTTTCCCCAACCCCATTTCCTGGAACTTCCATTCTATAATCTGATTTTATGAGTTTGACATTTTTAGGTTCATATATAAATGAAATCATACATATTTGTCTTTCTGCATTTGACTTATTTCAGTTAACATACTATGTTGCAGATGTATTCATATCATAACAGCAAGATTTTCTTCCTTTTATAGCTGACTATATAATCTCTCTACATACACATATACATATATAAAATACATATTATCCATTCATTTGTCAATATACACTTTAGGCATTTCCATATCTTGGCTGATATTAATAGTGTTGCTATGAAAATGGGGGTGCAAAGAAACACATGCCTTTTGCAGCAACTTGGATGGAGCTGGAAAAGATCATGCTTAGTGAGATAAGCCAGAAAGAAAAAGAAAAATACTGGATGGTTTTGCTCATAGCAGGAGCATAATGGACCAGGCGAGAAAATAATAAGAATAATGGACAGTCATATACAAGAGACATTTTGTGGGGATGGAGTGGGGAATGGGATCAAACGGGGGTAGGGGGAAAAGGGAAGTGCACAGGACTGTGGTGATGGCACATGAGTGACTCAGTGATGGGAAACCCACGGGGATTACAAATGAGATGAAAATATATATATACAAATGATATAAAAATAAACTATCATATAAAAAAAAGAAAGAAAATGAAAATGGGGGTGCAGATAGCTCTTCAAAGTACTGATTTGATTTCATTTGGGTATATACACCCAGAATTGAGATTACTGGATCATGTGTTTGTTCTTGTTTTAATTTCATAAGTAACTTCTATTCTTTTTTCTATAACCACTGTACCAATTTATATTTGCACCAATTGTGTACACTTATTCCTTATTCTGCACACTGTACTCAGCACTATCTCTGCTCCCTGTCTCTCTCTCTCTCTCTTTTTTTTTTTAAATAAAAGCCATCTAACTCTTAACAGATGTGAGGAAGTGTATCATTGTGCTTTGATTTACATTATCTTGGTGATTAGTGATGTTGAATCAACTTTTTAATGATAGAAGATACAAAGTAATGTATTTTGGAACTTGTTTTTCAAAAGGAAGAGGGGGAAAGATTTCAACAAAACGAAGGGCTAATAATGATCCTAATAGAGACAACTTGTGATCAGGAAGGCCATACACTTGCTATATAGAACTTTATTCCTACAACAACATCCAGACATCAAAATCTGTGCTGATTTGTACTACAGCATAAGTTTTCCTATGGATTAAAGACCTACAACAAAAAACTCACAGTTGCATATATTTCCACATTTTTCTGAACTAGAAATAACCCAAGACACTATTATTTCTTAATTTCCCTAAGAAGATAAAGCTTAAAAATTAATCTTGATGACCTTTTTTGCTTGTTCCAAAACAAATGAGCTCCAGCTGCACAAAAGCCAGCAAAGTCAGACAGATCATTCCTTATTCATATTTGCCATACGTGAAGAGTTATCAATTTCAATGGGACAGATGACCATCGTTTTCAGGGGAACCACAAACTGGTTATGAGGTGTCTTTTAATCAAAACAAACAAACACAAAGACTCTGAAATTTGACTTTTTATAAAAGCCCCAATGCCACTTGCCAAGTAATATATTCACTCCAAATATAACATCCTATGCTTATAAACATAAAATACTCATTAGCTATGGTATATTGTATGAATTAACTATACAACAGCACCCCCAGAAGAAGGCTACATATGTGTACCTATCATATTATGTATATTTATGCCAAGACAAGATTCTAACAGTCCTTTGGTTGTTAAGGTTTGTTGTCTACTTGATAAAAGGTGATTGCAGGTTCTCAGATGAGGTTACTTTATACTGGATAGAATTAGGCTGAATGGCTGTGAAGATGAGGTGAGCTTAAGGTGTAGGTTTATAAAATTGTGGAAATGAAAGTTCCAAAGAGGTAGTTTCTCAAAAAGTAAAAGGTTTCAGTATCAGAGTAGTCAGTAATAACTGAATCAGGTCTCTTGGAAAATAGCTGGGATAGCTATTGCTATCCCACCTTGCACCATTTTGTTTTCCATTATATGTAGATTATTACAACTATATTTCCATACAGATACATGAATTTTATTATTTTTAACTTTAGTAAGATATTATACTGTATTTCATAGTTTAGGATTTTTTTTCACTGAGTAATTTGACATTAACATATAGTCATATGAAACAGATTCATGTACAGTGCTGCTATCATCTTTTCACTTTGTTGTTTCATAATCCATCACAGATGTACAAAATGTGTTCATCTACTCTTTTTTTTAAGATTTATTTATTTATGCATACAAGTACTGTGGTACAGGCCAGAGGTGTGAGGGGCCATGAGAAGATTCACCAGAGACAGAGTGGGGAGCAGAAAAGGCAAATTGACTGAAATACACTGCTGAGTAAGCAGTGGGTGAGTCAGAAGGGGCTTGCCATGCCAGGTGGGTCACCTCCCTGGCCAGGAATCAAACTCATGGCACAACAGTGACTTCAGAGAGCTTCATAGTACTGTGCTTTAACTTGTTGCACCACCAGGAAGGGCCCATCTAACTCTTGATGAGTATTTGAGCTGTTACTAAGATTTTGTTATTGTAGTTATTAGTATTATATTCTTTTACATGTCTTCATATATAAATATGAGGTCTCTTGACTTTATACGGTTAGAATTCCTAGTTATAGAGTATATCAATGTCTAAATTTATAAGTGAAAGTCATAATAATGATTGTTAGTGATCCCTATTCCCACTACCAGTATAAGAGAGATAAAGGTGTATAGCACAACCCACAATGGATTCAGTCAAACTTTTAAATTTTTGCTAATACACTGAAAGTATAAAGGCATCTTGCAATGGTCTTGATTTATAGTATCTTGAGAATGAATGAGGTCAAACATTTTCTAATATATTTCCTAACATATAAATTGTCTCTGTTGTATTTGAAATAGCTTTCTGTGTTGTTTGATCCTTTGTAATTTTGACTAGATGGTGCTTTTCTTACTAATTTCTAAGAATGCTTTAGCTAGTTTTGATAAAAAAAATTGGCTGTATTCATTGCTGATAACTTTTTTTCTGATTTATAACCTATGTTTTCTCTTAGAATTATTTTTTAGTGAACCAAATTTTTAGTTTTAATATTGTCAAATATTGCCAATAGTTTTTGTCCTTAAAATATGTTTCCCAACATGTTCTACTAAGATGTTCACAAATGTATTTTCAATATTAAAATCCTTTTTCTGGTAATTATTTTATTTTTGTTGATAGCTAGTTTATCAGTTCAATGTATTAACTCTTCTCTTCTTTCCTTACTGAAGAAATAGGCCACCTTTGATCTACCTAAGTTTCTATGAATGCATCAGTCAAGTTATTAGTCTCTGTTCTATTCCACTGACCTATGTTCTGTCCTGTGCAAGTTATATTTTGCCTTTATAATTATAACTAATTATATGTCCTGATAACTTTTATATGAATTAACAAGCAATATACTATTTATGTGAACAATAAAATGTAAAGTTATTGTGAAAATGAATAAACGATAGCCATATGCAAGAGTCATATGTAATAGATCACTAGGAGAAAAGTTCTAAATTATTACAACTGAAAAAAACATAAATTTTATGCATACATACCACAATTAGTATAAATTATATAAGAAGAGAATGTATAGGCCCTCCCTGGTGGCGCAGCAGGTTAAGCACAGCACAAAGAAGCTTAACCACTTTTGCATGAGTTCGATCCCCACCTGCCCTGGAGGAGATCCACATGGCGAGGCAGACCTCTCCTGACCCACCCGCTGCTCCCCTCAGCAGTGTTACTTCATCTATCTGTCCTACACCCCACTCTGTCTCTGGTGAATCCTCTCACCCTCCGCATCTCTGGCCTGTACCCCAGGTCTGTACGAATAAATCTTAAAAAAAAAAAAAAAAAGAAGAAGAGAATGTATAAAACTGCTCTTCCTCAGGCTTATATTAAAAATCCATAATATAATTCTTCAAACTAAGATATTAAAGGAGAAAATCAATATGATTATTTCAAAAAGCTGCAGACAATACATTTGATAAATTTCAAACTAAATTTGTGATTTAAAAAAAATCTTAGCAATTCAAGAATTGATGAAAGCATCATTAATCTGATGACTATCTTTGAAATCACAAAAGGAAGAGATGGCTGAGCCCCATCCGTTTTCCGCCAACCACTTCAGACACAAAACATTCATTGTGGATAAAGTAAGTTAGAATAGAAGTCAAACTGATTGAACTGTTTAGGTAATAGGATATGGCAGCCTCCATGAAGTCTGTAACTGACTAGGGAGCTGAACTATCTCTAATAAGGACATTAATTTTCTCTCAGCTACTTATGAAAACTATTGAAAAGAAGCCATAGGTGATTTTAGATAATCATCCCAAATACTGAGTTAAAGGAGGAAGACATTGAAGAAAAAAAGGACAGTATTCAGCATGTAAACAATGTTTATCATGAATACTGTATATTGAGCAAAGTGTATCTGCAGGAAATACAATCTCAACATACATACGTTTGATTACGGTATAGACCATTCTTTCAGAAAACAATGTGACCCAGTTTACCTTGGCTGAGAACATAAGTGGTTCACATTCCATCACTTACAGACTTGCCTACTGCTAACTTTCATTATTTTGTGTAATTAGTTTTTTTTTTTTTAAGATTTATTATTATTATTATTATTATTTTTTGTGCTTACAGAACTGGGATACAGGTCAGAGGTTGGTGGGTGAGAAGATTCACCAGAGACAGAGTGGGGAGAAGAACAGGCAGATTTACTAAACAGGGTGCTGAGGAGAGCAGCAGGCAGGTCAGGAGAGGTCTGCCGGGACATGGGAGTCAGCTTCATGGGGGAGGATTGAACTCCTGCTACAGTGGCCTGGGAGAGCTTCATTACACAGTGCTCTAACCCGCTGTGCCACCAGGGAGAGCCCAAAATTAGTTTTTATAGGAATATTTTAAGCAACCTAAGAACACATGTGCAAGAAATATGGAGTCAAAATGAACTCCCTGATGCCAATTACTTCATAGATTTCAATCACATCACTATAATAAACAAGACATGTATAACTTATTATAGGTTTCTCATTTTTGTGTTATATACACATGACAGTAAATAGTTAACACAAACAACATAAGGCGATGGATAGGTTTTCTAAATTTCTTCTGAAATTTTCAATACGAATTCAAATACAATTGTGGCTAACATGTATATTAAGTTAATGTCACTGGCATAATATCTTTGTTAATGCATTTTATAAAAATTAAAAGATTGTTTACTATGTCCCCTTATTCATTTTAGCATTAAAGACAGTGAAATAAAATGACTAATTAGAGAAGTCAAAGAGGGAAGAATAGCATTGCTGCATTGGAGTTGATATTGCCATTTACAAAAAAAGTTAAAAATAATCAACAAATTATGGTCTTGTGAAGATATCTGGATAACGGTTATTATACACAGCTAATTGCATTTCTACACATCTTCATAAGCTTGTGCCTAATTAAAAATATATTTTATAACAGTTTTAGAGAGCCCTCCCTGGTGGCACAATGGGTTAGGGCTTAGCACTGCAAGCTGGCTGCAGTCTCTTCAGTGCAGGTTGGAACCCAGGCCCCAGAGGTGACCCACATAGCACAGCAGACCTCTCCTATCTTGCTCGCTGCTCCCCTCAGCAGTGTACTTCATCCATCTGCTCCCCACTCTGTTTCTGGTGAATTCTCTTACTACCCCTGCACCTTTGGCCTGTACCCCTGTTCTCTATGCATGTATAAATAAAAGAATCTTTTAAAGATGCATTAAAAGGACCCTCCCTGGTGGCACAGCAGGTTAAAGCACAGCACTAAGAAGCTAAAGCCACTTCAGCATGAGTTAGATCCCCACCTGCCCTAGAGGTGACCCACATGGTGTGGAAGACCTCTCCTGACCCACCCACCGCTCCCCTCAGCAGTGTACTTCCATAGTTGGCCTGTTCTGCTCCCACTCTGTCTTTGTGGAATCCTATTACCACCCCTGTACCTCTGGCCTATATCCCAGCTCTGTATGTATCAATAAATACATCTTTTTTAAAATGCATTAAAAAATTAAAAAAGAACATTATTAGAAAATAACTTAGAGATAACTTCTATAAAGCCAGGGAAGCCAATTACTACAAAATTATACAGCTTAAAAAACATTGATGAAGGCCCTCCCTGGTGGTGCAGCGGGTTAAAGCACAGCACTAAGAAGCTAAAGCCACTTCTGCATGAGTTCAATTCCCGCCTGCCCCGGAGGGGACCACATGGCGTGGCAGACCTCTCCTGGCCACCCGCTGCTCCCCTCAGCAGTGTGCTTCGTTGATCTGCCTGTTCTGCTCCCCACTCTGTCTCTGGTGAATCCTCTCACCATCCACATCTCCGGCCTGTACCCCAGTTCCATATGAATAAATAAATAAATCTTTAAAAAAAAACCAACAAAACATTGATGAATATCATACCAAAATGCAGATATAATAGGTTAAAGTTGATATGCATTTAAGAAATTCCTAACTAAGAAGTGTCAACATTATCTATCATGTTCCTAGTGGCAAATCACACAGAGCACAATATACAAAATCTGGGGGACTTTTCCAAAGTAATAGCAATTACCAATACTTCTCTGTAAATCAACTTCCTCTCAATTAAGATGAGATACCAAAACAAAAGTGAAAGTAAATATATTTAAAGTACTATATTTTAAAAAAGCAAATTACATTAGAAAAACAAAAGAAATATAAACAAGTGGAACTACACCTAACTAAAAAGCTTCTGTACAGCAAAAGAAACTATCACTAAAACAAAAAGACACCTTATATCAAAAACAACTTAATATCATATATCTGACAAGTGGCTCTACAATAATTCATATGACTCAACAACAATAACAAAAAGAAATGACCCAATCCAAAAATGGACAGAAGAGCCAAACAGACATTTATCCAAAGAAGGCAAACAAATGACCAACAGGTACATGAAAAAACACTCATCACATATTGTTAGAGTAACGCAAATGAAAATCTCATGACATAGCATCTCACACACGTGCGGAGGGCCCATATGAAAACCAGAAACAACTAACGTTGGTGAGGATGTGGACAAAAAGGAAACCTCTTACACTTTTGGTAGGAATGTTGACTGGTCCAGTCCTTAGGGAAAAGAGTGTGGAGGTTTTACAAAATATTATACACATACCTGAGCAATTTCACTCCTACAGAAATACCTGAAGATACAAAAATATTTCTTTGGGCCCTCCCTGGTGGCACACCGAGTTAGGACACAACACTGCAAGCAAGACACAGCCACTTCAATGTGAGTTCCATCCCCGCCCAGGAGGTGACCCACACGGCGTGGCAGACCTCTCCTGTCTCACCTGCTGCTTCCCTCAGTGTACTTTGTCTATCTGCCTGTTCTGCTCCTCACTGTCTCCTGATGAATCCTCTCACTGCCCCTGTACCTCTGGCCTGTACCCAGTTCTGCATGCATAAATAAAAAAATTTATTTATTTGACAGGATATAACCAACCCCATGTTTACTGCATTACTATACTAGTCAAGTTCTGGAAACAGCCCACAGACAGATAGTGAATTAGAAAGATGTGGTATAAATATACAGTGGAATACTACTCAGCAAAAAAATAAATAAATAAATAAATAATATAATTTACAATAACATGGCTAATTCTGGAGGGAATTATGCCAATGAAACAAGTCAGAAAAAAAAGGGGGGGGTGAGATAATGGATAGTTTCACTAATGTGTTCATTTATATGTGGAACACAGAAAAAAATAAAAGGGCCAAAAGCCCAAACCATTAATAGACGTGGGGCCCTTCCTGGTGGTGCACTGGGTTAAAGCACAGCTCTGCAAGTGGGCCTTAGTCGTCTCAGTGCGAGTTCAGTCCCCTCCCCGGGGGTGATCCACATGGCGCTGCACACCTCTCCTGTCTTGCCCCTTGCTCTCCTCAACAGGGTACTTCATCACTCTGCCTGTTCTGCTGCCAATTCTGCCTCTGGTGAATCCTGTCACTGCCCCCATACCCCTGCCCTGTATCCCACTTCTGTATACATAAATAAATAAATCTTGGGAAAAAAATAATAGATTTTATAGATCTGACTAGAATTGAGGCAACCAGAGGTGGAGGGGGTCAGCAAAGTGGTGATTGGACACAATGAACTATGGTGGAGGACTATGGGTGCCTTCCTGGCAGGTGTGGTACATATGTTAAGATACATCTGAAGAGGTGAGAACCTGTACTTCTTAATCATATACAATGTTGTAAACCAATGTGACCACAACAGAAAATTTCATGTAATTTACATATAAATAAGTATCATAGCTAATTGTAGTGTAATAAGAACAAACCCACATTTCTTACATCAGACTTCTGTCTCTCCTGCTGATCCCCTTTGCAGTACATTTCAGTAAATCCATCTGTTCTCTCTGTTTTGTCTCTGGTGAATCCTTTTACCACCACTCCCAGCACTTCTAGCCTACAACCCAGTTCTTCTACACAAAATTTTTAAAAAGTAAACAAATTTTAAAAATTACAAAAGAAACTTTACACTTCAGTTAATACAAATTTTATCAGTACCATGTATCCTAAAAATTCAAATTAAACATCCAGGAATGGCTCAAGATTGAAGCCAATGCTTAAAAAAACTTACTGAAGGGGCCTCCCTGGTGATACAAAGGGTTAAAGCACAGCACTATGAAGCTATCCACAGCCACTACAGCACTATATCGGGAGTTCAATCCCTGGCCCGGGAGGTGATCCACAAGGTGCAACAAACCTCTCCTGTCTCCCCAGCTGCTCCCCTCAGCACTATATTTCAGTACATCTGCCTGTTCTACTCCCCACTTTGTCTCTGGTGAATCTTCTCACCCCTCTGGCCTGTACCCCAGTTCTTATATACATAAGTAAATAAGCCTAAAAAAAAATCTTACTGAAGCACAGATAATTTCCTATAGCTTTCCAGTCATACCCACTTCCCTAACATGATATATTAACACTGCTAATTAATCATAGCCAATTCTAGTACAATAAGAAGCTTCATTATATATTTAATCGTAAGGTTAATTAAACGGGTATTATCCCAATTAAAATCTTATCACTCTTAAAATTAGGGAATAGTTCATTTAGATAACAAATGTATCTGATTTTGAAATAATAGGAAGCACTCCAAATGATCATATATTATTTTTAAAATCTACTGTCTATACACAAGAAATTAAGTGAATCTGATTTTACAATAATTACACTAATGAACAAAATATCTCTACACTTTTAAACATCCACATATTTAGAAAATAATTGTTTTGTGAAAGGTTGTGTGTTAATTGGAAAATTAGCATATATTAAATATGCTACTTTATAAACATGTTTAATTTCTTCTTTTCTCAATTTTTAATGCTAATATGATAATAACCAGTAGTCACATAAAAAGCTGAATCTAATAGTCAAAGTCAAATTATACCAAATTA
This sequence comes from Condylura cristata, assembly GCF_000260355.1. NCBI lineage: Eukaryota > Metazoa > Chordata > Mammalia > Eulipotyphla > Talpidae > Condylura > Condylura cristata. Next base: position 60,952,549 of record NW_004567107.1, on the reverse strand, counting down.
ATCTAACATATCCAGAATTTTAAAAATCTCATTTATGCTATTTTGTATTTTAACATGGGAGCTGAAAATACTTGCCCATTGCTTTCCCACCTGTGGGCTTTCTATTCCACCATTAGGAATCTATTCCAGTCACTGTGATTTTATGATTGCTCTTCTGAAAGTTGCAGAGGATAAAAGCACTTGACCTACATTTTCCTTTAGGCTCTTCCTTCTGTAACCCGAAAGAAAAAAAAAAATCAGAGTTCACAATGAGAACAATAATCTTCCCCGCACCACCTACACTTTTATTCTCAGAGTTCTGCAATCAACTGTGACAGCACTGAAGACATTAATCAGTCAAACTCTGAGATTATTGATCCCCAAAAAAGTGCATGAATGATTTCCTTTCCATTTCTTCATATCAGTGGGTCGTTCCAAATAAAAAAACACAGTGACATCAATGACTCAAAACCTCCTACAAATTGATGGGTTAAGTCATAATAGATAGAAAAGTAAAAAGATGTAATGGAATTTGTGTGATACTATTAACATTTATGTTTGACTTTGAGAGAGGTTTTGATTTAGGGCACACCAGAACTTTCCCATTAAGAACTAAGAAGGTGGGGACGGGAGGCTTTGACCACAAACACGCCTATGATTCTCTTATGATTATATTTCGATATGTTACACTTGAATCCTAACAGAAAAAGTCTTTAGATCTAGACAGGCATGACAGGGATTTGAGTATGATCACATACACAGGATCATGTTTACAGATTGGTATAAGATATAGAGACTCTACACAGTAAGGTTTTGTCACCCTTTTCATATAAGTCTCTTAAAGAGAGAAATTCAGGGTTCCCTTTAAGTATTTTGCATTCTAAAAAGCCCATTAATTTCAAACATTACATTCCCATGAGCAACCAACAACGTGCTATCCACTTGTCTTATTTATTTTTGTACTCCCAGCTCCTAACATAATGCCTGCCACATAGAGATAACTTTAAAATTGGGGTTGGAGTGAACAAAACAGAAGCACTCTCACATGTTACCATGTTATTAATTGTAAAAAAAAAAAAATCAACTGCATGATGCATTTGCCAACCAATAATGCAAAATGCCTCCCAATGAAATTATGTTTATAAAAACTCTTGATTTGAATCCCCTTTCTAAGGTGAGAATAAGTCATGGTTTTTGAGATATTTGCAAGTAAATATAAGATGACTAAACCTTATTTTCATATGAGAAATACTATATAATATCTGAGCTAAAGTATAAAACAGAAAAAAAAAATCAAACCACATGGAAATTTTAAAGTTCACCATTAAAATCAATATAGTCTTGGTTCTTTAACACTTTCTGAGCACAAAATCTGTGTTACATTTTGATAAAACTGCCATCTATTTTTTAAGGCAGGGATTCAGTCATGTCCTTTTAAGAGAATTATTTCTAGGCACATATTTTTAATGCTAGACTTGCGAAGATGGTTCACCTAACAATAAGATTTTAGAGAACTATGTTCAGTGTATTCATTAATGTAATTCTCCATTAGACAGGAAATTTAAGCCTTTCAAACACTTTTCCTTATAGTTTTACCCCAGTACAGTTTTACAATAAAAGGTTGTGGGAGGCTCTAGAATTTCATTACTAATGTCCTCAGTGATAAGATAGTTTCCCATCTGTCTGGCTTTACAGGAAACTAACGAGGAAACTCATCTTTCCTTTAGAGAAATTTTACTGCCCTTGTGGCTGACACAAAGTTCTACTATCCATATTTCCTGTCAAGGTAACATATTGTTCACACACCAAAAGTCCACTTGGCAGACAATTTCCAGCTGTCATTTTCTTCAAGACCTTCTTCAGTTGTAAAGGGCCACCCCACTTCAATCTGATGTGAAATAATTCATAGAAGTTCTTGTGCCCCACCCCCTCCCAACTCCCATTTCTGAACTATATATCTCTTTCTACATTATTTCCACAGGTATTGATCAATTACAAACTAGTATCCTATTTGTTTTAGTGTCCACTTCAGAGGAATACAAGTTGGAGCAGGAGATGCTAGATAGGTCAAAGAAGGTGAAAAATAACCAAAATAGATGAATGAATCAAAAAGTTGTGGTATATTTATACAATGGAATATTACTTGGCAGACAACAAAGCCAAACTCATGTCATTTGTGGCAATATGGATGGAGTTGGGAGGGATTACACACACACACACACACACACATCACATATATGTGATCTAGAAAGACCAAACAGAATATCAAAAAAAAAAAAGTCAAACCTAGCAACTGACCATCCAATTGGGGTACCAGCAAAAGAGAGTAGGAAGAGGATAGAAAGGGGAAGGATGAACACAAGGGAATATGGTGATGATTCACAGGTGATATGGTTGTGGAAGAACTATGGAGACTACAATGATGTAAGAAAAAATAATTAACAAAATAAATTTTTAAAAGAATGCGGGCAATAAGATGGGGCCTTGTACTATTCATCGTCCAGTTACATGAAGAACCCATCACTAGTGGTAGCAAGGAGGAGGATGGGGCAAAAGGATTCAAAGTGGTGGCAGTCCAGTTGTTAAAAGTTATTTTACCAGAGATGAGTTACAGTTGTATACCAGTAGAAGCACTTTGATGAACACTAAAGGGAGCAAGTATTAGATGACTATGTCTATAAGTCACTAATGTACAACAGAAGGATAAAGAACAGCTAGATGTGAGTAACAAGAAACTGAAAAGCATGTATGAAAACCAGAAAGAAAATTGAATGTTAAATCAAGCAAGTCTGCTTCGAATCAGGCCAAGTCAGGGACTTGAATGGAAAAATTTAAGACTGACATATAGGTAGTCAGAGAAGGAATGGTGATTTGAAGATGGAAGTGAGAAAATGGTTATGGGCAACCAGTTAGGAAAAGGGTTTTCCATGCCCCGAGTCCATTTACCAGCCTGACTGAGAAACAGTTATAGACCAGGCAGGTGTCCTCGCACCCTCCAATTCAAATAAAAATGGATTGCTCACAACACCAATGTTAACAGCACAGCAGCAAAAGACCAAATCTAGTTTCTGAAAAGTACTACGTGGGAAGACTTAGTGGAGCTCAGTAACCTATTAGACTCTGTAGGGCCCAGCCAGTCAGCAAGAGATGCAATAGAGAGACACCAACAGCCAAATCCCCACTCCTGTACCCGTATAAGTACCTGCTTCTTATTACTTCAATCAGCTACCTACTCTAAGAGGCTCACTCTCCACTCAGAGAGTCTTCCTGTCCTTCTTCATATCTACATATAAATCTCTTGTTTGTTTGCAATCTTGTTCCCCTTGTTGAGTTCTTTACTCACCAGACACTAGAGCTGAGAAAATGCCTGCCCACTGTCCTTGGACTCCAGGCCTGCTCCCAAAAACCCCGATTCAGTATCTGAGTGGATGCCCATATATGCTATGACTCACAAGTCTCCACCCAACATTCCATCCTGTTTCCCCTTCACGCACACACTTCCTCCCCAAGGCAGGAAAAATACAAAGTATTTATCGTGAAGTATAAAAAGTCACCTTCTGAGTATTTGAGCTCATCCTTACTCTAGGCCACTATGCAAATAATCAGGATTAAGTCATATTTTAATCCTCCTAGAGCATTGCTAGACAAGTTACAGGACAAAGGAGATTATATCACAACTTAGCTGTAACACCTAGTCAACATGTAATAGCAGAAACCAAGAGAATAATGAATGGACCAGATTCTGAAGGTACTTAATAAAATTATTAAACTATATACATGTGAATATAAAGGAATTTGGTGTGCAATCCCAACATGCTAGATTTAACATTCTGGCAAGGCAGACACTGGAAAACATCTACTAGGGTGACACTGGGGGGTATGTTGGGGGAGGTGGCGTTGAGAGTCAGGAAGTGGTCTTGGATGCACTTGCATTTCCCCCTTTGCATGTAGTTTTAGAAATAAGGACCAGGGCTCTCCCTGGTGACCCTACGGGTTAAAGCACAGCACTAAGAAGCTAAAGCCATTGCAACATGAGTTCAATCGCGCCCGGAGGTGACCACATAGCGTGGCAGACCTCTCCTGTTCCCCTCAGCAGTGTACTTCGTTGATCTGCCGTTCTATTCCCCACTCTGTCTCTGGTGAATCCTCTCACCGCCCTGCACCTCAGGCTTGTACCTTAGTTCTGTATACATAAATAAATAAATCTTTAAAAAAAAAGGGGGGGGGGCTCCCTGGTGGTGCAGCGGGTTAAAGCACTACACTAAGAAGCTTAAGTCACTTCCGCATGAGTTGGAGCCCCGCCTGCCCCGGAGGAGATCCACAAAGCCAGGCAGACCTCTCCTGACCCTCCCGCTGCTCCCCTCAGCAGTGTACTTCATCCATCTGCCTGTTCTGTTCCCCACTCTGTCTCTGGTGAAGCCTCTCACCCTCCACATCTCTGGCCTGTACCCTAGTCCTGTATGAATAAATAAGTAAATTTAAAAAAAAAAAAAAAAAGAAAAAGAAAAAGGACCCTATTGGTAATATATATATGTCATAATTTAAGATTAACAGCAAATCATTACTTGCCTTCTGTCCCTTGTAATTTCTTTGTTTCAGTCAGGTGTCTTAGCTGTCCAGCAATTACAAAGCAGAGCTGAAGTAATGCTGGTCTGCAAACACTTTTGGAGGACCGTAGTGAGGGCGCATGCGTGTTGAGAAGACTCACGGAAGTTATTCAGAATTTCTCATTGTAACAGTAAGATCTTTACCTGTTGGTAGGATTTGTCCTCCACTTTCTGAACCAGTGATGCATGAAGTGTCTTTTTTATACTTGGGGACTCCCTGGAGGCTCAAAGGGGTTAAGTCTAGCACGACAACGCTATCTACAACAGCTCCTGGCCAGGCAGCTGACCCAAATGGCGCAGTAGACCTCTTCTCTTCTTTCCCACTGCTCCTCTCAGCAGCATATTTCAGTAGATCTGCCTGCTCTACTCCTCACTCTGCATGAATAAATTAATCTTAAAAAAAAAAAAAAAAACTCTTCCCTCCCCTTCACATTTAGAATAATGTCATACCTTGTGTCAGGCTCCTTGTGGCACATCAAAAGAAATGCTGTTATCCTTCGGAGAGACACTAACCCTTCAGGTTTCCCTGGAGCTTTCCTTCACTCTAGCACTTCAGTAAATCTCTGCTTCAAATTCAATTGGCATGGTTTAGAGTGCACATTTCATTCTTGAGTGAGGAACTCAAAAACTCACTCCCAGCCAATAACGATACTTAAACGCATGTAAAAGGCGGTACCCATGATGAAGGGAACTGAAAGGAAAGAACTGATCATGTTAAAGGATGAAAAAAGTGTTTAAAAGAAAATTTACAGTGGCCATTTGGGGAAGGAGTATAATCTAGGCCCCAAAACTCTTTCAGATTAATGACTGTATTCCACAGTAAAATCCAGAGACATACCACATAACAAGGCCATGAAGACTCACTGTTGATACCAGTATCAAGATAGTTAAGAATTTTAGTGGTGGCTTCTTCCTCTGTTAATAATGGTAGGAGAGACCATTATAGAATTTTGTTCACTTATAGCAATGAGGATGCTATAATCAATTTAAGCAAATGATATTGCTTAAATACCAGAAAGCAGAAGCTTATTATTGTAATGACCTCTAAGTCTGGAGTAGCAGTCAAAGCAACCCGACCTGTAAAGAGTTACTGATATGATCAATTCATTCATTCATTTAGACCTAGGAGGCAAACTACGTGACTATTTTAGCTTCAGACAAATAAGAACAAATTACTGAACAAATTACTGAATTACTCTCCCCAATTAAAGTTATGATTTCTCATCCAATTTTACAACAGAACCTGTTGTTTTTTGTTTGTTTGTTTGTTTTGGTGTGGAAAACATTGACTGAAAATATCTTTAATTTCTTAGGAAAGAGAACCTTGCAATACCATGGTAAGTATATTAGGTTATAACTTTTTCCAACATCTTTCCAAAATACCTATGGACATTTACCCCCTCAAAAAGCTGAAAACTTGATAATTTGGGGACACAGTGTCTTAGTTGGCACTGGTACCCAGCATTTTCACTCTCAATAAGGCACCCATAAAGGAGGTATCATATTGCAGGCCAAGTAGTAAGTGAATCCTGGGCTATGATCAATTCAGTGATGTTCCTGGGTCTGCAGACCTATTTAGTTGCACTTCTCTGATCACCATATGTATATTTAGTGCAGTGACATGCTTGGCTATTGGTTCATGTCCCACGTTGACATTCAGAGAGCAGAAGATATACCCAAAAGAGTGATAAGCTGAACCACATCTACACAATATTTAATGATCATACCCTCTAAATTAGGAGTCCAGTAGTTGCATTTTGCATTACCTAGAAAAGCACAGCACCTGGTGTATTTCTTTAGATTCTGGGGCAGCATATTACACACCTAAGAATAATTCTCAGGTGTGTGTGATGAGCACAGTAAAATGCCACCAGCTTTTAAAGGGTCTGGGAATAAAAAGGGTTTCTATAGAAGACACAGGTTATGGAGAAAGAAACCTTGATGCTATTCATGACTTTGCAGACCATCTGATGTTGTTGATATGTTGGATAGAAGGGGTGCATTTGGCATTTATAGCAAATCCTAGTAAGAAAATCACAGTTTGAGACCCAGGGATTCTGGCGCAACAACATAATACTATTCACCAGAGAAAACCAAATACCTTACCCAAAACCCCAAGGGCTCGGAAGCAAGAATATGCCGAATAAAGCAGGCAGTTACACAACTTAAAATAAATAAATTGCTTGTAGAATCCTTTTCGGTAGTGTAGAGATAGAGCACATCATCACGATGGGCACTAAATGGACCATGAATTAGGAATTAACAATTTAGAAACGGGGCTGCAGTCATAAGTTTAGGTGGGCTCAGCAGCAACTCAGAATGAGGTGAAAAAAAATATGTATCCAAATTGACCATGAGAAGCACCCTAAGGCTCAAGAAAACTGAAGGATTATAAAATCTACTGCAAAGGCATCTACCACTGCTGAATTAATATTGACTCCTAAGCTATTGACAACAGTCATATAAGGGTTTCCGCATGACAAGCTGCAAAAGAACAAAGCCCAAAGTAAGATTACAAGTGTGCTGATTCACAGATTGGTGCAAACCCCAAATAGATGTGGACACAATGGCTGTATTACTACCTCACTTAGAAGTGGCCTTGAGGGGAAAAAAAAATTCTTCTAATTTGGAGGATTAAAACTGATCACCTTCATGATGTTGAAAAAGAAATAACCTAGAATATAGAAGGAAGTGTGGGGTAGTAGGGAAATGCCTTTTCAGTTGATAGGGGTCCTGAGAGAAAGAAAGAAAAAAAAAAAAAACCTCAAAATCAGGGTTAAACTGGTCTATGTAGAAGCTTAAAATTAAATACGAGGGTAGGTATGAAGTATGAAGATTTTTATAATACATTTTAAAGGCTACTGGATAATATCCATCATGAAACAATTAAATAAGCGTCTGACACTGTGGTTTTCTGTCAATAGTCACCTTAATGTAGCTATGATGAGATTATAAATGAAGGCGCCGTGTTGGCAGAAAGGAAATGTCTTGCTGCTATAACAAATACCAGAAACTAGGTAGTGTATAAACGCAGAATTTTATTTCTCACAGTTCTGAAGTCCAGAAGTCTGACATTAGAGTGACAGAATGATCAGATGAGTGCCTTCTTCTGGCTGGCTGACCTCTCATTGTGTCCTCAGTAGGAGCACTAACTCCAGAGCCTCTTTCATACTGTAATTAATCCCATTCTTAAGGACAGATCCCTGATCACCTAATTACTTTGCAAGGTTCCCACCACCTAGTACCATCACCTTGGATTTTAGATTTTCTTTATTTTTTAAATTAATTTACTTATATGTTTTTAAATCTTTGCTCATTTTTCCACAACATTCGATTTCTCCTATCAGGTGTTGTCCCCATAAAATTACAACTATTGGCACTCCCCGGTGGCACAGCGGGTTAAAGCACAGCACTGAGAAGCCACTTCAGCATGAGTTCGATCCCCGCCCACCCCGGAGGTGATCCTCATGGTACGACAGACCTCTCCTGACCCACCCGCTGCTCCCTTCAGCAGTGTATGTAGTCAGTTGGCCTGTTCTGGTCCCCACTCTATCTCTGGTGAATCCTCTCTCCACACCTGCACTTCTGGCCTGTACTCCAGCTCTGTATGAATAAATAAATAAATCTTTAAGAAAAAAAAAAATACAACTACCAAGACACCCATGAACCATCATCACACATTCATGCTTTTCCCTCCCATTATGATTCATTTGCCTTTCCCTCTCCTGATGAGTATCTCCAGTGTATAGTTTGACTACTAGTTAATATGGTTTCCCTATGTTTCTCCCATTAGTGAAGCCATCCAATATTTTTTCTTTTTCTTTCTGACTTATTTCACTGCACATAATTCCTTCCAGCTTCATCCTTGTTGCTGCAAATGGCATGAGTTTCTAGAGACTTTAAGTTTTCAACCTAATGAATTTGGGGGGATGGAAATTTTCATACCATAGCAGAAGATATACATAGATCCAACAACATGGGCTACCAAATACCAAAGCTGGACTAGTTATTGATATTGATACAAGCAAATGTCCAACTTACTAGCAACAGAACACAACTGTTAGCTTTTTGATCTCTTTTAGGTTGAACTTACATAATTACTTCACTATCTTACTTGCTTTATACAATTTTTAAAATCATGGAATTCTTGATCTTTAAGCACAATTAGAGGAAATATGTAGACATCAGCTAATCAGTATACTAAACAAATATTATCTCTTCAAATACGCACATTATATACTTTTTTTATTTTTATCTACCCTAATGTAGTTACATTTAGATTGTACACTGACATAGTTACTTATTAAAATCTGATGACATGAATATTTAAGATAATCTAAATAAATTAATGTTTAGTAGATTTATATAATATTTTAGACAAGTCCTAGGGATTTTTAATTTCAAGGCAAATCTTCTAATGTTCCTTTTCTAAGTACACCTTTTAGTTTTTTTGTTTGTTCACTTGTTGCTGCCAGGGGACACAATAAAGTATTTTTTTAAAAAAAAACACTTAAATCTGTAGGACTAAGTTGTGCTTTAAATGTATTTGGAGGCAATGTGGCAATCAAGAGTGTCGCACAATCATAAAACAAAGTGTGAAGAGAGTTAAGGAAGACGATTAGGAAAATTCTTCAAAGGGCATGTAATTCTGAAAAAATCTTATCAAGGCAGTGGAGATATAAAGTCATCTGTTAGAAGGGTGTCATCTCATGGAAATTGCCACGGTATCTTTCAATGGCTACTTAAAACGGCATTGATGTGAGTGAACAAGATGGTAAAATCAAAATGAAGCAGCTAGGGTTATCTATCATCAATAGTCACCTAAATAGCATATCTGAAAGGTGCATTTTCGTGGGCACCATGCCAAATTTTATGCATTTTGAGTTATATGTGATTCTTGATTTGTTTTCCAATTTAAATGGACACTTGGCTTTCTTAAATTAATACATAGGAAGATAAAAAACTGACCATGCACACTTCAATATCTGGCTGCTCAGATGATTTTTTATGTATTAATGTTAATTAATAAAATGGCTGTATATGTATCATTTAATCTTGTTAAATTCATGAATGCCTTTGAAAGACTCTTTCTCACTGTGCTGACAAAATACAATAACTAGGGGCAACAAGCTAAGACTATATCGTAGATGATTACAAAATTTACTACTATTGTTATTACTACCCAGTGAAGATATACTGATGACATTTTCAAGGTAAAGACCTTGACTAAGATTGATGATTGAATTATTGAATTAATTTCAGAAAAAGCCAAAAGTAAAACTGGTCTCTTGGTTTTACTAAAAAGATTAGTTTATTTAGACTAGCTTATTAACCAATCATACAAGTTTTAGGGCTAGAAGTATCATCAGGACTAATAATATGCTTTTTCATTTCATTTCATATACTCAGGTTGACAAGAATGGAACCTAAATACATGCTATCACCCCTCTTAGAGCTAAAGCTACCAGAGGAATAGTATTAGACTTACATAATACTAATGAAGTTCTTATGAGCAGTGTGAGTCTGTTAGATTATGAAATGTTGACATTTTGTGCACACATATGAGTTTTGTTGATTTTCTGATACTGACTCAAGTTACTAGTGCCTTTGAGGTTATCATCTTATTTGTGTCTGCTATTTCATATGTTCTCATTCTTTCCTTCCTTATCAGTCAGAGTGTCCCTTCATAGATAGCTCTGTGAGGATGAGGAGCCAGGGAAAAACTAAGTACTACTAAATTTAACATCAAAGATATACTCTATTTTCTTTCCATTATCTGATTTTATTCCCTTATTTTGTTAATTATGGAGCATATGAGACCACAAGCATATACTTATGCTTGAGGAGGACATTAAAGAATAATTTAAGAACAGTAGATAAAAAAAAAGTCTCATATAGAAATCTATAACAATGGATTGTTGAAATTAAGCACCTTGCAAATGCAAAAATATTGAGAATAAATGAAGACTATATAGTGCAATTCTGTATACAAAATTAAACAATGGCCTATTAAGTTTTGAAACTCAAAGAAATTGCCATGATAGTATAACAGGACGTTAAGTAGCAATGTTTCTTCCTTTTTATTAAATGTATGACAAGTTTATAAATAACCAGCATTGACATGGCAAGTAGTCATTTGTTTCTTACAGAAATGGCCTTGGAAGACGAATACAGAAACTTTGTGTTCATAAATATTATAAATTATAAGTCAAAATAACCTAGACCCATAAAGTGAATATTAAAGAAGTGACAGAATGCCTAGCTTGTATGATTAGTGAATGACTGTAGTGCTCACCTGATTGACACTGAAGAGACAATCTAATTTTTGTAATAATGAGTTAATTGAGTTTATCCTTGTTTTGTGAGGTTTATAAGTCACATCGAACTTCTTCAAGAGAAAGCAAAAGTCATACATCTTTTATTGTAAGTTCAATGATTTTACATATTTTTTAAAGAGCAGTGGAAGAAACATATAATGGTATGCTTCTAATTTATAATCATAGCGATATAAATCACACAGGCCTTTTTTTCCCCTTTCTTATGTGGAAAGTTGTTCACAGTGTTACTTTACTTGTAGACTAAGTTGCCTCATGCTAGAAATCAAACCATTATAGTTCCTTCAGTGTATGTATGACATTGAAGCAATGTTTTTAAATGTATGAAAATTAATATATAACATTTTAAATATATTAGAAGTGTTCCCATACAAATGTTTTCAAGAATAATCTAAAAATTTGGATGAATCACTACCATCAGAAGGTCAAGTGTAGAAATGCCATCACCCAGTGTATAGAGTTTGCATTAAAGGTTTTTTTCTTAATAAAAGGTGCTGAGAAAACATGAAATTGATATGCAAAAAAACAAAAAACACAGATATAAGCCATACACCCATACAAAAGTTAAATAATATAAATAGTAATAATGTAAATAATATAAGTCTATGAAAATCCTAGGAAATGACATGACAAAAAACCTAGATGAATTTGGGTTTGGTATTGTATTTTTAGACACAATACCAAAGACATAGTCTATGAAAAAAAAGTGATAAAATATGTCTTCTTTATAATTAAAAACATTGGCTCTGCAAAAGACAATATTGAGAGAATTTGAAGACAAGCAACAGACTGGCAAAAATATTTCAAAAATCACATCTGATAATGAACAAGTAAATAGAGGGCCCTCCCTGGTGGTACAAGAAGTTAAAGCGCTGCACTATGAAGCTGTTCATAGCTGCAGCCACAACAGCACATGTTCAATCCCCAGCCAGGGAGGTGACTCACATGGCGTGCCAGACCTCTCCTGTCTCACCCACTACTTCACACATAGTGTCTTTCCATAGTTCCACCAGTTCTGCTCCCCACCCTGCCTCTGGTGAATCCTCTCACCCCTGGCACCTCTGACCTATACCCCAGTTCAGTTTTATAAATAAATAAATCTTTTTTTTTTTTTAAAGAGCAAGTAAATTGATAAAACCAGCAAACTTAAGGGGAAAAAAAATCAATAACAGACCCTTATATATCAATAACCATCAAATATAATAGACTGTACTCACAAAGGAATAGATGTAGATTTCAAAGTAGCTTTTTAATTCAATTTAAAGAAATTAAAAGTAAATAAATAAAATCACTCAGGAAGTATATATATTCATGATCTCATCAAATAAACAAATAAGTAAGATAAACTCTGCTACATCCAGACAATGTGATATTATTTAGCACTAAAATAAAATGAGTTATAAAAAATGAATATTACTAAGTGAAAGAGGCCAGTCTTAAAGTGCTACAAACTACATGATTCCAACTATGTGATATTTTGGAAAAGACAAAAGTATGAGGACACTACAAAGATCAGTAGTTGCCATCGGCAAGGAAGAACACAGAAAGATAAATAGGTAGAGTTCAGCAGATATTTAAGACAAAGAAAACACTCTCATAATATTATAATGATGAATAAATGTCACTATGCATTTGTCCAAACCCTATGCATGATACTGTAAGGCAAACTATGGACTTCGGGTGACTGTGATATGTCAATATAAACTCATCCTAGTTTTAGAAAAAAAAGTACCATTCCGGAGAATGATGTTACTAATAATAGAGCAGAGGTTATATGGGAAATCTTTATGCCTCCCTTTAATTTTTGTATAAACCTAAAATTCTAAAAAGAAACATAAAAACAAAGATACAATTAAATTAAAATGTGGACCATATTCCATGGCTTAAATGTTAACTACGATTGTTAACCCATTTTGCAATAGCTAGCCCATTATAGAAACAAATAATGGAGAGATATAAATAAAGACCTCTCACTGTTAAACTATCTTTTCTTTCTTTGTTTTTTTTTTTTAATTTTATTTATTTATTCATATGGAACTGGGGTACAGACCAGAGATGCCGAGGGTGAGAGGATTTACCAGAGACAGAGTGGGGTGCAGAACAGGCAGATCGACGAAGTACACTGCTGAGGGGAGCAGCGGGCAGGTCAGGGGAGGTCTGCGGTGCCATGTGGTCACCTCCCCGGCAGGCGGGGATCAAACTCATGCGGAAGTGGCTTTAACTTCTCAGTGCTGTGCTTTAACCCGCTGTGCCACCAGGGAGGGCCTAAACTATCTTTTCATGTTCCATACAAGTATTTCATATTCCTGTGGGAAGGAGGATATCATCTTGAGAAAATCATGGAAAAAAGTTATTTAAAGTGTCAAAATTAATAAAAATGGATCTTGTCGCACACTTAGACCTTTTAGGAACAAAATGTTAAGTTCCCTCCTTTGCTTCACCAAATCCTTGGCTTGGAGAGAGGCAGGTTGATGTTGATCATTTTTCCAAAATCAGGAATTGATTTTTTCTGAGATTAGGATGTTTCCTCTCTAAAAATTCATTTCTAAAGTGCTGGCTGTCACTGGCTAAGATTTTGGCTTGTGCTTGAAACAGATCGCTGCACTGCTAACCCTACGGCACTGAAGGGCAAATAGGGATAAGTCGTCTGACTATGTACTATATTTGATAATTATATTTTGCTACTCTACTTACACTAATCAATATGATAATTTGATGATATAATTGGTAAGATAGCTTTTGTACCCTACCTTCAAATAATGAGATCTATCCAATAAGCAAAGAGGAGCTTTTAGAAAATTTGCTTACTTGCAAACTGAGACTCACAAATAATCTTAGTGTGGTGATGATGCACACTTAAGTCTGTCATTACCAACATGCCTGAATTATCTAGTGTCATTACCAACATGCCTGAATTATCTAGTGTCAAACAGACCTGGCTTAAAATCTCAACACTGCTACTTTAGGATTTGTAACTTTGCCAGATCAATGTAACTTCTGAACCTTAGCTTATTCATCTGAAAATCAGTCATAAGAACAGTACACAAGCCTATGAGTTACAAGTAAGATAAGATACTAATGAGGGCCCTCCCTGGTGGCGCAGCGGGTTAAAGCACAGCACCAAGAAGCTGAAGCCACTGCAGCACATGGCATGGCAGATCTCTCCTGACCTGCTTGCTGCTCCCCTCAGCAGTGGACTTTGTCCATCTGCCTCTTCTGCTCCCCACTCTGTCTCTGGTGAATTATCTCACTGCACCTGCACCTCTGACCTATACCCCAGATCTGTATGCACAAAATAAATAAAATCCTTAAAAAAAAAAAAAAAAGATACTAATGAACTAAGCTGCTCTCTATAAATTAGTTTTCAATGAAGGACAATACATTGTGTAGTTTTACTGTTATTTGTACTCATTAGGATATATTCACTAGATATGCTCCCTGTAACTCTATGCAAAAAAAAGGAATATTTGTTGACTTTCAGATACTCTCTAATCTATATACCCATAAAAGCTGACACAGTAATATAGCATTTCTCGAACCTTGAGAAATCTATCTTTAAGGTAATAGGTAGGTAGCATACACCCTTGCACAAAAATTAAAGTACCTTGAATTAAATTTTTGGTAACAACAGCTCACTATTGACGAACTGGATATGGTCATATATCAATAGGTCACACAATGAAATTGAAAACCTTAATTTTGTAAGGTCTTCATTGTAAGAAGTGGTGAAAGAAATAATTCAGAGTTGATTTTACCATATTTATTTTATTGAGAACAGCCACATAAAGATGGTTATTGCTTGCCAAAATTTCAAAATAGTTTTGGTGAAAAAAGCATCAACTAAATGCCTAGAATTTAGAAGTCTAATGTGTCACACTGAATATTGGTCACATGGCCACTCTATCAATGTTGTCACTATAACGACAGCTTGATAATCAGAAATAAAAATGGAAGAGGGTGCCTTTTTAAAGTTTCTATTACCTGCCACATTTTAAAGAAAGCAGTGAGCCTATTCATAGGATCCATAAGCAATTTCCTTCTGCTAAGTTCTCTCACAAATCATTTTGTAAAACATATAATATGCAAACAATTTAAAATTTATTTGCTAATCTTCTTTTTAAAAAACCCGAAGTTTAAAAAACTGAAGAGCGTAGATAGTTTTGAAGTTTCAAGATATGTTTTTCTCTTGTACTTTAAAGGTGAAATGTTCATATTTTCTTTTGTCTTTCTAGATACTATTTCTCCATCAACGGAAAGGATGTTACTTACAATTCTTTCTATATTTCTAGCTGAACTACAGAAGATCTTATTGAAGTGACTCTGGCAACATAATCATGATTGTAAGCTTTATTTAAGATAATCAATTTGCATGCATTACCTTAGAGAAAAGTATCTGTCGATGGTTATAATCCACAGGCTATAATAATCTATTATATAATAATCCTTGTGGGAACATGAGGATGAAATACCTATAAATATATCTTGGCTACATGGCAAGATTTTATAGGCCCACTTTAATTGTTTTAGCCTAGAGAAATCTCAGTGCTGCTCTGTCTTGAAAGAAGATATAAAACCTCATACTTAAGAGGGCTTTTTCCCTGTAAGATTTGATGGTGTGCCACAAATAAGACTTGGTTTTGTTTCATAGAGTCATTGAGCTTTAAGTATCAAATATTTTATTCCCATATTACAGATGGTGAAAAACCATAAAGTTAATAAACTTTCCTAAGGGGACACAGTAAGCTGATAGAGAAAGTTAGAGCTGAACTCAGATGAAATCAGCCATTCTGATTCTTCCTCTCTGTTTTAGAAATGCCTTAATATAAATTTCAGAATTCAGTTTCTAGATACTTGGCATTATTGATCCTTTTGCCTTCCTTAGCAAATGAACGGAGGAAGAAGAAAATACCACAAGAAATTACGTATAATACTATATACATGTATTGCCATTCCACATTGTAAGTTCCATTTACTTAGATTTTTAATGATGAGAACTGAATTGCCTTCACTACAAATGGCTTTCATTCCATAAGACTTTTTAGTGTGGGAGTGTGTAGGAGTGGAGGATAAAAACATTCAATTGAACATAACTGCTGAAGTTTTGTTTGCATTGTAGCTGTATTGACCCTCCTAAGTACTGTAATAAAGTTTTGAAATCTATAAAAATGAGCTGATATTAAGGAATTTCCATTATGCTAGTTTGTTTATGCTAATATACCAAACAAATAATCAGTTATGAGACAGAATACATTTTACTGTATTTAACACTGAAAACATCAATTATTGCATGTTAATTTTTGTGTATATCGCATATTCAATTTATAGTTCATTTAAGTGGCTTTGTCATCATGAGAGTTCTACTTATAGCAAATATTACTGACTCAGGAAATAAGATTAGCTTCTTAAATCCAATAGGCAATGAATCATTACCACCAAGGCCTTTGAGAGAATGACTGGTGCAGAGAAACTACTAGACTGATTTGACATAATTTTTTTTTTTAAATTTCTTTACTTGGGCAATAATCTAGAAAACTATTCTTCATATATTTCATTCATGGAAACCATGTATGTTTTTAACACAGAATAATTAACAGAATAAATTTTCAATATTATTCTGGAGACAATGATTTTGGAGAATAACAGATAATTGCTTTCCTCCTTCTGAAACAATGCAATGGAACCTAATTGAGATATCATGGTGTTTGCAAAGAATCCTAGAAATATAACTCTGTGTTTTTTACCAAAAAAAAAAAATAATAATAATAAGGCAAAGGCAGTTTTGCCTGTTCTGTGTAAAATTGAATCTTTGCTGTGATTTTGATCTAAATCAGAGTTTTCTTCTCTAGGCATAACTCCCCCCACCCTTTCCAGGGCTTTATTGTATTCATTAAAAGGGCCCCATTGTTATTCCTGAGGAAATAATTCTCCAATGCAACCTATTGACTCTTTAATGTATACTCTCAATTCTTAGCACTTAAAATAGAACTCAACTTGTTTGAGGTCCAAACATCTAACAAGAAAATATGGTCTCTTTTCCACTATATCTCTCTAAATTAGAATATTTTTAGTTAAATAAGCAGCATGGGACAATACAATCTCTGAAGCAGAAAACAACAGATGTGAAGACATATGCTCTTTGCCAGATACAGCGTGGGATTTCTAGACTCACCAAGTCAGCAATTGCTCTCTGAGTGAAGGCACAAAAAGCCTGACCCCATAACTCTTCTGTGGTCTAGAGAAGTTCACTTCAGCAAATATGGCAGCTGATACAGAACTTTAAATGTGTATTAATGAATATTAGAAAATGAGACTGTTCAACAACTGATCAACTTCCAGTATGATATGACTAAATAGATTATCAATGACTATTAGGAAGTTCCTTTCTGATTCTTTATATTAGAGTCTTTTGTAGACTGTTTGAATTAGGAGACTGTCAAAGAAGGAGAAACTTGTGAGAGATAGGAAATAAAGGTGGGCTCTCCCGGATGGCCCAACAGGTTAAAGTGCAGTACTACAAAGCTAGCTGCTATAGCTTCAGCACATGTTTGATCCCTGGCTAGGGGGGGTGACCCACATAGTGTAGTAGACTTCTCCTTTCTCATCTGCTACAGTGTACTTCCTCGATCAGCCTGATTCTGCTCTTACGAATCCACTCAACACCCCTGCACCTCTGACCTGTGCTCCAGTTTTGTATGTATATATAAATTTAAAAAAAAAAAAAAAGAAAGGTATAAATGTGTCATTGTAGGAATCAGATCTTACGCTGTCATGAAGATGCTTGCCTTTACATATGGTTTTAAACTTGAAGTGCCTTTAGGTTATTGAGGAACATCCATCAGAAAAAAAAATTTTTTAAAAATAGAGGTAGGCATGAGGAAGCAGAAAGTGATACCAAGCTGGTACCCACAAGGAAAAACTCTTTTCAATCCCAATGCTATGAGTAGCTAGCAGAAAATTCTGGAAAATTCACTATGAAATTGCATCAGTACCTGCTCTGGAGCTAAGTGATGTTAAAGGAGAGCTGGTAGAAGCCACGAGAACCACAGAATTGATAGCTGCCCTACACCTAGAAGATAGGTCATTAGCTCAGTGACAGTTTACGTGAATAGCAGTGATGCCGGGTATCTCACACCAATTGTAAGCCAATAATGATTGATGCTTCACTTCGAACTTTCAACTTCAAATTTTTTTTGGCAAAATTTAACCTATGAATATGAAGACAAAGGAATTTTGGAGAGATTTTTTTTGATTAGTAGGCTAGCACAGTATAAAACAATGACATTCCATCATTCTTCTCAAGCTGACATCCATGCAAATATCTTGCAACTGTATTTAATTTCCAAATAAATACATTAATAAAATATTTCTTCTGCCTACCTTGATGCAATAATTCATTGCACAACTAAAAATATGACTGTCCAAAATGAGAAATTAAACTTTTGTCATTTTAACAAACTTAGGGGTTGCTCATTCCTTTTTCTACTTCACATGCTCAAAATACTGAGGTAAAATCGACCATTTTTAATATAATATTAAGTAGCAGGAAAATAGCAGAGAATGAAAAGAGCTCGATAATATACACATGAATATATTTTTATCAAAATAAAAAAATAGCAACTATAGTCCTTATTTCAGTTACTAGTTAAATGATTGTGACTGGTACTTACATTTTTTTCATATTCTCTTTGATCTCCATAAGCCTCTTTGCTGATTGTAATTTTCGCTGGGTTGAAAGACACAGCTTTCATTTCCCCAGAGGAAGAACAAGTGTCTTTAATAAGGTTTTCAGGGTCTATGACAACAGCAATACTATTTATCCTAGGTTGTTAAGGTTTCCCAGTCACATTTACCACAAAAGATCTAGGAAGAATAAAAATATCAAAAATGATCTCCTATAATCAAAACATACTTCTCTTTCCTCCCATTTTAATTGCAATTCCATTTCCCCTTGACAGCATAAATGAATCACCTCAGTCAATATAACTACCCTTCCCTTTGTTCACTATCTTAAGAGAAAAATGACCCCTACAGAGCATCAGAACCTCAAGTTCAGGAAGAGGAAACCAAATTTTTTTTTTTTTTCCAAATTTTTTTTTTTACTAGAGTATCAATAAGAGTAGGAAAGGAGACATTGCTATATTTACCCCGTCTTTCCTGGCTGTGGAAGAAGCAGCATCATGTAGTTATCACTGATTTAGAGCCGTATCACGACATATGGGACATTACCTTTTTTCTCAAGTTGTCACTTGTCTGTTACTCTAAATAAGTCTTCAAGTTATTTGCTTCAGGAGAGTGAGAAACATGTTAAGGTCAGTGTTTTTCATAAGCATTAACTTCCATAAACCTGTTACATTCATTAGCTATAAAATGGGCTCTTTGTTTAGAAGCAATGCTGTGTGGAACATTGCATTGGTGAATCAAGTTTTCTCACTGAGGGTGTTTTTGATAGAGTATTGTAGGCATGGAATGTGAATTTATATCCAGAATAGACTAGAACTATTGTAGGAATTTATGTTTCAGTTACAGTGCAAAATTTATTCCAGTGAGGAAAAATTGTTGGCCCTTCTTTGATGAAAGTGGTCCAATATAATTAACTTGTCACCAAAGTGGATGCTTAATAACCCTTGGATATGATGCCATACAGAGATTCAATGTTATAATCAGTTGTACACAACTGGACAGTCAGTCAGTAGCTATTGTAACAAAATTGGCCTTAATGAAAGGAAGTCCAAGTTGCTGAGTCTGGCATCCAATTCACCTGCCACGTTGATTAACTTGTTCAGAAGTTCATGGAATAAGGAAGAAGTGACTCAGGAAAGAAGCAGATATCTATAGAAATGATCATCTTGCAATTTGATTATTAATATTCTTCTCTGCTAAACTGTTCTTTGATGAACATTTATATGGGATGCACATAGCTAACAATCTTTCTACTCACAAATTATTTTCTGGAACCCTACCTGGTGGCACAACAGGTTAAAGCGCAGTACTCCAAAGCTAGCTACAGCTGCTTCACCATGAGTTTGATGCCCTGCCAGGGAGGTGACCCACCTGGCATGGCAGGCCTCTCCTGTCTCACCCACTGCTCTTCTCAACAGTGTACTTTGTGGATCTTACTGTTCTGCTCCCTACTCTGTCTCTGGTGAATCCTCTCACCTCCCTGCACCTCTGGCCTGTAACCAGTTCTGTATGCATAAATAAATAAATCTCAAAAAAAAAACAAAAACTTTCCACATAATCTGCCTTATAACTTACCCCTAAATATCAAGTAAGTTCATTTCCAAGTGCTTCATTGGTAATCAAAATCTCTAGTTTTTTTTCCCTATGAATAGCATAGGTATATCTCCTTCTGTATTTTTTTTTTCTCAGTAAAGCAAATAACCAGTGTACTGTTTGGAATTCTTTATAGTGTTTTCCCTTAACTATACCCATCTTCAAGATCAGCTATAAGTAGTTTTGTAATGCTGGTACTGTTCTTTTGCAGGTAGTGCCAGCATAAAATATAGAATTATTATTAAATTAATCCTAAATTTTTCTTCCAGAGTAACTGGTGATAGGAATATTCCTGTGAGGCTCTGTGTACAGAGTATGAAAGCAGTTTATGAGGGATATGAGTCATGAACATTGGCAGGACTTACTAATTCAACTTACTTGCAATTTTGACCTGTTTGAACACTATCTCTTACCCATTGTTACCTAGAAAAGATAACCTAATTTTATAAAATACCTCAAAGAATTGGCTCTAGAATCAATTATGTCAAGTCTTCTTTTTTTCTTTTTTTTAAAGAAATATTTGTTTATGTATACAAAAGCGGGGTGTAGGCCAAATATGTGTGTGTGTGTGTGTGTGTGTGTGTGTGTAGGTGGAGGGGGTTGTTAAATTTCTTAGAGGAAAGGCACAATGGCAGCACTACAGAGAAGGTAACATTTCTTACTCCAGTCAGTTTGACCTTCAGGTAAAAAGTCCACATACAATCATCACATCGCTAAGCCAGTGTAATGGAATTTATGCATTTTAAAATTTCCATTTTTTAAAAGATGAATTTACTTATGCAAACAGGAGCTGTGGTGTAGGCCAGAGGTGTGGGGTGGGGCTAAGAGGATTCACCAGAGACAGAGTGGGGAGCATCAGGCTCCTACTGAGATACACTGTTGAGGGGAGTAGCTGGCAAGGCAGCAGAGGTCTGCTGCACCATGTGGGTCACCTCTTTGGTGGTGGATGGAAGTTAAGCTGCAAACAGCTGCATAGTGCTATGTCTTAACCTGTTGTGTCACCAGGGAAACCTCAGTAATGGCACATATTGATTCTTTTTATAGTTCTGAAAACAATGAGAGGTGATGGGCCCTAAGGAAGATAAATAGCCTTGTGCAAAATAATTAAGGATTCTTCATGAAAGGTACAAACATCATCCCTATGAAGGAGACCTTTTACTGACAAATGGCACTTAGTAAAATTTAAGGATTCAATATTCCTAGTTCCACTTTTGCCTTTATATAGCTGCATCCACTTTCAGGGTAAAATTTTTCAATCAATGCCTAATTTTAACATACAAGAAAACAGGAAGCTGTAAATTCAATTTGATTGAATCAAATTCATTTTCCCACAGACTTTAAATTTCATTTCATTTTTGGTCCTGCAATTATTAGAGATAAGCATTTTAAGAGCAGTAATAGGAGTTTTCAGCTCCATTATGTGGACGTTGTGCTAGAAATTTAGAAATGATCAACTAAATACCATTATTTCTATCTTTTCTTTAACTAAAATTGTCTGTGGCAACAAATAGTTACTTAAAGATTTTTCTATCATAGACACATGATTAAATACATCTACAGGTTAGAATATAAATAATTTGTCCCTCCCTGGTGGCGCAGTAGGTTAAAGCGCAGCACTGTGAAGCTTGCAGCAGCCACTTCTGTGCGAGTTCGATCCCAGTCCCGGAGATGATCCACATGATGTGGCAGACCTCTCCTGTCTCACCCACTGCTCCCCTCAGCAGTGCACTTTGTCGATCTGCCTGTTCTACTCCCCGCTCTGACTATGGTGAATCCCTTCACTGCCCCTGCACCTCTGACTAGTATCCAAGTTCTGTATGCTTAAATAAATAAATCTTTAAAAAATAATTTTTTTCATTGCATGCCGTAAACTCTGTGTCCTGTATCAGTGGCAACACGGTCACCAATTTCTTTCAATATAACAAGATATATTAAAAAAATTCTAGATAATCCATAACTAATACATATAACCCATCCATACATTTTCTTTTCTTTGGAACTCATTTACTAATTTATGTACCAGTTAAAATTTGATCAAGGAAGCCAACTATTAGAATGGCATTGAGAAAATAATGTATTGTAGAGATAGGACTTTATACAGTTGAGAGAACTGGTGAAGAATTCTACAAACTGTTCTCTGCATGTCTATCTTGGGGCATGGAATTGGAAAATTCATCAGGATCAGATTAGGAAGCAAATCTGGACAGAACAGAGACAGGAGAGTGAGGACAGGTATCAATCTTGAAGACAAATGGTCTCACACCAGTTTCAATTTTTAACAACACAGGTGGTCTACAAAAGAAGCTGCAGTTTTTTGTCACAGAATTGCACTGAAGCCCGGTCCATGATTCAGGGATGCTGCAAGCTGAATTGTGCTCTCCCTCTTTCTTCCTTTCTATTCCCTCTGACTTTTCTCTGAAGAACTGTCCTAGAGGCTGATGACATAGATAGCAAAGAGTCTACACTATTTAAACCATGTTGTTTTCACTGCAGTTTTCTGTCTTTGTTTCAAATCTAAATTCAAATAAGCTGTCAGCCTTTTTCTTACAGTCTCTATGAAAACAAAACCTTGAATTGGCTTGAATTGTTGCGATTTTCAGATTCCAGTATTTACATGTTGAAATGCCAAAGGAATATAAACTAAAAGAATTCTGTGGAGAAATTCTTCCTGCTTCCTCTAATGTAAAAAAATAAATAAATAAATAAATAATGACTTCATCTTTTTCACTAGTCGTAGAGCTTATAGTAAGAGATATTAGCCTGAAGGAAGAAAATTTTTTTCTAAGATATTTCAATAAATTGATTATGCTTATCCTTAATAGAATTTGAAATAATTTGATAGGGCTCTCCTTGGTGGCTCAACATGTTAAAACACCTCAGTAAGAAGCTCTGCAATGCCACTGCAGCAGGAGTGCAACCCTCGGCCAGGGATCTGACCCACATGGCGTGACAGACCTCTCCTGACCTGCCTGCTACTCCCCTCAGCAGTGTATTTCAATAGAACTGCCTGTTCTGCTCCCCACTCTGTCTCTGGTGAATCCTCTCACCCGCCACACCTCTGTCAAGTACCCCGGTTCTGTAAGTATAAATAAATAAATATTTAAAAAAATAATAATTTGATAGTCTGCAATTGGTCCTGAAAGTAAAGTTGCTAAAATGCATTGCAAATCAAAGAGGCACTAGCCAAATAGAGAACTAACACTGAATTCAATTGTAGGTTTGCTATAAAATATAGTATGTTATCTTGGTTAAGGTCATACATGAGGCATCCACTCACTAGAGGGGAAAATATAAAGAAGAAATGTTCAATCCAGTTCAAGATTAACAAAAAATTATTTAAATGAATTAATTTGTTGTTGAAACTATTGTTACTATATGGTATGCGAACGTTTATAAAAGTTGTAGAGATTGTTCTTGCCTTCAAGCTGGCTCCAATTCACAAAGGAAACAATACTCTGGATGTAGCAATAAAATATACTCTGTAATGTGTTCTTTTCTTGAACAACCCACTTTGTTTCCTAGCTGGATGATTCCCTTGCCTGCCTTTGAATTGATGTAATTTTCACTGAAGAGAAAATATCTCTTTTATGTTATGTCAGAACAAAGTCTTAGTTTTGTTTTCAATCGAGAAGTGAAGAAAAACTGAGTGAAAATACCACAAATTTTAATTTGTATTTTTTTAAAAGATTTTTCTTTTTCTGTGCAGAGATGAAAAGAACTCAAAATAAAAAAGAAATGATTTTTGGCCCTCCGTGGTGGCACACCAGGATAAAACGCAGCACTGCAAGCTAGCCACAGCCATTTCAGTGTGAGTTCAATTCCCTGCCATGGAGGTGATCCAAATGGAGAGGCAAACCTCTCCTGTCTCACCCACTGCTCCCCTCAGCAGTGTACTTCCTCAATCTGCCTGTTCTGTTCCCTACTCTGTCTCTGGTGAATCTTCTCACTGTCCCTGGACCTCTGGCCTGTACCCCAATTCTGTAGGCATAGATAAATCTTTTTAAAAATGAAGTGATTGCTGTGTAAATAGTTGTGTCTAGGAGCAGCACATTAGAATTTGCCTCTTGCATCTCAATGCTAATGAATGACACCATTGACCTTTGATGATTCATGACTGTCATGACACTTCACTTGTCTGAAACCATCACTAACTTCTAGCATCTTCCCCTTAAACATGAAAAAACTTCAGATCTGCCTCATCAGGCCTTAGATATCTCAAAACTTCAACTGACTTGTAGACCCCTCAATGTCTGGACCAGCCACTAGTATTTCTATTAAAAAATTTTCAGCACAGGTTAGTGTTAAATATACACTCTATGTGTTATTAGTTAAGACATTTAAGATAATAATTTGTAGTGTGATTAAGTTTATATACACCTGAACTAAACTAAGGTTGAATGCAAACTTCTAGTGTAAGAATTTATATGTGATCAGTGAATTTCCCAAGCATTACAGAATACAGCAGCAGTGGGAAACTGAAAAAGAAAGAAAATTGCATTGTGTTAAAATATAAGGATGGTGTCAGAGATAAGAGGTCCAAAGACTCATATAAGTGTTAAAACATTGCTTTTGTGTGTACTTGGAGAATAGCAGGTAGTATCCTTCAGATTTTTACTATTTGCACTGGTTGGAGTTGATTTATATTTATGTTACTTCAATGTAGTTATTTGTTATTTTTTTAAGCATAAAAGTAGCAAACCTCCTGATAGAATCAAAGAAATCAGTTTGGCAAGTTTTTTTTTTTTTAAGCATATATACTATTTTTCCAACACTATAGTATATTCTAAAGGAAATATAAATGATATACAAGTAACAATTTGACCTTTATATATATATATATATATATATATATAAACTTAGTAGAAAATTAAGGTTAATAGCCATCAGAATGCACAGTTAAATATGATCAAGGAATAAGACATACAGTTCTGAAAAGATATGCTTTTCTCAGGGGAGGTTTCCATTAGGGAATGTGGATTTTTTACTAACCAGGCAAAACCAGATCAAACATGACTGGATCTATATGATAAACTCCCTTTGGAGTTGTCTTCCTCAGCCATCATGAGTGAACTTAAGAAGAGAAGGAAACAAGCAGGAAAACACCTCAACCATGGGACAAAACATGATGTCATGTCACAGACCTTGTTCATTGTTATGGTTATTTCAGTGGGCTGACTGAGGGACACCCCTGGACCCCCAAACCTGCATGTTCTAAGTGGGTACTGCCATCTGCCTCATTAAGGACAAAACACCCTTACTTCATAAGACTTTCAGTAGATGAGAACTGTAATGCCATTCGTGTGCAATAGAGAAAGGAGGAAGAATATAGTTTAAAATGGTTCCCCTGGGTAACATTTGGGTAAAGTGAAACACTCAAAGTTCCCCATCCCCTCATGGGTAAATTCCCACTCACATGTTTGCCCAAAGCAGGGCTGCTATGGCTCTAAATCTAGCCACAAGTCTAAAGCACCTTCTGCTGGAGAACTATAGGAAAGGGGCAAAAGGAGACAGGCAAGGCTGGATGGAAAAGAGCACAATAAAAATCCAAGTCAAGATAAAGACTGACACTGTCAGCCTCACTATGGGTCTCTTCACTATGGGTCTTTCTCTTTCAAGCGCCTTCTTCCATGTACAACAAGTTCCTGGCATAAGTCCAAAGCCAAGGAACAAAACGGCTTCTTCACTTCTCCTCTCCAAGTGCCTCCTCCAAGTCTTTTCCTTCCTTTATCCCTTTCCAAGTCTTCTTCTCTGTCTTTTCCTCCCTGCTCCCTTCCACCCTCCCTTTGATGGGGCAGGGAACCTGGAACTGTTACGGGGCAGGGAGGGGGCACCCCAATCCTGCCCTCTGTAAATAGTCTCCGCCATTTGCTGCATCAAGACAAAACATATAAAGGCTTTAGTGGAAAGAAACATTACTACAATTAGTAAACACTACAGAAAAAATAAAGAATATAGTTTCTAAATCAAATACTCAAACTTACCCATCTCCTCATGGGTAAAAGTCTCCCCAAAAGGGATTAGCCCAAAGCAAGGCCTGAAAGCCCATCACAAGCCTAAAGCACTTTCTAGCAGAGACCCATAGAAACAGACAGACAAGGCTAGTAGGAAAATCAGAATCAAAGTAATAACTGCCATTGGTAACCTCCTCAGGGGCCTCTCACCCACATCTGTTTCAATCAGTCCAAGACTAAGAAGAAGTTGCAGCTTCTTCACATGTCTCTCTGTTCCATGAGCCTCCTCCAGGTCTCCATCTTGTTCTTCATCCTTCTTCCTTCCTTCTCCAGTATCCTCTCCTGCTTCCTCTCCACCCAGTTCAGCCCCACCCTCTTTTGGGTAGGGCAGGGAACCTGAATCCTCCCCTTTCTATGGGAATCACACTATTAAAATTATCTTTTTTTTATGATACTTCCCACACTGGGACATGGGCTGGATTCATGTCCTCTGAACTTGTCAGTATTCTCTCATTTGACATGCAAGTAAATGCTGGAAATTCTTCATTGTCAGAGTAATTCCTCAGAAGTCCTCCCCAGGACTGCAGAGTTATCATTATCCTCTTCCATTAACTCTGTGCAGTCTTCTCAGTAATTCTAAATAGTAGATTCTTATCCCTAACATTCAGGTGGCTTTATTTATCTACTAAATAAATTATTTAAGTGAATGAGGAATCTCTACTCTCCCTCCTAGTTAGTTTTTATTTCATTTTCTTCCCTGGTGGTTGTTCAGTGCCAAGGTTTGAAATTTTCACTTTGAACTGGAGATCACAAGACTGTTTAGAATAAAGACTATGGAGGTCACAGTGAGATGCTCTTTACCAGATCTGGATGTGCCTCTACATTTATTGGGTCTTTCCTTAAGAATAGTCCATGAGAGCTACCCCCTTCCCCCCAAAACTCCCCCCCAAGAATGCCTGGGAGGCTATCTCTCAACAGCTAACACAGGTAGTACAAAAACAGTTATGCCTCATTGTGAACAGATCTATGGCACCAGTGCTGCTCCAGGGTTCTCTATGAGCCTGAGTATAGACTTCAGTGGGACCAAATTTTGGTGTGTGACAGAGACTCTGATTGACAAAAAAAAAAAAAAAAAAAAAAATCTAAGCCTGAAAATCTGCAGTTGAACAGTTAGGTGATGCGCAAGCATAATTTGAAAACCTGAGTTGAACTCTCAACTCTATATACTTCCTTCCCCTGTCTTTAACTGATATACCCATTGTCTCTCAATGGCTCATTAGCATAAGAATTTCCAAGTCAGCCTCCATTTCTAAGGAACCAAATTAAAAACAGTAGTCTAAACTAAACTTGCCCTAAAGGGCTTTTTTTTTTAAATGCCCTTTTTGCATATTTGTTACCAATGTAATTTCCTGCTCCACCAAATGAAGTGTGGACCTGAGCACTGAGAAGTTTTTGGAGAAAGGAGGGAGAGTAGGCACAAGGAGCTGAGACCTGTGAAGGAAGGCTTGTCAGCTTCTCAGCTTTGGACTAGCACCTGGGACTTGGGGGATACTGAAGGAGAGGTATGGGATTGAAGAATACAAATGATGAAGGACAGACTAGAAAGGAGGCATCACAAGACTGACTCACCTGGAGTTGGGGGCAGAAGGGATCAGCATAGCCATTGACCCAGCTATAGAAACCAAATTCCTTAGGTGCCAATGCATAAATTACAAAGCATATGATCTAAGCAGGTAGCAGCCAGATGTTGGCCTGTTAACCACAGACCCAAAATGTGAAAGATAAAGACAGGGAGATTGAGCCCATTGTGGGATCTCCTGTTCCTTTCAGATTCTATTCAAAATCAACAACAAACCCAGGCTCACAAGGGGTGAGCCCCTCCCAAAGAGAAGATGTTTATATCAGCTCAGTCTCTGCACAGACTCAGGGGCAGTACTCCTGCCCACCTGTGAATGCAGGTGCTTCTTTTCACCAACTCTCTCCTTCTGCTAGGCAGCAGTCTCCTGCCAGCCCATGACCTGCACCATGCCAGGGCTTCTCTTCACTGACCTCCCTCAGCAGCGGCTTCTCTCAAGATTGCCTGCCTGCAACCATGCAGACATCTCTCAGCTAATCTGTTCCTTTTGGGGCAGCTCTTCCTGCCTACTTGTGCCTATGTAAGTGTCCTTATATTACAGGACAGGGTGAGGGACACTCCTGGACCCTCAAAACTCCCTCCTCTAAATAGGCTCTGCCATCTGCTGCATCAAGACAGAACATGTAAGTCCTGTATTGGAAAAGAACTTTAATATAATGAGTGTGCAATACAGGAAAGGCAAAGAATAGTTTTTAAATCAAACCTAAAGCTTATCCATCCCCTTGTGGGTAACAGTTTGCCCAAAAGATTGGCCCAAAGCAAATCCTGAAAGCCCATCACAAGTCTAAAGCACCTTCTGGAGGGGACCCATAGAAAAGGGTCAGAAATGGTCAGAGGAAAAGGGCAAATTCAAAATCAAGATACGCACTGTCATAGTTAACCTCCCCACGGATCTCTCACCCACATCTGTTGCAACCAGTCCAGGGCCAAGAAACAAGAGAAAGCTTCTTCACATGTTTCTCTGCTCCAGGTGCCTCCCTTGGGCTCCTTCTGGCTCGCCATCAGCTTTCTTTCTCTTCACTCTCCTCTCAGATTCCTCTTCTTCCAGCTCAGCTCCACCTTCTTTTGGGTGGGGCAGAGAACCTGGAACCTCCCATTTTCCTGCTGCCTTCCCTGTTCCACTTACTCCTCTGTTCGTTTTGCTAAGAAACCTGCCCTTTAAGTATAACTAACTTCTGGGGCCCTCCCTGGTGGCGCAGCAGGTTAAAGCACTGCACGAAGAAGCCTAAGCCACAACCGTGTGAGTTCGATCCTCACCTGCCCAGGAGGTGATCCACATGGCTTGGCAGACCTCTCCTGACCCACCCGCTGCTCCCCTCAGCAGTATACCTCGTCGATCTGCCTGTTCTGCTCCCCACTCTGTGCCCGGTGAATCACCCTCAGCATCTCTGGCCTGTACTCCAGTTCTGTATGAATAAATAAATAATTTTTTTAAAAAATTAAATATTACTAACTTCTCTGTCTCTTAGAGAAACTGGACTGGGGAGTGCACTGTGTGCTATTCAAAGAGTAGCTCTGGTGAAACCTTTCCTACATTGAACCCAAAGAGCCCACACTCCAAAACCACTAACTCAAAAATAAATAAATAAATAAAACATCATAGAGATGCTCAGAAGAGGTGAGTGAGACACCCATTTGGGAGACTGGCAATTCCAACCTTAAACTCAATTTGTTTTGTTTGTTTGTTTGTTTGTTTCAATCAGGCTTACCTACTCCTTTCTAGCCCTTTCCAAGTGTTCCTGGAAAGAAGTTGTCTTGACTTGTGGTAAGCTTTAGGACCTCAGGGGGGTGGGTAACTTTGGGTGTTTTGTTGAAAACTATTATCCTTTATTCTCTCTATACATACTATCCCCTTAAATGTCTTTTACACTAAGAATATGCTTCATCCTTATGCAGCAGATGGCAGAACCCATTTAGAGCATGGAAGTTTGAAGCTTTGAGGTACCCCTTATCTGCATGTTAACATAGGTATACATGGAAAACATGATAGTAGCCTGGAAAAAAAAAAATATACCATCTAAAGTTATTGAAGGCTACATGAGCATTTTTGTACACATGGAATCACATTAACAGTAATAACCAAGGTTTCTCTTGCTTAATAGTTCTTCCTGGAATTGCTTCTGTGACTTCCTCAGTGGGTGTCAGCACCAGTGCACTGAAGCATCCATAGTTGCTAAGGGACCTGAAGCTTAAAGAAAAGCATGGGAATGGGAGATAGGAGCAAAAGTATCTCTCCTATTTGTGTTAACCCTTTTAGGAGGACCTGTCATAGGGGACTCCACATTTCACAAGCATATTGACACTATTCTTACAGAAATTAATGCCAGCCTCTTAAATTTAGAAATCAGTCTGAGCAAGAACACAGAAAATTCACCACACTATTCTCAAAATTCTTTCTTCTTACAACTATACTTTCATTTCTGAGTCATGTTTATTTGATCTCTCCTTTTAACCTCAGCTTGATTTGTCAGAGTTCTCCATCCTTTATGCAAATATCTCCTTATGATAAGTCTCTAAGTCTCTCTGAGATTTCATCCTGGGAACCACTATGTAAGTTACTTGTATGTATGAGAAATCAGACTTCATGGTTTTTTTCTCTGCAAAGAAATGACTTTGATGATGCTCCTGATTACATATTACATTAAACACTTTCATTATTTTATATTTAATATTATGTTTCAACACACACACATAGATCCCAGAATACCAGTATTATTTTCTATCATCTTTTTGGCTATCAGTATCACATTTAGTAAGTGAAACATGAATTCTCAAATCCCAGTTGGTGTACTCACAATTTATTTTCCTTATGTGACTACCACAAAACTGTGTAACTACTTTAAAAGTGAGTGAGTGGCTAAGATAACATCTCATTCCTCACAGAGCAACTTCTGACCTACATGAAGGAAAAGCCCAATGCAGCAGAAGTGTGTCCTACTCTCATATACAGAAATTATTGAAATCTCAAAAAGCTGGGTAAAACTCCTATTTATTTATATAGGTTTTTAATGTGATTATTTTTTTTTTCAATTTGCTACAATTTTTACTTAGGAAAAATGTTTGGGCACCAACAACACAAATGAGTTAAGCTCCACAGTAATTGATATATACTTGGTTGTGGAGCTTTCAAATCTCCACTTCCTTTGGAGTTAAAAATAAAGAAAAAGATATAACTGATATGCTTGCTCCCTACCTGACAAGAGGAGTCTCAGGATGAGAGATGGTATAATTCAGAACTTATAATGCATTAAGATTGGAAGACCCAAACATTTTAGCTCAATCAGGTAGTGAATGGACTAAACCTTCTGAACAACTTGGTACATAAAAAAGAACACTATCAAGTCAAAATCATGTTGCCCTGTTTTTTTTTTTTTCTTTTTTTAAGATTTATTCATGCTTACAAAGCTAGGGTACAGGCCAGAGGGGCAGAGGAGGTGAGAAGGATTCACTAGAGATAGAGTGGAGAGCAGAGCAGTCATACTGACAGAGTACACTGCTGAAGGGAGCAGCTGGCATGGCAAGAGACATTTGCTGTGCCATGTGGGTCACCTCCCTGGTGGGAATTGAACTTGTACTGAAGAGGCTGTAGCTAGCTTTGTAGTGCTGCACTTTAAACCATTGTGTAACCAGGCTTTATTTTGCCTTTCAGATACTAAGTATTCAGCTTTTGTTAAATTGTATTAACTTCTACATCTAACTTGTGTATCATGTTCTGACAGATTATGATTTGTTCTATGTACTTTACTTAGAAGATGAAGGAATAAATTATGGAAAGTCTGAGGGTGTAAAGTAAAATATCCCTTTAGTTCTAGTTGGCTCGAGGAATATTTTGCTGTTCTCATTTTCTCATGAAATTATATTTGATATCTATTATTACTTCATAAAAGCACACATGAATTTTCCATTTTGCAGAATGGCATCAAGAAATAACATCTCTGGATTGTAGAGGGAGTAGTGAAGCATTAGTTTTGTATGACATGCAGCCAGTCTAATTTTACGAAGTGTAGCAAAAAGCTACTCCTAAAATTGGGAGCTACCTTTATTTCACTAAAGGAGTGCTTATGTCGCCACTTTTGTATATGTGGCAAAGTTTCTTTATTACCTCTCATCTACAGAGGATTTAATCATAACTGGACTTGACAATCTCATAAGTGCATAAAAGGTTGTCAAATACTTGATTCCTAAGAATATGCAAGTATAACAAGCAGTATCCTCGCTCCAAACTTAAAAACACAGTAACTTTTTACGTAAATCCACAAAGATTAGCAAAGGATTACTCTTATCTGAGAAATTCTGATGAAGACTTTAGTCTGTGATTGGTCATACATATTGTTACTCTTTGAATTAAGCCTAAATGTGATGATGGTTCTCTACATAACACATGCGGTTTGTATGGAGAAATGTCAACACTACCGCATTGAATATGATAGAGTATCTATCAAAACCATTTAATAGTAGCTACCATTTTGACTCATAGTAAAATAGAACATATTGAATTTGCTTGAAGAAAGCACTTTCTCCTTCTAATTGCCTAAATCTCTAAACCATTATTTAGAATGTTAATTTTCAAGCCATATGTAATACCAAAAATAACTAATTGTGAAACTGACAACTGTATAATGCTGCTCAAAACTTTGTTATTTCAGGAGCTGTTTGGATATTTTTAAGATAACAAATGTGTCATACTTCTGAAAAGTCTATTATTTTATGAGTAGAAATATATATTATGTTTGATTCTAAGGAAAATTTACAGTTAATATAAGTAACATTGATTTAAAATATTTGAAGAAAAACTTTTTTGTATTATTTATTTCCTTGGAAATGTAAAAACCAAACAGCTGAAGATAATGAGTCATATTGATTACATATATATCAACCATAATAATTTAATCATATAATGATTTCAAGGATATTGGTCTGTATTGTTTTAATGAAAAAATTCTGTAAAATGTTAAAATGATAGTATTTAACAGTCATGTATTAAATACTGGCCATTAATATCCTTGTAACTGATACAAGGATAAAATGGTGATAATTCATGGTCTCTGCTTTCAAGGAGTTTTCAATGTAGTAAAGGAGAATTAAAATAGACTTAAAATGGAACAGGATAACTAATAAAATAGAGTGAGGCATGCATGACAGAATCATCAGAGATTTTCTGGTATAAATGTAGAGAAGGCTTCACAAAGGAAATTAATGGCATTTGTGCTTAGAAAGGCAATATGTCTCACAGTTTTAACTGTGGTTCTTGACTAGGTAGGTAAAATCCCCAGCCCTGTCACTGTGAAATGAATAAGTCAAGTTATTTAATTATTCTGTCACTCAGTCCATGTTAAAGATACTAACATTTTAATAAATGAATTTATCAATTTTGTAGGATTAAATGTATTGATACTATAAAACACTGAATCTGTGGTTGATTTGCAGTGTTTTTTTATGTATTTGATATTAACATTTGAAGAATGAGGAACAGTTTTTTGAGTGGTTAAGTTTGGGATGAGAATTCCAGATAAATATAATAGTATAAGCAATAAGGGATTAGGAAACTGATCTTGAAGGATCTTTATTCGACACAGAAATTTTAGGACTTTATTTGTGTATCTTCGCAAATTATAAAACCAAATGTTCAAAGATGATAAATATTCAAAGATGATAAATATATCATATAATGATATTGAGGATCAAGCTTCCAATTTTTTGTCAAAGAAATATAAAATAGTTCAATCTTAGGAATCTACCCAAAAGACACAAAAACACTGATTCAAAAAGATACCTGCACCCCTCCATGTTTATTGCTGCCTTATTCACAATTGGAAAGATATGGAAACAGTTCAAATACCCAAAAGTGGATGACTGTATTAAAAAGATGTGGTACATATACACAATGGAATATTACTCAGCAACCAAAGAAAAGAAACACATGTCTTTTGCAGCAATATGGATGGAGCTGGAGAAAATCATGCTTAGTGAAATAAGCCAGAAAAAAAAGGAAAAATACCAAATGGTTTCACTTATAGCAGGAGTATAACAGACAAGGCGAGAAAATAATAATAATAATGAACGGCTATATGCCAGAGACATTTTATGGGGGTGGAGTGGGGAATGGGATCAAAAACAGTGGGGGGAGGGAAATGCACTGGACTATGGTGATGGCACAGGGTGATTTGGTGAGGGGAAGCCCATGGGGATTATAACTGAGATTTTAAAAAATGCACAAAATGATGTAAAAATAAGCTATTATATGTATAAAAAGTCCAAGCTTTGCAAAATATTAAAATGAACATTGAAGGAATCAGAGATATATTTTGACAGATTATATACTTTGTCAAGAAGATCATTCTGAAGCCATTTTAAAGCAAAAGTTGAGGCATGCTGAGATTTTAGTCAGTGTCCCATTAAGAAACTGTTATTGACAGGGCCCTCCCTGGTGGTGCAGAAGGTTAAAGCACAGCACTATGAAGTTAAAGCCACTTCAGCGTGAGTTCGATCCCTGGCCAGGGAGGTTACCCACATGGCACAGTAGACCTCTCCTTACCCACCCACTGCTCCCTTCAGCACTGGACTTCATCAGTCAGCTTGTTCTACTCCCCACTCTGTTTCTGGTGAATTCTCTCACTGCCCCTGCACCTCTGGTCTGTACCCCAGCTCTGTATACATAAATAAATAAATCTTTAATTTAAAAAAAAAACTGTTAGTTTATCTTCTAAAAAATGGGAAGAGTAACTAAGGGAAATTTTACAGGTAGGATAACCTGAAAATAAGAACTTTCCAGAGATCATGGAAAAGAAAAGAGAAGAATGTTAGAGTTATATATACATGTATATGCATATTTCATACCTAGGTTAATTTGAAATATACAAATAGAAAACTAGAAGATCAAAAAGTCTAAAAACAATGGGATAAAAATATAAGAAGAAATGACATAAAGGTGCTATATAATGAAAATAGCAGAAAGGAGCTTAAAATGAAGATATTTGAAGGAAAGCTTGTTAGTTCAGATTACTGTCACCAAATACTTCAGGCTGCATGACTTATACAAGAGAAGTTTACTTTTTCACAGATGTGGGGTCTTGAAAGTTCCAGATCAAAGTTCTGGACATTAGATTTCTGTTGGAATTAGGAAACTGATCTCTTCCAGGTTCACAGACAGCTACCTTTTCAACAAGTCCTCATGGGGCAGACAGAGACTTAATAGCATCCTCTATTTCTGCATTGTTATTTTATTTGGACCCCAGATTTATGATTTTTTTTATCCGTTATCACTTCCTTTTAGACCCTTTTTCCAAATACAGTGGCATTGGAGTTAACTCTTCCACATATGCATTCACTTTAAATGCTTTTTATACCTCAGTGCACCTGCTGTGTGAGTTTTATAGATCACATATAATTATATATTGTTGACTTAACTATTTTCTTTTAGCATCATTATGAATAATTTTTCTCTTGTAAAGGGAGATGTTGGACTTTCTCCAATGATCACATTGTTGTGATAAGTGACAATATGGTTTATATTTATAGACTTTGGGAAATAACAAAATATACTTGCCTTATGTCATTTTCATAATTATGGAGGTAAAATCAAGCAATTATATGTATTCCCTACAGTTTCTGACACAACCTTTGGTATTACCTTTCCCCAATAAAGAGACCACAGGTAGTCTTCTATTATTTTCATTTTTGAGCATTCTAGAGGCTGAATTATAGTTAGGTTCTTTTGGTATTTCTTTGGGGATCGAAGAAAGAGAAACATGAAATTATGTTTTAAACTCAAAACCATCATCAGTCAACAGCACTGATTTTTATCATTTTTCTATAAAACATAAGTAAACAAGTATCGCTCTTAATTTAAGTCAAATATTATGCAAGCCTGTGAAAATGAAGACAAGGTGTAAGTATCCTTAAGATTCTTAAAAATTTGCTTAACTATACCAAATACCAGAATAAATATATGGATTTATCAGGGTTTTGCTGGAGCCTACAGTTGGAAAATTATTATCCTCCTCACAGCTTCTTTCTGCTCAGTTCCACTTTCACTGATGTCAATGGACATCTTCATTGATTGCAAATCAGAATCGTATCACTATCACTGAGTTATTTACCAACATACTATTGCCCCTAATCCACAATAACTGGCATAGTGTTACACATGTTCTGTCATGAATTTTCTGACGGGGAATTTTAACTTCTGTCAGTAAAGCCACAAGTTTTTTAAGTGCATAAAATAAAACACTTTTGTCTATCTGCAATGACATAATAGAAACCAGACTGATGAGAATGTGTTCAGGAACTTAGCAAAAACTACCACCATACTTATCTTATTCTACCTCGATAGCCATCCATCTTATTAGAGTAAAGGAATGAATGAAGAGGGTGAGGTGGAATGGAATTCCACTTTTTTTTTTTTAAGATTTATTTATTTATTCATACAGAATGGGGTACAGGCCAGAGATGCGGAGGGTGAGAGGATTCACCAGAGACAGAGCGGGAAGCAGAACAGGCAGATCGACGAAGTACACTGCTGAGGGGAGCAGCGGGCAGGCCAGGAGAGGTCTGCCACGCCATGTGGTCACCTCCGGGGCAGGCGGGGATCGAACTCATGCGGAAGTGGCTTTAGTTTCTCAGTGCAGTGCTTTAACCCGCTGCGCCACCAGGGAGGGCCCGGAATTCCACTTTTTATTTTCATCCAATTGGGAGCTTTTGAAGAAAATCCATAAGGCTTATTTGTCCCTACTATAAAAAGATTAAGAGTAATACCTACTATTTGTAGGTAATTTTGTCTTCTACAATAGTTAACATAAAGTTTTCCTGTTTATTTAGCATTCAGGGAAACCTTGTGAGCCTCATATTCTTGTTTCATATATAAATATGTTTCATATATAAACACGTCCTTGTTTCATATATGAATATGTAGAAAGACTCATAAGCTGTATACACAGTACTATATTAAAGATTTCCGTCCCCACACCGTGTTTTTTTTTTTTTTATTATACCACATCATTGGTGACATATGTTACATTAGTTAAACTGTAAGTGTACAAAAAGACTAGTCAAAGATCATACTAATAGCTGACACTATTTTTCATGTTCAACAATATTGCACCAGGGTAAACAAAACTGCACAAAATGCGCAGGCATTCCCCCAAAGTAAAATTCATTCTTCTTAAAATTTTATATAAAATATCGCTATTATAAAGGTATGCAGAGCATAGTTCAGGTATGTACATGCGATGGGGTATTGACATGTAGGTTTCATTAGGGCATGTTATAAATAGTATTCATAGTTTAATTTTTATTTTAAATTAATCAAACATGTATTTTATAGTTTAATTTGTTTTAAGACAAATTTAATTAAAAACCCTCCATGCTTTGCCATCAGCAATGATATAAGTTATACCTCTTATACTTTAAACTTATTTTATAGAAAAACTTAGATTATCAATGATGCACATTCTTGGCCATTAGTGGCAACAACAAAAATATCTTTAATTGACTGTATTTGTTTTTAATCAAAATGAAAGAAGAAAATATAAAAACATTGGCAAGGATGTGCAAAGAAGGGAATGCTTGTATACTGTTAGTGGGAATAAAGTGGTATAAAGCTATTATGGAAAATATATAGAACATCCTCACACAATTGAGAACAAAACATACTATATGATCGATCTCACAATAGATTGTTACATTGTCATTTAATCATATAACTTCTTTAAGCAAGATGCGACTATTCATGAGCATTTATGTTATTTCAACTATAATGAAATTTAGAGATACACAGACATGAATTTGCTATTGGTCTCTCTATTTGTAAACTTAGGTTCAGAGTCTGGTTTTTCTTGGCTAAAAAATGTCTATAAAAGAATTTAGAGTATTTTGAAAATCCAAAAGTAAAATGGGTAATATTATGTTAGGGGATTGCCAAATGCTATTTCAAAAATTGATACCACTAATACTTATGTTTGAAAATAGATGTCAAATAAACATTAAGGCTCCCAAAAATTCTTGCTAGAAGTGGTTTTGGAAGCTTTTCACTAAGTTTAGTAAGTATGCACTTATTCTCCTTTTGGATTTTTAGACCAAAAATGAATTATTATTGAGAAATCAAATATCAGTCCAAGTGAACTGAAAAGTATGAAATTAACCAATAATATCTTTTGGAATTTTTGCCCCTAATACGTAGATATTTAAATACCCTAATTGTCCAAATCCTTCCCTTAGTATCATGAATAAGATAAATGTTCCTGCTGCTGCTATTGTAATCAGTTTTTTAAAAGAAAATTATAAAAGAAATTCCTTCACATGAGCTTCAAAGTGATTATTGGTTGCTGTGCCATGGCTGTAGACCATAAAATGTTATGGGTAGTGCCCCCGGAGGGGTTTGCTGGTAGAAAATAGAAAGTTACTAAAAGTGGGGTGAAGCAATGGAACAGTATATAAGGGATCTCTGTGCATACATAAGAGGCAAGAGAGAAGAACTGAGCATAAGCATGAGAGAAGCGGGGCAGACCCATGGGAAGGATGGAGGCTGAATGGTGGCTGTGTGGAGACATGCCAGAGAGAAACTGTGCAGAGGTCTCAGCAGTGCGGTGTCGCTATGGTGCAGATTGCCCCTGGACAGCAAATTGTGGGCTTCATGGAGCTTGGCTTTGTGAGTATGACCTTGTCCAAGTAGCCAATGGAAAAGTTTGTTAGTCCTTGTCCAAGTAGCCAATGGAAAAGTTTGTTAGTCCTTGTCCAAGTAGCCAATGGAAAAGTTTGTTAGGCAGAGAAAGGGAGACTGGAAGAAATTGGCTTTTTGTTAAAGCGTGGCCTGGAGAGAAAAGGACATCTGTAAAAACAGGCCTCTTGTTGAAGCAGGCATCCGTGGCCTGAGAAGACAGGAGACCCAGAGCAGGCATTTTACTGAAGCAGGTATCTTGCCTAAGTGTCGCCTGGAAAAAAAAAAAAAGAGAGAGACCCAAAGAAGCAGCCATTTTGCTGAAGTGTGGCCTGAAGAGAAAGGGAGACTGAGGAGCCAAGTGTCTTGCTAAAATGTGTGAGTGTGGTTGTTTGTCAAGTCATTTGGTCCCTATAGCTGTGGTCTTGAATATCACTTGTTTGGTGTTGTGCTGGAGCATTCTGGCAGCCCAAGGAGCATCTCCTACTGTGTCTTTTGCTGTATTTGTGAATAGGATCCTAGCCTATAGTTTGGTTACCATGTGTCCACAGTAGCGGGAAGATGTCATCTTAGACATGTGGTCTATTGATCAGGAAAGAAAGCAACACATCCTCACTGGTCGGAAAATGCCATCATTGTAATGGTCTTTGTGCAGGACTGGACAATATTGAACACAACTTTGAGTAATCAGCCATTATTGGCCTCAGTTACTCTTGTTTATCCTATTTGTTAAATAAATCCTTTTGTTGTTATTTCCTAAGCCTGAGCAGTCTTGCAATTGTGCAGATGTGTTAAGAACTGGATAGTAACCAATAAAGTGTTTGGGCAGCATGGTCTTGGCCAATTTAGGTTCCCCTGCCACCTGGTATCAATTGTTCCCAGGTTCCTTAAGAATTATAGATCTCATATTCAGATTTTAGATTTTTCCAGTCATTTCGAATTTTTGGTGGACAATCATTTAAAGACACAGTCTTTCTATAGTTCATTTGAATGAGCCCATACATGTCTGTATGGAGCATGAGTTCCAACTACTATCAAGTACAAGAGCAAATACAAGGAGAGACAAAATATGCAAACCATATCTCACCATATCATACTGTGTCCTTTGGTGCAGCATTCAAGTCCCATTGAATTTTCCCTCATATTTATATGTGGACTCATTTCATTGTATTGAGCATTAGCTGAATATATATGGAGCAAAATGCTGTTATCTCTAGCAAGTGACATCTAAGGGAAATACAGCTTTTAACTTGAGTGTCTTGTGAGGAGAGGACATAAAATAGATAGAATCTGATAGCAACTAAAAGCACAAACATAGGAGTCAGACCCTCTACATTGTGTTAGTGACTGCATTTTTAATTAACTGGTGATTTCTGAGGAGAGTACTGATTTAACTTCACATTGTCTTGTTTTTCCTCATGTTCAAAATGTGGTTAATAATAGTTCATAACACACTAGGCAATGATGTGTGGAAAGCAATTTTTTTTTTTCAGTAAGAAATGTTAAACAATCTTACAAAATGTCCTTTTGAAGCCTTTTAGATTTGACATAGCATATTATGCAAAATTAGGGATCAAATTATTAATTTGAACATGGCTCAGTTAT
The DNA here is from genome assembly GCF_000260355.1 of Condylura cristata. Lineage (NCBI taxonomy): Eukaryota > Metazoa > Chordata > Mammalia > Eulipotyphla > Talpidae > Condylura > Condylura cristata. The sequence continues at coordinate 60,912,509 of NW_004567107.1, read as the reverse complement.
GAAATTGTGAAGATAAGGTTTAGGAAAATGACATACTTTGAATGACATATTTATTAATATTTAGGAATGTTTAGTTTTTCATTCTTATGAGGTAATGTCTTTGAAAAATACCACCTGTAAATATGTTCTAGGAAGCTTGGTTTTTAGACAAACATAATTTACACAATGATACATCTTGCTTAATATGTCTGCGTGCTGCTTACTGAAAATCTATATAATGATTAAAATGATGAAATGTTTTAGTCATACTGTAGTTACCTCAGCAAATTGTTGTAATGTGGATTGCAAAAATTGCCTCTTTGGGCCCTCTCTGGTGGTACAGCGGGTTAAAGCACAGCACTATGAAGCAATGTGCAGCCACTGGAGTATGAGCTCAATTCCCAGCCACATGGTGTGGCAGACCTCTCCTGACCTGCCCACTGCTCCCCTCAGCAGTGTATTTCAGTACATCTGCCTGTTCTGCTCCCCACTCTGTCTCTACTAATCCTCTAACTGCCCTGTATGTCTCGAATGTACCCCAGTTCTTGTATGCATAAAAAACAATTCTCTAAAAAAATTTTCTGTTTTGTATTCTGAACTATTTAAAAAATTATTCTGGGCCCTCCCCAGTGGCGCAGCGGGTTAAAGCACAGCACTAAGAAGCTGAAGCCACTTCCGCATGAGTTCGATTCCCGCCTGCCCCGGAGGTGACCACATGGTGTGGCAGACCTCTCCTGACCCGCCCGCTGCTGCCCGCTGCTCCCCTCAGCAGTGTACTTCGTCGATCTGCCTGTTCTGCTCCCCACTCTGTCTCTGGTGAAACCTCTCACCGCCCCTGAGCCTCTGGCCTGTACACCAGTTCTGTATGCAAAGATAAATAAATCTTTAAAAAAAAAAAATTATTCTATGTAACGTAGTTTAAAATGACTTGACAAACCCATATTTTGGTATTTTAGTTTCTTACCAGCAATATTAATTTAGCTATACATAGAGTCCTTATGGTAATTTTATAATTAGCATATGTAAAAGCGATGCTTTCCTAACTCAGTAACTTTTGACAAATGTTAAAAAATAATTATTTGTTGTACCAAATGCCCTAAAGTAGATGATTGGATTAAAAAGATGTGGTACATATACACAATGGAATGTTACTCAACAACCAAAAAAATAAACACATGCCTTTTGCAGCGACATGAATGGAGCTAGAAAAGATCATGCTTAATGAAATAAGCCAGAAATAAAAGGAAAAATATTGGATGGCTTCACTCATACATAGCTGGAGTATAAAGGACCAGGTGAGAAAATAACAATAATAATGAACAGCTATATTCCAGAGACATTTTACAGGGGTGGAATGGGTAATGGGATCAAAAAAAGTGGGGGAAGGGAAGTGCACTGGACTATGGTGAAGGAAAGCCCACAGGGATTACAATTGAGATGAAAAAGGGCACAAAATGATGTAAAAATAAACTATATTATTATTATTATTATTATTTATTTTATTTATTCGTACAGAACTGGGGTACAGGCCAGAGATGCGGAGGGTGAGAGGATTCACCAGAGACAGAATGGGGTACAGAACATGCAGGTCGACGAAGTACACTGCTGAGGGGAGCAGCGGGCAGGTCAGGAGAGGTCTGCCTGCCATGTGGATCACCTCCGGGGCAGGCGGGGATCAAACTCATGAGGAAGTGGCTTAAGCTTCTCAGTGCAGTGCTTTAACCCGCTGCACCACCAGGGAGGGCCCTAAACTATTATACTATCAATAAATAAATAAATATAGAGATAGATAATTATTTAAAAAAAACACATCCTATTTATAAGGCTCTGTTCTAAGAAAAATTAACAAATTGGTGACAAAACAAAATCCCTATTCTTTTGAGCTTAGATTCTTTGAAGAAAAATGTAGGTAATAAAACCAGGGCTATAGTATAAAGTAATGGTAATTAGCATTTTTTAAAGTCATAGTTTGGAAAATAATTGTGTAGGCCTTTATACATGGTAGTGGGTAGTTTTCTATGGGGAGATAAACCCAAAATATGCCAAACACATTTTTATAAAATTAAGCACATGTCACAAAGAATGACATGTGCTTGGAAGTAGAAGATATGTGTATGAAGACTTTCAAGGGCAAGTTTATAATTTAGAAAGTGGATCAAAAATTTCTTTTTGTAGCGGTTACATTTGAAAATATAGTTGAATGAAGTAAACAGACCATGAAGACATTGTGGAACCACTTACTCTATGCAGAGGAAAATTAACCTAGCACAATCAGGAAAAGAATGAAGTCAGGTTAGCTACAGATGAATGTAAAATGAATACAGCAGAATTTGGCTTAGAGTTTTCAAAATTTGTTCTAGTTGTCTTTATAGTATGGAGTGATGTAGGGAGCAATGAGGAACAAGAGGCAAGAGTGGAAATTGGAAGACATCTAGAAAGAAATTGCTAGAATATAAACAAAAAAATGAAGGTATTGTAATGCAGGGCTGTAAAAAGTAATGGTAGATAGCTTTTTTGAAGGCATAGTTTGGAAAACAATAGTGCAAGCCTTTACAAGTGGCAGTGGGTAGTACTCTATGAAGCATATTATCAATTTGTAAGAGTTGACCTTGACTTCAAATGTCACCTCATCCATTTTGTCAGCTGCATATGGACTTTTCTTAAACACTACCTACAGGTGGTCAGTCTTTTTGAAAATAACTCTAGGGTAACTTGTTTTTCTTGTATTAAAGCTATAGGCTACCTATTTCTGCTTTGAAATAGAGAATAGGACAAAATTGCTACTTCTATTTAACTGTCTTTTTTTTCTCTCACTGTGTAATGTTTTTTTGACTAAGGTTTTTTAAAGGTCTCTGGGAAAATATGTGGTAAAATAATAGGGAAATGCCACATTCTATAATCTCCCTTTAAAATGTCATTAGGAACCTGAGTAAAAATCTGAAATTTTCTAGTAAAGAAAATCTTCCTATTTTGATTAATACTGGATTAATCTCCCCCCCCCCGAAACATTTACATGGTAAAAATAATGACTTATTTATTTTTCAGAAAATTAGTACATTTCATAATTTCTGTAATTGACAATGTACATACAAAAATATGACAGATAATTTAAGGGAAAAAATCTGATAGGGACAGAGTAGCAGCATATTTTCTGTGGTTATTAATAACATGGAATTGAAGCAATTTAAGGCTGAGTTAAATGTGTTGCAACCATATCACATCATCAGTTAGAATAAACACAGATGTTCCCCTCACTCATTGAGTTACTAAAGCATTTCTTTCCTTGCAAGTTGATGTTCTTAGCATACAGTCTGAACTTTAGAACTTGGTAGATTTCAGGCCCTCCATGGTTACACAACGGGTTAGGGCGCAGCTAGATGCAGCTATTTTAGTAAGGGTTCGATTCCCAACCCCGGAGGTTAGCCACACGATGCAATAGACCTCTCCTGAACTGCCTGCTGCTTCCCTCAGCAGTGTACAACTCTTCAGTCAGCCTGTTCTACTCCCCACTTGTATTTGGTGAATCCTCTCACCCACCACCCCGCACCTCTGCCCCGTATCCCAGTTCTGAATGCATAAATAAATAAATCTTAAAAAAAAGGGGGGGGGTTGGATGATTCCTTAATAGAGAATTTGTTAGATTTCAACAAGAATGAAAAGATAGCTAAATTTTTCTCATTTTTAATTCTGCCTTTATTGTTACTTGCAATATATTTGTGTCATGTACAACATTATATGTTATGTCATCTATGTAACTTATGTTTTGATTCAGAGAAAAAAATGTATTTTGAATAAAAAAGGATCGGCAAAATAGAAACTACTAAGAATACTCTTAGTAGTTTGATATTAAGTTGTTTCACAAAAATTTAATTTAATTTATTCTACCATTTTTGAATTCAGACAAAATTCATCATATTATCCCCAAGGAGGTAATTGGGGCTGTTTTATTAAAGTAAAATGTATCTTTGTTGTAAAACACCTTATATATCAGCCTCTCTCCCATTAAAATGTTTAGACAATATGCTTGGTGCTCTATGCTTTTTGAAATTTCTTATAGGTTACTGCTTGCTATTTTGCTGTGAATAAGACCTCTCTTAACCAACTTGTTTTTCCCAAGATTCACACCTGCTGCCTGTTGACAAAGCAATACACCTGTTAATTTTCCTTTTTAATCTTTCACAGGTGTTCTCTGGTTTCTCCGAACTTTCAAAGGGTCACCCTGAGTTATATTTATAAGTATTTTGATAATTCAGTGAACTTACAAATGTATGTCCCTTAACAACTGAAACTGATTTTCTACATGCTGTTTTATGAGAGGGAATCTTCACAGCTGAGGAGAAATAGAAAGACAATTAGAAGTGAGCAATAATTAAATAAGTGAAAAAGTAAATATATAAATTGATTCTTTAAAAGAAAGAAGAAACTGGCCCTCCCTGGTGGCGCAGCAGGTTAAAACACTGCACTGAGAAGCTAAAGCCTCTTCCGCAAGAGTTCGATCCCCGCCTGCCCTGGAGGTGACCACATGGCACGGCAGACCTCTCCTGACCCGCCGGCTGCTCCCCTCAGCAGTGTACTTCATAGATCTGCCTGTTCTGCTCCCCACTCTGACTCTGGTGAAGCCTCTCACCGACCCTGAGCCTCTGGCCTGTACCCCAGTTCTGTATGTATAAATAAAATAAAATCTTAAAAAAAAAAAAAAAAAGAAAGAAAGAAGAAACTGATCTACAGTCACTATTAAACTCTATTAAGGTTTTGACAGACTCTTCCTTTTAAAATATTGTTCTGCCCTTATTCAAGGTGAGAAGATCACCAGCACTACATATAATGTTTTTAGACCCTACAATTATTTTATTAGCATGTGCACACACTTGGAGGGAGGGTTTCCCAGATTAAACAATATTAGAAACTATTAGAAAACTTAACAATTGATAGACACACACACAAACATATGTGTGTGTACACACATTGTTGCTCAAATCATGTCACATAGGATCTCCCAACTCTGTGTGGCTCTCGTTTGCCTAATAGAATCAGTTAAAATGTCTTAAAGGAGCTTAGATCATGAGAAAGTATTTCCATTAGTATGAATGAATAAAAAATAACATCACTTTATATATTAGAATGCCTAAAACATACCTACTTGCAATACTAAGCTGGAATTTATTTAAATACTCATTGATCCTCTACTGTATGCCAAGAATTTTTCTGGGCCTAGGAAAACAATTATAACTATGTCATTATCTCTGACTTCACATTAAGAAGTCAGATTAAGATTAAGGGATAATCTTGTCTATGAATCGGTCACCTAAGCCTTAGCAGTAAATGTCAAAATGACAATAGATCCTGCTTAAAATATAACTTAGTGATAAATATAATTGACATCAAAAAAGACAATAGTACCATAAGAAGAATACTAATGGTACCATAAGAATAATACTAATGGTACTATTCCATTATGCATGTATTACATATATTATACATATAATATACAATATTTTCTTTATTTTTTCATCTGTCTATGAATATTTTGGTTCCTCTCATCCCTGGTTATTGCAAATAATTATACAATAAATATGGGGATCTGTTCATATTTTTGAGTTAGTGTTTTCATTTTCTTCAGATAAATACCCATAAGTGAAATTATAGGATTGTGAATAAAATATATAACCCTTTCTCAAGCATTTTTTTTCTATAACATTGATAAAATAGATAGAGAAGATACTCTACTTACAATGTGTAGATTGAATGTAGTTGTTTAGTTCATTCTTAAAAAATGAATCCTTCTTCATTTATCATTAGTATATTAGGGTTACAAAAGATTAAAGAGGAGGAAGAGTAAAGGGACAAGTAATACCAATGACAAATGAGGGATTGTTCTTGTGTGTCGACAAAAATTCACATCAAAGGCAATATTGATAACTCCTCAAAACCAACAAAAATTGTACAAAGACATAGTAAAACATGAGTAAGAGCTATAAACAGGCATGTCACAAGGGGAATTGTGAATGTTATACATATTAGAAGTGTTGAGAACTACAATAGGTTGAAGAATTTCAAATAAATACCACATTAAAATGCTATTAGATAGCATTTTGATTGATACAAGTAAGTTTGACAATTCTTCATTTTTAGAAATACCTTATAACTACATGATATATGATACACTGCTGCTAGAAAGGTAAACTTGTACAAGCACTTTGGAAAGAAAGTAGAGGCTTCCTCCTAATGCTGAACAAGCATATTCACTAAGACTCAGCAATTATTCAAGTGCATGAAAGGGGAGTTACTTATAAGAATGTACGTAGCACAAGTATTCACATTTGCAAATATGTGGAAATCACTTAAATTCCTTCATGGGAGAGAGTGGATAAATTGTGTGATATTCACATGAAAGAGCAATCAAAATAAATAAACTAAACTGGCATGTAATGTTAATGTTTATAACAATACATTGAGAATAAGAATTCCCAAAGATTAAACATAGCATGGTGTTTTTCATAACATTAACCAAATTGATTAAATTATATTTAAGAATAGGTACAGATATAAGAAAAACATAAAAAGGAAAATGTATAATCACATAAAATTTGAAATCTTTGGAAAAGATAGAATAGTGTAGTTATGGGAGGACATATGGTTAGATAAATTATTTCAGGATCCCAACTTTTGTTATGGGTAGAGTTTATGGCTGTCTCTTACATCATAAAAAAAATACTAAGTAATTACATTTAAAATAATCTAGGCCATGAGTGAAATCATGTTATGTCTTTCTGCTTCAGGATTATCTCATATAGCATAATCCCCTCCAGTTCTATCACGCTGTTACAACTGGCAAGAATTCATCTCTTTTTATAGCTGAGTATTATGCACACACACATATGTATATGTATATGTATACACACACACACACACATATCCAACATCTTCCTCACCCATCATCTGTCTTTGGCACTTAGGTTTTTCTACAACTTGGTCATTATAAGTAGTGCTCAAATGAACCTAGGAGTGCATATATCCCTTCAAATCATCATTTCTTGCATTCTTTGACAAGATGCCAAAGAGTAAAATTTCTGGACCACATCGTAAATCTATTTTTAATATTTTGAAGAACCTCTACATTATTTTACATAGAGACTAGGCCAGTCCGTATTCCACCCAGTGTGTATGAGGGTTCCTTTTCCCCTTTATCCTCACCAGCAATGGAATGATTTCACTCATATGTGGAATATAAAGAAACAAAACAGGGCCCTCCCTGGTGGCGCAATCTTTAGGATGCAACACTGCAAGCTGGCCACAGCCACCTCTGTGTGAGCTGGATCCTGGCCCACATGGTGATCCACATGTTGCGGCAGACCTCGCCTGACCCACCAGCTGCTCCCCTCAGCAGTGTACTTGGTCATTCTTCCTGTCTGCTCCCCACTCTGTCTCTGGTGAATCCTCTCACTGCCCCTGCACCTCTGGCTTGTATGGATAAATAAATAGATCTTTTAAAAAATAGAATAATAAAAAAGAAACAAAACAAAGGGACAGTCAGAAGAAAAGTAAAACAAACCCTAGAAATATGAATGCAAATTTGCGTTTGCTAGAATGGGTCAGTGGAATGGGAAACAAAGGAGAGTGGGTCAGATTGTGGTGGATGTGATTTGGTAATATACATCTGGACAGGTGTGAACTTATGCCCCTAAATTATATACATATTTAGTGTAAACCAATCTTATGTCAGTTTTAAAATAAGAAAAAGAAAATATAATATTAATAACAACTTGATAATATAATGACAAATCCTGCAAAAAAAAAAATGCCATGTATAGAATAAAGATGAGAATGTATCATGAGCCAAGAGTTAATATTAATAAAATTCTGTGAAACAGTGTTCTTACAAATATACATATATGGTATTTAAAAGATATGAAATTTTGCTAAATAATAGGAAATGTCAATACCAATGTTGAATGTATTTGTGCTTTATATATTGTTAAATAATGTTCCATTATATTTATATAATACATTTTTTTTCTATTACATGGATAAGTTCATCCTTAGTTTATTACAAATAAGGATGTTGTGGACATCCTTTTACAAGTCTCTGTGTGGACTTACTTTTTTTGCCCCATTGTGGGGATTATAAATTTCTAGGAATTTGCTAATTTTTTCTACACTCTTTATTATTTTCTTTCCTAATATTGCTTTTGGAAAAGCAGACTACAGTTTAAGCTTGGTTAGGAATTATGTTTGTTTCATTTCAGATAATAATAGCTGTTCAATTTTTACCAAAGTCAACCATATTTTTTTGTTCTACATCCATAACCACCTTTTTTTCAAGATTTATTTTTATTTATTTATGAATACAAGAACTGGGTGCAGGCCAGAGGTGCAGGGTGGGATAGTGAGAAGGTTCACCAGAAAAAAATGGGGAACATAACAGGCAGGTCAACTGAAATATATACTGAGGGGAGCAGTGGGAGAGAGTAAGGAGGTCTACCATGCCATGCATTATCGGTTAGCTCCCAGACTGGGGATCTATCTAGTGTTGCAGTGGTTGCAGATAGCTTCATAGTGCTGAAACGTAACTCCTTGTGCCAAGAGGGAGACCCTTAGAATGTAATTATTTTTAAATTTAATAGTTTATTTTTACATCATTTTGTGCATTTTTCCATCTCAGTTGTAATCCCTGTGGGCTTCCCATCACCAAATCACCTGTGTGCCATCCCCATAGTCCAATGCAGTTTCCCTCTCCTCATTTTTTATCCTAATTCCCCACTTGACCCCTTCTTTATTTAATTAAAAATGCTTTAGTATATTAATTACATCATTCTGCATTTTTGTATAATATATGACTTCCCCGTGAAATTTCCACCACCAATCCACCTATGAACCTTCACCATAGTCCCTTGTGCTCTTTGCACTGCTGTCCTGTTCCTTCTCCCCTATCAATTGTTTCATCTGTATTCACTGATGATTTTTAATTTTACTTTATTATAGTTACCCTACCTCCACCCTCCCAAATGCTTATTTGGTTCTCTATAATCATTCTATAACTGAGACCATTGGATATTTTTCTTTTTCTTTCTGGCTTATCTCACTGAGCATAACCCCCCCAGCTCCATCCATGTCGCTGTAAAGGGCATGAGTTTATTCCCCTTTTCATTGCTGAGTAATATTTCACTGTGTAAATATATCACATCTTCTTGATCCAGTTATCCATTTTTGGGGTTTTGGGTTATTTCCATATCTTACCTATTATAAATCTGCAATAAACATAGGGGTACAGGTGTCCTTTTGAATTAATGATTTTTTGTCCTTTGGATAGAGTCCTAGGAGTGGAATTGTTGGGTTATATGGAAGTTCCATTTTTATTTTATGTTTTTAAGATTTATTTTTTTATGCAAACAGAACTGTGGTATACACTAGAGGTGCAGGGATGGTGAGCGGATTCACCAGAAACAGAATGGGGAGCAGAACAGGCAGACTAACAAAGTACACTATTGATGGGAGCAGCAGATAAGACAGGAGAAGTCTGCTGTTCCATGTGGATCACCTCCCTGGTTGGGGATTGAAGTAGCACCAAAGAAGCTGCAGCTAGCTTTGTAGAGCTTCTCTTTAACCTGTTGCACCACCTTGGCAGGCCCAGAAATTCCATTTTTAGTAGCTTTAGTAGTTTCATACAGCTTTCCATTGTGTATTATCACTACTTAATGCAAACTATTGGAGTACTGTTAAAGGAACTAAATCATTTTATTGTAGTTGTTTTAGTGAAGGAGTAAATAAAACACAATATCTATGGCAATTGTTCATCTGCCACTTTGGATTTTGAGGATCATGCTATAATTTAAAAATTTGAAATTTAGTGGCAGACAATTAACAAATAATGGTCTCCAGGATTCTTTTGATCAACTTGGGTATGAAACTAAAGCAGGTGCTATATTCTCTATAATTATAGTTTACACAACAGAAACTTTTGTCAACATTCATTCAAAAAGACTAAAAAAAAGCTCAGAAGAGTAAATATAACACATTTGTTAAAAAATTAACATGTGCTCTTTTTTACCCCTCAAAAATCATTGTCCTAGGCAAGTAGGCCTTTGCTTTCTTGAAATTTGTCAACCCAGTCAGCAACTAAGTCTATCACCATGTTGCTTTATCTCCCCACTAAGAACACTTGCAAGTTGGCACTCTTTCAGAAAGACTCACATTCATCTTACTGTCAGTACACTTCTTGGAATAGAAGGTATACTTTGTCTTCTTGATGTTTGCAAAGCTTCAGAAAACCAATGTCAACTTGCAGAGAGTTGAAGCATGTTATACAACATCCAATTTAATGGTGAAATTTTTCATTGCTGTTTTATGTTATGTTACTGATGTTAGAATAATATGTTAGCAATGATTTCTTCAGAAGTATATTCTCTTAAAGGCATAATTTGCTGAATATAGGAATATGAGAAAAGAAGAAATTGGTTAAATGTTTTAGAAACTATAAATATTCAAGCAGCAAAAGCTTATTTTATATTATCTCCTACTCTGTGGCGTTGCCTTATAAAATCTTTGTTATTTTTAATCTCAGATTGCCTTACTCATATAATAATAATTTACCGGTGAGAACATTTTCAAATCTATTTGCTTTGTAATCACATATTTGAAAACTAAAACCCCCAAATATTTTGGTATAGGAAAGCATTGCTTTGAATGTGGTAGAATCAAAATTTAGTGAGGACAAAAAAGGTTTATAATTTGAGAAAAAAATAACACAAGTTAAAAAAACAAACAAACAAAGCTAGAGGAAACTTAAGGATAATACCAAGAACATATGTACTTAACACTTCTGAGAAAATGAAAGTAAAAAATGCCAGTGGATGACATTGAATAGTTCCTCACTTGAGCATTTATTTTCTCTTTAGCTCTCAGTAAGTGATCACCAATTATCAATCGGTCATGTAAAATGACTGAAAGAGTACATTTCCTCTAATCTGTCTAGTTTAGCTTCCAAATGATTACAATTTGGGTCCAGGTTAGCAAAAGTAACATGTGGGATATTCTTGAAGGTGCCTTTTCACCTTCCTCCATCTTCCACTATCTGTTAACTGGGGTGAGAACTGACTTCTTGGAGTATAAAATCACCTCTGAAATGGCAACTACTACATACATATAGGGCTTTGTGATTCTGACAGAATGGAGATTACTCTTAAGAGCTACACTGCTGACTATAGATTTCTTTCTTACAAGAGAAAAAATTACAACATATTATTCAAGTGAAGATGTTAGTTACAAATATACCTAGCCTTTATTAATACTTGACTCGTAGACTATAACATGTATAATGGATTCAATCAGAATAAATATAATTTCCATCTTAGAATTCAACACTCTTACCAATCTCATGCAAATTTAGTCTCAACACAGCTTCCGATTTACATTCTTTCACTAATTGTCTTGTCCAACCAATTTGTATTACTTGATCTTACTATATCTTGATTCATTTTATCGCTGTTCATTTTCTGTATCTCTCCATTCAACTTCACATTATCAAACATGACACTGAGAAATGACTGAAATAGTTTCAATCATTAGCATTCTTTTTTTGACTTTCTAGTTCAGGGGATACACTAATCATGTAAAAATTCAAACATGATTTTATTTATTTATTTTTTGATCTTTTACCTTTTTTTTTTTTACTTCGTTTCACATCCTAGAAAAGAGTATTGTTATTTCCACACTCTCCACCACTACTCACTTGAGATTAATTTCTAAATGCGTTATTTCTGCTTTTCTGCCCTCCTATTCTTCCTCTAAAATGATTTCATGACAATTAGCTTACTACTATTATGCCAAATTAAAAAAAATAATAATAATCTTCAGGCTTTTAGCAATATGCTTTTTCTTGAAACCTAAATAAGTTGGAAAGTCCTGTCAATCGTTGATTTCAGCTGATCATTTCTTCAGTATTCTTTTGCCAGTGTTTACATAGAACACCATAACAGATTTAAATATCAGCGATATATTTTTCATAATTTTGGAGGCTATGATCCAACTGTCAGCAGATTTCTTCTGGCCTTCATCCATGGCTTGCCTATGGCTCTAATCTTGATCACTTCTTTGTTATATGAATCTCTGATATTTCTCTTTGTATCATGATCTTATTTTATTATAAAGACAACAGTTAGACTGGATTAGGGCTAGTCCTAATGGCTTCTTTTCAATTTAATTGTTCTTACCTTCAAACAAAATGACTTTCTGAGGCACTTGGATAAATTTATATCCTTGCTATACTTTAATTTGAACAACTTGCTACCCCAATAGTTAAAATATAAGTATCAATAACAACAATAAAAAATCTCTCCTTTGCATAGATTTCAGGCCCTTATTTGTACTCAGGTTTTACCCCTTAACTCCTAACATCTCTTAAGCTTCTGCTTTGAACACATAACATTCTCAGAATTTTGTTCCTGATCTTTTCTCCCCATTCCCTAAAATGATTTTTATAGAAACTTGTTAGGTACTAATAAGGAAACTTCTATTACAAGTAGAGGAGTTTGAACAGAGCAATAATCTGTCAGAAGTTAAACTCAAACTAATCACAATTTCTACAGATAATCGTTTTATGGAGTTGTATAAATCAAGAGATAAATTGTTTATAAGAATATCATTATAGCAAGGGTAAAATTCAAATTCCTAGTCCTGATACGCAAGCCCCACTTATAACTAGATCAAGATGATGACTCCTCCTCATCCTTTGCTTTGTTTGGAATTTAGAGAAAAAGAAAATTTGAATCAGGATAGAAGTAAAAAGCTTCTCTTGGTTGTTTCTTTTTTCAAGCATGCAATAGAGAATGCCATTTTGAAATTTTGTATAGTGACTTTATGAATCAACCAAATGACAGAGAAACAGTTGAAAGAAAACAAGCCCCACTTCCATATAAGAAATAAAATGGGCCAAAATTGTTGCAAAAAGTAAGGAATATTATTTCTGTCATTATCTTGTCTAATTTTTCTTTGTCAAAAAAAAAAAAAAGTAAAAAATAGCTACAAGGCTACCCACTTGCCTTAGAAAGGTAGCAGGTGTTTAATCATTGACCTTTAATTAGTTTCTTCAATGAAAGCTCCATCTGCTTAGAGATATTTATTCCAAGTTCATGTTCAATTTCTGCTTCTTTTGTTATGTTGACGCATCACTTAGAGGTATGCAGGAACCCAAAACCATTAAGGGGTGCACAGCCTGAAAGGGATCCAGCCATTGCCCCACAAAGACAAAGAAAGTAGACTCCTAGTGTTAAAGATCTTTAATAGAATCAGTGTGGAAGTGAGAGACTAGTAAAATTAATTTCAAAATAAAAAAAACCTCCCACTACCCATATCCTAGTGGGCAAATGCCCAAACAAACAGGATCGTCAAATTAAGGCACCCGAGTACCAAAAGCTTTCTACAACTCTAATTTGCCCTCTGTGGTAGAAACATAAGAAAGGTGGAAAACAGTTTCCAGTGAATTAGAATAAAAAGAGAGATAATTAAAAAATCAAAGTGCAAATCGAGTTAATACCTGCCATGGTCTCTGCCAAGGAAAGCCTCCCTGTGTATCTCTCTATCGCATGTTTCTTCCAAGTTTCTCTTCCAAGTGTTCCAAGTGTCTACTTGTCTTTCGTCCAGGTGTCTCGTCTGAGCTTTTCCCACCAGTAGCAGGGCAGGTCAAGAGATGGGCCTTGCCTGCCTTCCATGTTATATATGTTCACCTGGCAGTTCAGCTCTGCTCTGAGTTCTTAGTAGTGACCTACTCAGGAGGTCCAGTTCATGGCCTGTTGGGATTTATAATACTAGCTGCATGTAAGTAGGAATGGGTAAATGTAAATGGTACCCAAGCTATCTTCCTTCTCTTTTTAACAGTTGTATCATATGTTTGAACTGAATAATTAGAATGGTTACTTATTATTTAAAAAAAAAAAAAAAGATTTATTTTTATGCATACAGAACTGGGGTACAGGCCAGAGGTGCAAGGGTGGTGAGCGGATTCACCAGAAACAGAATGGGGAGCAGAACAGGCAGACTAACAAAGTACACTGCTGAGGGAAGCAGCAGGCTGGTAATGAGAAGTCTGCTGGGCCATGTGGCTCAGCTCTGGGGTGGGGTTTGAACTCATGATGAAGTGGCTTTAGCTTCTTAGTGCTGTGCTTTAACCCACTGCATCACCAGGGAAGGCCCTGTTTATTTAATTTAAACAAGTGACTTAGTTGCAAGTATAACATTGTAGTTAAAAAAAAAAAAACTTAAATTAAAGGTAGTATGGTTAAAAACAATAAACGCTAGAATAAAATACTATTTCTGTAACTTATGGATGTTAAGCCTTTGAGGAAATAATTAGCTTAGTATTGTCCATTAGCAGTACAACAGTAATAGTGCCTAACTAAATAAGGTCATGTATTTGTGCAATTAGCACAATGCACATGGGGTATTTGGTAATATTAGTGCTTTTATTCATCCCCCTCTGTTGTTTTTTTTTTCCCAGCCAGGATATATACATATTATTTATGATCTGAAGTGTCTGTGATTAATCCTATAGCCAACATTCTGTTCTCATAGGTATCATAACACATGAGGAATCTCCTAGTGGAAGTTACGATGCTGGACTCTGAATTTAGAGTGTTAAAATTCAAATCTGTCCATACCACTCAATCTATGGTGTGAACGTGGTGAGGTTACTTCACATGTCCATGACTATTTCCTCATCTATAAAACAAAAATAATACACCATTTGCTGTTAGTATTATGTGCATCAATAAAATCTAGTTCTTTTAGACCAGTGCCTGGCACATAAAAGATGTTTAACAGAGATAGGTGATTCTGAATTCCATGTTTGTGCTACCTTACAGGACTGGATTTTTCAAATCAGACTGCCATAAATCATAAGTCATAGGCAATATCAACATAAATGAGATCATTTCAAGGATACAAGGATGAGGTTCATTTAGAATGATTCTAGGTTTTTCCTTCCTGAAACAGACATGTCACTCCAGTCTAGAATAGATAAGTCAGTTTTGCATGGTTTTTCACACAGTCAAGAGCATTTACATTATGAACCATCTCCATTTTTTATTTCAGAATTAAACATCCTATATGACATTCACTGATAGCCAGGCTCAGTAGACCCTGATTCTTATCATAATAGGTTTTTGTTAAGCTAGAGACATTCTAATAAAGATACTTCAGTGATAGGCTTCTTCTTTCTAACAATTATCATTAGTCTAATTACCTGGAGGTAGTCTGATTGATAAGTCATTTACTATCATACATTGAATGTGTGTGACCCCCGGCCTCCCCCAATTCATATGTTGAATCTCTGTTGCTCCCATTATGATGGTGTTTGAAGAGGGACATTTGGTAAGTGAAATTGGATCAGGTGATGAATACAGGGTCCCTCATAATGGGACTAGTGACCTTATAAGAAAAGGAAGGTTGTTCTCTTTCCTTTTCTCCCCCCACCCCCACTTTTTTTATGTGTACTTACCATGAAAGGCCATCTGAAACATGCAGAGACAGAAAGTTGTAATAGTAAGTTCATCAGGAAATGAATTACTTGGCACCTTGGTCTGGACTCCTTAACTTCCAGTGCCAGGAAAGATTCTCAATCTTTAGAGTTATGAGGGATTCACAAGAAATAACGTTTCTGCTTTTTGTCCACCCAATTGGTGGTAGCTAGATAAGTTACTAGGAACTAAGAATCTTTCCTTTGCTTCTTTACTCCAAGGTCTCTTTCTACTAAAGGGAGTGAATGATGAAATACATCACAGGTCAGATTCTTTACCATCCATTCTCCTGTTACTATAACTTTTATTTACACAATGGTAGAATTGCACCTGTTATATTTTTCTTCCAATGTAACCCCTCAAACAATTTTTTTGAATGACAATATTTTCACACAATTATGAAATCAGAAGAATATATGAAGTTTCACCTTAACTCTTGATAACATCGGGCCTCTTATTAATCTTTAATTCGTTTTTTTTTAAATTAATACTTGTGGTTTTTCATCTAAAAATATCATGGGAAGCTACCCATATCAATGAAGAGAACTTTTACATTCTTTTCCACAGCAACATAATCTCCTGGAGAATTGAGGTACTTTGTTAGTACCATAGTGCATAAGGATTAAAAAAGGTTTTATAGGCCTTCCCTGGTGGCACAGCACTAAGAAGCTAAAGCCACTTCCACAACAGTTCGATCCCGGACTGCCCCAGAGGATATCCACACAGCACGGCAGACCTCTCCTGACCCTCCCACTGCTCCCCTCAGCAGTGTACTTCATCCATCTGCTTGTTCTGCTTCCCACTCTGTCTCTGGTGGGTCCTCTCACCCTCCGCATCTCTGGCCTGTACTCCAGTTCTGTATGAATGAATACATAAATCTTTAAAAAAAAAAAAAAGGTTTTATAATGAAAACTTCTGGAAATGACAATCACATTTCTGTGGCATGTTTTTAAGCTACTTTATAGTCATTGTCCTCTGTGTTCCAGGTACTGATATTTCTTTTTTTAATTGAGATAAGAAAACAAAATGACATCTACACTTTAAAATTTTTTTTTAAAGATTTATTTATTTATTCATATAGAACTGGGGTACAGGCCAGAGATGCGGAGGGTGAGAGGACCCACCAGAGACAGAGCTGGGAGCAGAACAGGCAGATTGATGAAGTACACTGCTGAGGGGAGCAGCGGGAGGGTCAGGAGAGGCCTGCCTCGCCATGTGGTCACCTCCAGGGCAGGCAGGAGTCGAACTCATGCAGAAGTAGCTCAAGCTTCTCAGTGCTGTGCTTTAACCCGCTGCGCCACCAGGGAGGGCCTACACTTTAAAATTTTTAAGTGTACAATGCAGTAGTGTCAACTAGAGAAACAGCATTTTAAAACATATTTCTAGAACTTATTCATCTGCTTATACGTGGAATTTCATAATAGCATTCAGTTCTTTTTTTTCTAACATAAGGGTGATGACATGATAAAAACAAAACAAAACAAAAACAAACAACAACAAAACAAACAAACAAACAAAAAAAGGGGAAAAACTACCGGAAATGCTTTCTATAAATATAAATTCACTTGAGCTGACTCTTCAACCTTCAAGGAAACTTGCAAGTTAGTATTTGCTAATTATGCCTTGAAGACAATCTCATATTTTAACATAAGATACTCACACTACCCTAATGTTTCTACATTTAAATCAATATTAAATTGCATAAGCATTAAAGACCTTTTTCTAAATTTGACATTTCTTTATTCAGCATTAAATACATATAAGTTCCCTTTAACTTTCAATAATTGAAAATGTGGTGACTGGCTACTTGAAGAGAGCAAGCAAAGTGAGTTAACAGTGCAAGCTTCAGAGTCAGGCAGCTATAGATTCTGCCTATTTTGCTATTTATGGCAAAAAAAAAAAAAGCTTTGTGATCTTGGGCCAATCAGAATAAACATCAATTTTTCTATAACTCTATAATTTCAGGACATAGGATTTAGGTCAGTAGATTGTACACAAGATCAACTGAAAAATGCACATGAATCACATCCCGTAATAGTTAATCAATGGTAACTTTTATCATCATCATCATCATCATCATCATATGCATCTGTGTTATATTCTGTGCTAGATGTTGAAGAACAGTAAAACATAGAACACCATCCTCACTCTCAAAGTTCATGGCATATTGGAAAGGCATGCCAGTAGATAAAGAATACGTTTAATCTATAACAAAGCAATAGATCAACATATTGAATGTTCTTTTAGGGGAAAAAGGTGTTCTGGAAATACATTTTACACAATTATCTTGAGGAAATTAAAGGTTCAAGAGCATCTCCATTGGAAGTAATATTATGCATACTAACTTCATTTTTCACTTATCAAAGAATATAGAGAAATATACAAAGCTCGAACAATGTAGTAGTTATTTTAATTTCAGCAGGTGGAACTGGAAGGCTCTTGAATCTGACAGCACTTTTGAATCTTAGAAACTTCTTGATTATGTACATAAAAAAAAAGGAATGATGTGAGTCCTCTTACTCCCATATTTGTTGCTTTTGTTTATTGTTAGATATTTACCCCATAAAAGCAAAGTGTGAAAAGTAGGAGAGAAAAAGCTGATTTCTATCTTTCTCTTCATTTTTTTGTGTAACAAGTAAGAAACATATTTTCTAGTTTAGTTTGATAACAATCAAAAGTCACAAAGGAAACTCCATACATTCAAAGGGAGTAATATGTGGATGCTTCTATAAAGACGTGTTTATAAAATACACAGGCTTTTTATTTTGTTGAAGGTGCTTAAATGTCAAGATTACACCTCTCCTGAACAAATACCATGGTTGCCTACACGTTATAAGACAAAATTCAAGAAAAAAAGACATTCCCTTAGAACTGTAAGACACCATTCAGATATTACATTTGTAAATAACCTATGTTTACTAATTTTAAAGTCAGGCATCAATAGTAGACACTGGGATAGACATCAACAGCCACTACAAAAGAAATTTCAAGCCCCAGATCTTTGGGGTCAGCTCTGAATTTGGAGTTTCTTTCAACACACAAACCTCTTGATCACAGTCCTGAAAGTATTCTTCATTGCCTGCCACGGTTTTTTATGGTAATCACAACTCATGAATATGGTGGCATTGTGTTGAAAATGGTTTGTTTTAAGTCTAAGTGTCACTACACTTTACTATCAGGAACAGACATTTATCAATTAGGAATAAGAACTGGAATTTGAAGAAGCAACAAAACTTGTGGAAAGTGGACACTTTTTATCAGGTTTGAACACATTTAGAACATCTTTCACTTGAAATGCTGCAGAAGGCAATATCCAAGATACACTTTGGAATATCAAACCTAAAACGTCGCTGCTGATAAATAAATGCACACAGAAATGAAATACTTCTTTATCCTTAAGCACCTCGCCACCAAATTCAATATTCACTCTCCTTCACGCAAACTCCGCAGTTTAGCTTCTAGCTCTTTCTTTGCAAAGCAAGGGAAACCGGACTTCGGGTCTGCGCCCTCAGAACTCCCAGTGCTAGTGTCTGAGAATAGCCTCGTTAGCAGCAGTGTCCAGGGTGGTCCCCTCACTCCAAGGGGCAGTCTCCATTGATCCACCACCCCCTAATATCTACAGCTCCTCTCAGTCTCTGCTTCTTTCACAATCGGCTAAACCTAATCCAAAACCAATTCATTCCAGAAATTCAGATGCGCGCCGGGTAGCTACTGGTCCGCATCCCCAGGAGTCAGCAATGCTCACCTTCCAAAGCTTTGGGGAGATTTCTGAGCTGCGAGTAGTTCGAGCAGTTCGCTGGCACTCCTATCGACACAAGTTTCATCTTTTCCACCTCATCATCCTCTTGTTCCACTTTCGCGCCTTGGCGACTACACGTTCGGTGTTCAGTACTTACTCTATTCTGGGCAAAATCTACCGCCTTTCAACTCTTAGCGAGTCCGTCAAGAGCACATTGTTCCACCTGAATGGAGAATTGGCTGAACAGCGCATCTAGAGCTGGAGCAAAGGAACCTCGCACTATCTGCAGGCGTCACAACTTCGTGTTTTCTTCCTGTGGTCCCACGCTGTAGAGACTCGCCAAGTCGGGAGTGAAAAGACTCGCAGCAGTGCTCAGCCTGGCAAGACTTGGGAAGGCAGTGCAGCGCTCTAGTTGGCGCAGCGACCGAGCACAGCACGAGGGCGAACCATGACTTAAAACAAACATAAAAAACAAAACAAAACAAAAAGGACAAAAAAGCCAGGAGGCAAAAGTTTACTTTTGGTGAGCAATTCCGCGGGCCCCGTACGGGTAAGAAACTCCCACTGGGAGACACTTTCCTAGGTAGCTGTGAAGTCCGGAGTGTTTCAGAGAGCGAAGTCACTTTGGCTTGAGGTTCCTCATCTGGGCAGCACCCAGTGATCCCTCCAGGCTGTCGAGGGAAGCGAAAGAAGTTGGGATCTGAGATAGTCTGAAACCTAGACAGCTGCTCCCGGTGCAAAACCTTGGAAATGGCTGCTAAAGGGGCTGGGTCTCCAGACTCTTAATCCCTCCCCGTTTTCCATCAGAGCCGTTCACCTGCTACCGTCCAGTTTGCAATATAAGCGTAGACCCTAAATTAGCCCAGTCCCCAAAGCCAGGCGTCACGAATCCTTAGGCACTTCATTTCAAAAAGATCTATTGGTATCGCCAGGAACTCCTGGAGGAAAATGTCACTCGAGGGAGTGAAAAGAAAAGATGGATCAAGAGGGAATTATGAACTGGAGAGGGAATGTAGGCTCTTCTATTCGGAGGACCTCGGGGAGCCCCTCAGCTTCTTTGGTAGCAGCTACAGCCACTTCAAACAGCCCCCCGCAGTAGGGGTGGAGATGGCCCTGGAAGGTGGGGATGGGGAGAGGGTTAATTCTTAGTCCAAGACCTCACGATGGGTGCCAGCAGCGTAACTGGCCTGAAGGAAAGATCTGGGTGACGAGAACCCTGAGAAGGTAGAGATCTCGGAGCTGGCCAAGCGGACTTGAGGGCTCCTGCGAGGAGCCTGCCTGCCAGCAGCAACCCCTAACTAGTGTGGGGTGGCTGAGTTTTCTCGTCGTCCACGTCTGGGCACGCTCTGCCCCTCCTGCCTCTTCCGACTTCTCGCTCGCGAGTGGCCGGGGGTCGCCGGCGCGGGCTGGGCGTGCGCGTGTTGCATCGCGCGCGCGCGGGAGTGTGCGTGTGTGTGCGCCGCCCGCGCGCTGAGCCCGGCCGCCCGGACTCCGCCGCCCGCCGCCCGCCGGGTGTTTCCCTGCAGCCGCATCCTCGGAGCCTCCTCACCTGGCGCTCGCCGCCTGCCGCCCGCCGCCAGCCTAGCCCCTCTCGGCCCGGCTTGCCTCAGCCGAAAGTTTCCTCAGCACAGACACCTTCGCCAGGGGCTGCCCAGGGGGGATGGGTTTCTGAACCTATGCCTTGAAGTGGTCCTTGGCTACACCTCCCCGCCTGGTCTCCACCTAAAGAGAAAGGACAGTGGATTTTCTAAATTAAGGGGAGAAAAGGTGAGGGGGACTTTCAAGAGAGGGAGGAGCGGCCACAACCGAAAAATATCCGATTCTTTCCTGCCCACTGCCGGAGTATTAACTGCCAGGCGTGTGGTGTTAAAGGAGAAAATTAAATAGAAAGCCAAGTTGACCGAGGAGAGACTGGGAGGTTTCCGGATGCCGGGAAGGAAGGTTGTCCCTGTCTGCGTTTCCACCAGTGTGAAGATTTGGAGGCGCCTCTAGTACGAGGTGTTTTTTTTTTTGGACCCGCCACCCTCCTTCTGCTCCCATTGAAAGGAAACGCCGGCTAGCAGGGAAGTCCAGGAAAAGCCTCTGGACTTGGGTGCGTCGCAATCCTTAGCTTTGGATTTTAAGGACCTGACCAAGAATTAACAGCGTTTCCAGGTAAGAGACCACAAAAAACCGCCTGGTTTGCCAGGAGGAAGAAAAACTTAAAATAGATGCTGGGGTTGGGGCGCGAGCCGGGTTGAGCCAAGTTAGGACGCGATGTCGCCGCGTG
Organism: Condylura cristata; assembly: GCF_000260355.1. Taxonomy (NCBI): domain Eukaryota; kingdom Metazoa; phylum Chordata; class Mammalia; order Eulipotyphla; family Talpidae; genus Condylura; species Condylura cristata. The sequence continues at coordinate 60,891,013 of NW_004567107.1, read as the reverse complement.
GTCGCGCGGGCCACGCGAATGGCCCGGGGCTGCGAGTCGGAGAGTAGCCGGTTGTCGCGGGCGCCCAGTTCGGAAGCTGCAGCCGAAGGGAGTGCCCTGACCTTACACTTTGGAACCTATGGGAAATAGGTATCCTGCTGGTTCGTCTGTCCAGGTTGCTATATAGCATGTGTGCGCGCGCGCGTGTGTGTTTCCGGCGAGCTTTTTTTCCATTAGCACCGCAGACCCATCCCCTCGAGGCCCTGGAGCGTGTGGGCGCTGCTAAGCGCTGACAGGACGCTGTGGCAGGTGAGCCTGGCGCAGGTGGGCAGGTGGGGGCGGAGGCAGCATCCGGCCGGAGGATTGGGGGGCGCGCGCAGCAGTCGCCGGCGTCGCCGCCGCCTTCCGATCTCACTGCAGCCGCCGTCCGCTCCCGGGCGCCTCGGGTCTGCTGCGGTTCCCTTCGCCTCCGCTAGAGGCTCCCAGCGGGCGCCGCGGAGAGGGTGGGTGTGGGGGCGCTGGGAGGCGGAGGGGCGAGCGCTGGGAGCGAGCGTGCCCGCGGGGTGGCAGAGCGGGCGCGGCAGGGGGAGGCGAGCCCGGCTAGGGCGGGGGACGTGAGCCGGAGTCCCGGCGCGCCTCCTGGCTGAGAGCAGAGCTGCGGAGACGCGGGTCCGAATCCGGGCTGAGCTCGGGAAAGCTGTGCCCTGAGCTGGAGCCACTTCACCGATTCGATCCTGGCCCGATTCCCGAGGGCAGTCCCGGGAGGTAAAGTCCTCTTGTTCCACTCCCCTTTTGCCCCTTGGTTCTAGATAATTTCTCAAGTACCCCAGGTGGGAAGGGGTGGAGGTGCGGGTCTGTGACTAAAGGTGCCTTTCAGTCTTGCTTGGTGGAGCTCCGTGCAATGTATATTCGAACTAAACCCTAATTTGGCCCGCCTACCCCTGAATATTTGCCGGCTTTAAGGGAAGTTTTATGCAGAGAGGGCCGGGCTCCTCGAAGGTGTGTTAGGAGACCCGCTGTGTTCCCCTGAGCCGCAGTGGGCTGGAGTGCACGACTCTAGGGGTGGGGTGTGGTGGAGAAAGGAGTACCACACCCTTTTCTTTTCCTCCCCTTTCCTTTTCACCTGATGGTGAAGTCTCACCATCTAGCTTTTTACTGATTTCCTTTCCTTTCCCAAGGGGTTGACTCTGAGAACAGAGCAAAGCTGCTGAAACACTTGGAGAGAGAGAGATAAGCATGAGTAGGAAGTCTTGGCCAGAACATCAAGGGAGCAAGGAGGGTGAAGTTAAGCTTGTGTGTAAGGGAGGAGGGGGGATTGCTGGGAAATGGTTTGGAGTTCAGATTATTTGATGAAGTCTGATTCATTTCCCATTTCACACTGTCTTTGAGATAATCCTTGCCCAAGCCACTAACAGAAATCGTTTCTGCAAGATACTGCCTTGGGCACAGTGGGTACTGAATATGTTTGATGATTGTGTGTAAGTGAAAAAAAAAAACCCAAAAAACAAAAAAAAACCACGAATAGGTATTGTTTCTGCTTGGCATGATTAATCCATGTCTGTCAGATAACTGCTGATGTATGTGTTGTGTGCTGTGTTGTTTGTGCATACCATATGTGGTCATCTTACATTTAGTCATGCAATTTCAGAGTCCTTTTAACAAACATTACTTGTGATATTAAACCTCCTGCAAAATAACATTAAAGGAAGATGAAAATACGGTGGGGGCATGGAATATTCTATGCAATACTAAATAAAAGGTGGGGCCCAGCATTTGTGAAATATTGGGCCACAGACCGAAGGAGTGAAATATATGTTTTAGAAAAGGGAAGCAGTGGCTAATATTTTAAAAGCAGGGGGATGTTCTTCAGTGTACTCTCATCATCATCCAGTAGCATGCATTACTTCCAATACAGTTAGAGTGTGAGGCAGAAAACATGAAGCACTTTCTGATGAAAAGTCAGTTATATTACCTTACAAATTAGAATTTAAATGGAATGCCTTGTTACTTGTGATGATTGAAGTGGTTTGGTGATCATCTACTATTTTTGGTTAAATATAATATGTAACTTAATATTATATAATAAGAACAACTTAGTGAAAATAGAGCAGGTCAATTTATTGATTAAAAAATAGAATAAAACATAACATGATATCAAGGAAGATTTATGTGAAGTTTGTCATTCATGTATTACATTGGATCTAGGTCTGTATGGAAGGCAAGAATATATAACTTGAATTCTCAAAAAAAGATGGCATTCTTAAAATGTACTGTTTTGAAATTCTATATGGAAAGATAATTATTACTCACCTAAGAGTTATCTGTATGTATAGACACAAATTATTTATTTGATGCATATGCAAGACAAATATGTAAAAAGGGCTCAGTTTTCTTTCTAAGAGACACTTCTGAAACCAAACGAAGAGCATCGGTGCTAAGAATCTGTATGTGATGTAAGACAGATACTGTGTTTCTTGACAATTAGTTCACTGAAACTAATGAGGTTGTTTTGTAAGCGCAAATTCAGTTTTAGGACTCTATTTCAAAATATATTTTTCTCTCTAATAAATGTGATTTTTAAAAGAGATCAAACATTGAACATTTCCAGGTATGCCACAGATCAGAAAACCATTTCAGTCCTCTGAAACTTCATATCAAGAATAAGAAGTGATAGAATGTTGTCACAAATTAATTGGCTTGATGCTGCAATTAAAAACTGATTATTATTTGGCTCTGGTAGTCATTATGGTTGATTCCACTTGGTCTCTAGATATTCTGTGAAAGGACTCTAGGTGGAAATGTTTTCCTGTAGTACAAGGAGTGGAGGTCATTATATGCAGAAAGGTTTGTCAGTTACTGATTCTCCAATTTGACTGCATTTTATCCATAAAGCAGGAAACTAGATTGAAAACAAAAGGTCAGTTTAAAAAAAAATATGTGGATATTTCTTTCTTTGTCATAACCCTCTACCTCTAGGTACTCCATTTATAGTTTTGATGTGGAAATAGGTCATTAAGCTTCTTCCTATTATGGTTTAGGAGCTACTGTGATTTTAAGAACTATAAGTACTCTTTAATTACATAAAACTGTATTTTCTGAAACAAAAAAATCACTTGTTATTAAACATGATGTTTGATAAGGAAAGTAAAGGAGAATAGGAGAATCAGGTTAACAACCAGGCATCACATTCAATCCTCTAACTTCGTGTACCTTTATTCTTTCAGCAACCATCATTTTTTTTTTATTTTTAAAGTCTTTTTTGATTATTTTATTATTTCATCCCTCTTTTTCTCCTCCTCTTCCTCCTTTCCTTCCTTCTTTGCTATTTTCCTCCCTCCCTCCTTTCTTTAATCATTTAATTACCTCTCTCTTGGTTAAAATGTTTCTTTCAGAGAGAAACCTGTGCCAGTGTGAAGTTATTGAATAGTTATCAATCCATAATGTATTTTTAAGTGGCAACTAGTCTTAAAATATTGATTGTTCCATTTGTTCTTGAATTTAAAATAAAAGAAACCCACTAGAGTTGTGGATTTGGTTTTTTAGGGAGTATAAATCTTTGGTTGATACTTATCTCAAACTTTGTAGAAGCCTCTTGTGTCTGGCTACAGTTCTACTGGTCTCTGTTTCTGGGAAGCCTAAAAGCATGGAGGAAAGTCACCGGTTATACATGGTGCATTGTGCTTTGAGTGCCTGATTTTAATACTTTTTCTATAGGCATAAGGGTCAATATAATCAAATCTGTGATTTACATGGAAAGCAAGTAGTTAAGAGACACTTGTCAGTGTTTAATGTTCAGACATCGGTAACCCATTTTAGGAAACCATTAACTCTAGTAACTTTAGTAGATGGAACTATTTTTTGTAAAGTGTCATTCAAGAAATATAATTACTAAAAGGCTTTTAAAAATGTTCTCAAACAGAAAATTCAGATTCCAACAATCTCCCAAGAGAGCTAAATTCAGTGCCTATGGGAGGCAGCATGAAGAAGTAGAAAAAGCACTGACTTTGGCATCAGAAAATTAAATTCTACTGTATTTTATGACTAGTTGTGTCAGTTTGAAAAATTATTATTTTTCTAAAATTCAGTTTTGAATTCTGTAAATGGTTTTTAAAATTTGGCTATACCTAGGACAAATTTTGGAAAAAAGAAAACAAAAATTCCAGGTGCCAAGTAAATGTCAGGCATTATAGCATTGATAGAAAAGTAATGAAATATATTTGAAGAATACCTATGACATTTTTGTAATGAAGATGGATTTTTTTTTTCCTGGAACAGCTATTAAAAAGTTTTATAAAAGTGAAATATAAATTAATATGTATGTGTGTGATGAGTCTCTCAAAATTATTGTTAATATGGTATAACTTATGTGATATGTGTGAACAAAAGTATTTCTGGGCATTTGAGCTGAGTTCAAAGAGTTGTGATGATAAAGGAGAGGAAAAGAAAAGGAAAACGTTGTATGTTGTACTTTTTTCTCCATTTGTGTACTTAATTATGACACAAGTAACAATTGTGTTTGAGTTCATTATTGTTGGGTCACTTACCAGTTTCTATAGAAACATAAAAAATGCCTTGCTTGTGAACTGCTGATTCAATAGCTTAATTTATGAAATTATAAACAAAATTAAAAGAATATTTTAATTTTTATATTGGAATTTGCACAGAGATGCAGAAAGTCCTTTTGTCCTACTTTACTGTAGTGGTTTAAATGCTAATTATATTATTTATAGATTATTTTAATCAGGTGAATTAGTTAGAAAATAAATGGTAGATATTAAATGACTCATTGATTTTAATAGAAGTTTAAAAGCCCCATTGAAGTAATCATATGCTCTTTTGATAAAATATGAGGCCTGGTAGGATTTTAAACTAGAGTAAAATTTTCTTTTCTAAATGTACTCCCTCTTTAATACTAAGAATAGTCTATTTTTACTAGTTGAAAAATCAAGTATCATTTCCTTCTCCAGAATATTAGTATCATTGTCAATAGAACCACAACTGTATTTCCTCTTATGACATTAGTAAGTCTAAATGGCTAACCTAGGAACCTAGTCTGGAAACAAATTATAGTTTCTAGTATAAATATAATAAAACATATCAAATTGTTTATAAAGAGATAATTAAGGTCTACATCAAAATTACAAGCAAATTTCAGTGTAATAGGAATATATGTGGAAGTCTAAGATTTCTCGCACATTTCAGTTTCTAGTATAGCAGTAGTGTTTTTGAAATGAATTCTAAATTGGACCATGTAAGAGGATTTTGTGTCTTCATACAATCTCATTCTATTATAGTGTAACTATGGTTAGCTGCAAGATACCTATCTAGTAGCCAGCATGAAGGGAAATAATTAGCATAAAATCTGTATTGCTCTGGGTGTACCAAGGGAGCCAACAACAGTGCCTTGGGATACATATTGATTTTGAAACGGTGGACTACATTTATCAAAGGGAAAAAAAGAGCCTTTATCTTAGTGACTCTTTTTTACTGGAATTTTCTACATCATGTATACAATATGTAATTGAATATGTATATAGTATATATAGTGTAAAATGCAATATGCACATGTATACACACCACATGTTCTATATATGATACGTTCACACATGTGGCTATGTATGCATGCATTACATTCTATAATTTATATGTATTAAAATAGATCAGAGATATATGTTCATATATGTACACGTATGTTTTCACATGTATATGAGTCTCCTGATAACAACAATCCTCAACTCATATGTTCATGACTGACACCCACTCATTAAGCATATGATTATTGGTTCTGCAGGTTTTTATTCAAATTCCTTTGCACATGAAAATCAAAATATTTGCTTTAATCTCAATGAAATTTACATTAATCAATAGTCAGCTATTTACTGACTACTTATTTTCTGTACGATAATCAGAACATAAGGATGGAACTCGTTTTTAAGAATCTTGTGATTTTGTTAGGGAGAGAAGGCAAAAGTGGTAAACTGACCAAAAATACTATATGCTCAATCAGCTCATTCAGAAAATTCTTTAGTATCCATTGTTCACAAGAAAATACAAAGCAATGATAAGAGAATTGTGCCGCCTTCCAATTCAGAGTAAGTTGAAGTAAAGGAAGAATTTATAAATGGGGAGGAAATTGGACTACCTGTGAGCGGAATCTTAAGTGAATGAAAAACCCACAATCTCATTAATATTCTAATAATCTGTATTTTAAATATAACTTATTTTAATAATCTGTAATTAATAATACTAATACTTTAAGTAATACAGATGGACATAATGAGATGGTATTGCTGGTGTATTGGGACAATGATGACAACATTTTTGTAATGGAGTGAGGACATAGATACTTATATATAGCAGGCGACATTGTCAGCTGGTTCAGCTTATCTGGAATGAATTTTTTTTTTATTTTTGCATACAGAACTGGGGTACAGGCCAGAGGCTCAGGGGCGGTGAGAGGCTTCACCAGAGACAGAGTGGGGAACAGAACAGGCAGATCAACGAAGTACACTGTTGAGGGGAGCAGCGGGTGGGCCAGGAGAGGTCTGCCACATCATATGGTCACCTCCAGGGCAGGCGGGAATCGAACTCATGCGGAAGTGGCTTTAGATTCTCAGTGCTGTGCTTTAACCCGTTGCACCACCAGGGAGGGCCTGGAATGAAATTTTAATAATTATTTAAATATCCATTATATTACGCGTGTTCATAATAATTGACTTCAGGGACCTTTTTCTAGAAATTCTCAGAAATGCTTATTGAATCTGCATATATGTGTGTGTGTGTACACATACGAGCATATATATATACAAAAAAGAAATATATATCTTGATGATTTTATATCTTTTTTTTTCTTTTTTGATACAGAGCTGGGTACAGGTCAGAGGTGCAGGGATGGTGAGAGGATTCACCACACACAGAGTAGGGAGCAGAACAGGCAGATAGATGAAGTACACTGCTGAGGGGAGCAGCGGGCAGATCAGGAGAGGTCTGCCACACCATGTGGGTCACCTCCGGGGCAGGCGGGGATCAAACTCATGCGGAAGTGGCTTTAACTTCTTAGTGCAGTGCTTTAACCCACTGCGCCACCAGGGAGGGCCCGATGATTTTATATCTTTTAAAGAATTATAGTTAAAATCTTGCTACATCAAATTAACAGATGACTGGATAAGCAAAATAAAACATGTTTATACCTTGACATAATATTCATCAATGTAAAGTAAAAATACTGATACCTGTTATGACCTAATAAAGCACTGTAACCTATGCTGAATGTAAGCAGTCAGACACTAAAGATCACATATTGCATGTTTCCATTTTCCCATAATGTTTAGAAAATCACCTCTATAGGTTTTGAAAGTAGGTTGGTGATTATCTGGCATTGAGAATAAGGATAATGAGTAACTCCAAGTAAGCTCTCTGAGTCTTTGTAATGATGCACCTGTTTTCTAATTGAATAGTGGGGATGATTGTAATATCTGTAAATATAGTAAAGATTATGAGGCTATTCACATAAAATAAGGACCTTCAGTGGTATATAATTGAGTACAGTATTTTTGGTCAGTTAAAGATTGCCCAAATTCAGTACAGAGCAGTACCCTAAAGGCTTCACACAAAGTGACCTTACTATGAAACATTTTAGATCACGTAAGGCAGATGGATAATCCCAGTTTTATATATAATCTTTCCTAGGAAATTGTAGTTTGCTCCCCTGTTTATCCTATGAGACCAACATTACCCTGATATGAATACCATGAGAAAGCATTACAAATACTTAGGAAAACTACAAACTGGTAACCTTCTTGAACACACATGTAAGCAATATTAATAATATTTTAATAAATAGAAATCACCATTGCATAAAAAATAATATATCATGACCAGTTTGGGGTCACTCTACAAATGCAATGTTGATTACATATTAGAAAATTAACCAATAAAGTTCCCCCATTAACATAGATAAAAAGAAAAAAACTACATAATCAATAGATGCTGCAAAAATATTGCAGGATGTCTAATATTCCTTATTGATAAAAACTCTTAGCAAGTTCCTCAACTTGATGTAGAATGTCTGCAACAAGCCTATGTATGGTAATGTAATAAAAAAAAAGTGATTTTCCTCTAATCTTTGGAGCAGAGAAAGATTGTCTCTTCTTATCACTTCTACTTAATGATATAATGGGGATTGTAGTCAATGAAGAAGAAAATGAGCAAAAAAAAATTCTCAAAAACACAGATGTAAGGAAAGGAACAAAGCTCTTTAAACATATGCTTATTAAGGGATTTTAAAAAGTATCCAAGTGTTCTATAGGAATATAGTTTAATCAACCTTGAAATAATTATACAATACTTCATGAGAAGTTAAATGAATGCGGCATCTCTTTAATACTTCGTAAGAATAGCCATGACTTATTCTTAAGGAGAAAAATGTGGTTGAAGAACAATATTTAGTGTATGAGAGATTGATTGACTAAGGGATATTTATTATTTAACTCCTTTGTGTTAAGTAGTGGGGTAAGCATTTGATAATGATTATCTGTGGGAAGGGGCTAGATAAAGTCCTGCTTTTGAGATACTTGGTAATATGGCAAAGAACTTCTAAGAAACTGAAACTAAATTTTTAGTGAGAAATTGTAGTATAAGCATGTAAGAAACTAAATAGAATGCCACAGATTTATCCAGGATGGTTTGGAGAAGGACAGGTGCTGGTGCCTCATGAGTACTCAAGAGAGAACTTTTAGATAGAGAACAAGGGGCTATAGTGATGGTTCACAGGTGTTGTGGTGGAAGGACTGTGAGTAGCACACCTGAGGGGAGACTATAAATACTGTAAAAATGAACAATGATGTAAGAAAATAAATTTAGAAAAATATAAGTGATTTCAAACCACTTTGTTTTCTAATTTATCTTCTTCCCCCCCCAATAATTCATCTATTTACTAGTGAAGTGACTTATTGTACTTCCCTACCACAGTAACTTACCATGTGTTGTTAGACTTTTCTCACTTGGAATAATTTTGATATCATAGTCAGCATTTGTTGAACATCTATGAGCAGATGAATCATTCAAAATTCTAGGAATTCATAGTTGTTTAAGGTGAGTCCTTATTCATGAGCTTAGTTCTTTCTATTGAAGATGCTGTTTTCACATGCAAGTTTTGATGTTTCCATATTTTTGTTATTACAAAAGAAAAACACATGGTGAAATTCAATGTTACAGAATCATTTACAAGTAAAAGATCTTCCTGGTGCTCCTTTTAACATAAGGTTTTGACAAAGTAGCAAGCTGGGTTACCAAGGAATAAGTGGAGTGAGACTGAGGACTTTATGCTAATAGGCAAGAGGATCAGAAAAATAGTTAGGGAGTAGAAGACTTGAAGTGATACATGTCAAAAGGGAAATTTTTAAGTAGTATTGTATTCTGTGCAGTGACACTGCTTTCAATTAACTCCAAATCTTCAACAAAGTCACACAAGTCTTATAATGAGGTAAATATAAGGATTTCTGATCGAGGTGATGACAGCTTATTTTTGTGTTAGAAATTGGAGCAACACTGCAAAAGAGTCAGGCTGTGTGGTAAATAGGTACTAACATATGTGTGTTAGAGATATTCCTCCCTTTGTTCTTTTCCACTGGTGACCTTAATATCTATTTACCTGTGTCTTATATACATACCTCCCAACATATTTAGCATATCCTTAAGCCGTGACTTCTATAGCAGTTTATTTTTTCTCTGTATGTGGGTTACTTGATATTTGCCATTGTTTTTATAAAAACTCATTTCTCCAAATGAAATTAAATTGGTAGCACGCTATTGCCCTTTTTTCCTAAAAATCTTTTGATTATTTTGTAAAAGTAGGAAGAAAACACTTATGTTTAGTTCTACATTCATGATCCTCAAAGGGTAGTATATACATTTTCAATAAAAATAGATTATATTTTTGGGAAAGAAACTGTAATCATCACAGAATAAAAATTGTGTAAAAGACAGGTTTCCCCCATTCATTTAATTCAGTTATACAAAATTCATACAATATGAACAAGATTGATGAAATAAATTTGAAATATGACATGAAGTAAGTTCTGGGTGTTATTTTTAGATGCTTATGTGGTTTAGAAGAATACTCAGATATGGCTGACTGTTGAGAAGATATAGACTGAATGACTGTCCTATTGGACCTGGGTTTTGCTCCTGCATCATCCATCCAAAGCAGTGTCTACTGTGGGTTTCATCGAATGATTAGGGAAACAAAGCTAAAAGCATTGCTATCTGACTCAGAGAAGAAGGTTCAATGATTATGTTAATATAAAGTTCAAGGGAGAAGAGTATGCAGTTTGATTCAATAGTAATTAATGATTTAAAATTATAGCTTTAGAATATGGATGATAATCAGATGATTTGTCACTCGCAATGGTAGAAAACCATGAAGAAGTTATTTGCATATGCTGGTAGATAATCACCCCTTTTTTTTTTTTCATTTAGCTTTACTTGTGGGAGAAGAAAGAATGTAGATATATCAAGTGTACTAATCACTTTATAAGAATAAAGTGGTAATGAATTTAATTAATAATTCATACAAACCTTTTAGATGTTAGAAACATTTAAAAGTAAAATAATCTAATACTTACTAATAAAACCACTACATCAGTATGGCTGCTCATTAGGCTCCCTTTAACTGAAATAGTATTTTCCAGCCCATCTGGGCAAATTCCTATTAATCCTCTAAAAGTTTCATATTATAAACCATTCCAGAAACACTGGAGAAAATGTAATCTGTTTACTTTTTACAAGTTTCTGTTGTTCGTATCATTTGATATATTGTCTTTGTTTACAGCCCAGTATATCTTTCTAAATCATGTCCTTGAGTGGAAAAAATATATTCTATTTTTACTATTATTTACAAAATTCTACAATGCAATCAGTTTTTATTAATATTTATTTGGAATTAATTGAAATGTGATTTTTAGAATGCTTAATTTTAAACTGTTTCCAAAATCATCATATTGACATTTCCAAACTAAAAAGGAGATAATGTACGATTATTTAAAGTTTAAAGACTTGGCTTCAAATTCTGACTTTCTGGTTACTAACTGCTGAATCTCAAAGCAGTCTCTTAGTATGTAAAGTGTTAATATTCTCACAAATAGGCTATAATAGCACTTATCTTGTCCTGTATATCTTACATGGGGAAAATAACTAATGGGTGAAAATATTGTATGTGCAGAGTTTATACAAAGGAAGTCATTTTTCTAATAAAATATATCTAAAATCCACTGAAAATTTATCTTAAATGCAATAGTGTCTAACACTTTTATAAACAAAATAGGGGATTTGTAGATAAAGGCAAATACAAACCAAACAATTTGAAATTCATTACTTTATTCTTTTGAAACATCCTCAAATTTTCATATATATGAATGCTAGTTTTTAGAGTATGAAACTAAAGTAAAAATAAAAATATTGATCAGGAAATTGTGGCTTTATGACCCAGTTATACATGGGTTAGGTGATAGCTTTCATGTAGTCGTTTAGAGTTTTACTGAAGGTTGTTGAGTAACTTTTTGAGCTCTGAATGTGTTGATTTTACTTTCTAACTACAGGCAATTTGCATAAAGTAATCAGTATTGTACAGTATTTAAATTTTGAATTTTTGACCTCTCAAACATTTGTATCCTTTTTTCGCCTAATTCCTTGGTTGATACTTTGTAGATCACTGATAGAAACAAATTCAAAGAGCAAATAGGTACAATTTAATGGTAGTTTACTTCTGAAAGATGTACTATTAATGTGTTCTGATAGTATAAGGGGTTATCACTCACTGCCTAAATCTAGTTTGTTGGAAATAAATTATGTTTTTCATCTCTGCCCAGCATTCCTATTTGGTTACACAGTCTAATCAGATTTTCTGCCATTCATTTTGCTGTGATGGAGCATTTTCCTAGGTGTTTTCGACTTAAGTCAGATTCTTACAGGATCTTTATCTTTAATTTTGGTTTTATGTATCTGGGAAAAACTCCAGTTTAGCCCAATTTGTAACTTTCTCCCCATCTTTTTGGTAATAGCTTTTTAATTTAATGCTGAGAGAGATGGAGAAAGAGGCAGAAAGAGAAGGAAAAGAGAGGTGATATTTTTCCTGTGATTTTTTCTAAAACTATTTTGATAGCTAAGGGTTTGTTTTTGTGTTCATTTTGAGGGTTTTTTTTTCTTTATAATATTTTTACATTTATGTATATATATATATATTCCTTACTCTCTCTCTCTCTCTCTCTCTATATATATATATATATACATATATATGCATATATATACATGTATATATATACACAGATATATATGTGTGTGTATATATATAATATATATATATATAAATTTCTACTTCCTTCTTTCTTTCTGATTTTACCATTAATTACATACTCACTGAACACAAACTTTTTCATGTAAGTATTTCTTATTTGAGCTAACTTGCATTTATCTCCTTTTTCTCTACTATTTGCCATTCAAACCTGCTCAAAGGGACAGATCTTTTTCTCATGAATTAAAAACTCAGAGAGGCGCCATATGTTGTTTACTATATAAAATAATGTGTTCTATTTACATTTCTAATCATGTGAGTAGTTCTATTTTTATTATATCCCATTTATTAAAAAGTCCTAAATTCAACTATTATCAGAATTGTCTAGTTTATTTTACTTTTTAAAAAGATTTATTTATTTCTGCTTACAGACCTGGGGTACAGGCCAGAGGTGCAAGGGCGGTGAGAGGATTCACCAGAGACAAAGTGGGGAGCAGAATAGCCAGATCCGTAGAAATACACTGCTGAGGAGAGCAGAGGGAGGGCCAGGCGAGGTCTGCCATGTGAATCACCTCCCGGGAAGGCAGGGTTGGAACTTATGCAGAAATGGCTTTAGCTTCTTAGTACTGTGCTTTAACCTGCTGTGCCACCAGGGAGGGACCCCAGGATTGTGTAGTTTTAGCAGCTTTGCACTGACCACTTGCCTTGTAGAAAAAGATCTGCCTTTTTACCTTTCCTGCATTTCTTTCAGCTGACTCCCATGCTATGTGCTATTTTGCCTTGTTCAGATAGGCTACTTCTGGCAAGTCTTCAGTTGACTCTTAGAAAAGTAGAAGAGGTAAAGGTAAAGTCTGACTTGATTGACATAAATATAGTCTTGGCTAAGTTCTTCTTTGGGTTTAGTGGACTCTGTTTTACATTAGGATAGTGCTAGGAATGTTATTCATCAAAATTCTTTGTGACTCTTGAGCACATTGTAGGATTAAACTTTCTGGTTTTCCGTAGTTGGATGAAGCCATATAATGAGTTCTGACCAAGAAATTATGAGCAGAAGTGATGAGCTAATAGGCGTAGCTTATGTAAGAATATCCAGAATTCTTTCTTTTCCTCTCCATTCAACAACTGTGGAGATTGGGGCTGTTCACTTATCCTGAATTACTAGAACTTCAATGAGAAGAGTTAGACTTTACCCACCACTGACCCACCAATAATCATGTTACCTGATCAAAGAACTAATCTTTGTGGTCTTAAGCTACTAAAATTATAGGATTTTTGATACCACAGCATAATGTAACCTTTGGAAACCAAAATCTGTGGCTTTTTCAGAGTTACCTATTGGGGTGGTTTGGATACATTTTCTATGACACAGGAAATGCATTTCCTTCTGATTAGTTTATTTATAGTTCTGGGAATCTGAAAATTTCTTCCCTTTACTGTTTACTCCATCTCTCCATTTATCTTGAGCAGGATTTGAAATATCTCTATTAAGTTATTTTTGCTAAGTTGTTTTAGAAACATTTATATGACCTTGTCTCTTTCAGGGAAAGTATAGCTTGCACTTCTCTCTGATAATCCATTTCAGCTTGAGAGACTTTCACTTTAAATCAACTCATGAATAACTTAAAAATTATTGGCTAACACATATTCTAATAATCATATTGAATGTATTTTACAACAGTGGTCTTAAAACAACTTTAAAAAATCTTTCTTTATAGGTGACATTTTCATTGAGATATAATTGACATAAAACATTATTTCAGGTGTGCAATATGATTCAGTATATTTACATATTATGAGATGATTGCAACAGTAAGTTCAATTAACAGATTTTACCACAGTTATAATTTATTTTCTGATGAGAAGTCTTAAGATCTACTCTCTTAGCAACTTTCAGATATATAATATATTAATGATAGCATGTTCTAGAGCATAAATGACGTATTAATTACTGTGCCCATAAAACATCAATATAATACTTTAAAGCAACCTTTCCAGCTTTGATTTGAGGAGATGCATATCAATGGCTAAAAAAATTCCTTTATCTATTTCCCAAGCTTTTAGATTGCTTAAATGTCAAGGAAATTTGGCTCATAAAATAGTCTTGAGAGTTTCCTTTGGAAAATTCTGCATAGGTGATTTAGCACATTCACTAAACACGTGAGAATACTTGTCAATAATTTTTTAATTCTGGACAAAAAAGATGTCTCACTTAATATCCTGTTTAAAGATCTTATAGAGTATGTCTAGAGATTATTAGAGCATAGTGTGCCATTCAGTATTTATTTTTAAGATTTTATTTATTTATTCATATAGAATTCGGGTACAGGCCAGAGATGCGGAGGGAGAGTATTCACCAGAGACAGAACGGAGAGCAGAACAGGCAGATCAACGAAGTATACTGCTGAGGGGAGCAGCGGGCGGGTCAGGAGCGGTTTGCCGCGCCATGTGGATCTCCTCTGGGGCAGGCTGGAATCAAACTCATGCGGAAGTGGCTCAAGCTTGTTAGTGCTGTGCTTTAACCTGCTGCGCCACCAGGGAGGGCCCGCCATTCAGTATTTTTTAAACCATTCATAAATTGAATTAAAAACATATTTGCTTATAAGTGCATAGTCACGGCTTTTCTGTGGAGTCATATAATGATTTATGGGAAGCCTGGAAATTTATTATATTTCTATTAAATTCAATATTTTTTGTTAAAATCATAAATAGTGCAAATTCACTCACTGTTCTTTACAACTTTTTCATGTTTCTGCAAGTTTTTTTGAGTGAAATTTACTAGAGAGAATTAAGGAAAATGTACATATTCTCACCATTGTAAGAGGAACTATACTTGAACTGATGTTGGGCACTTCACATTTATTGTGAAAGATTTTTCTGACTAAAACAATCAATGAATTAGTTCATCTTTTAGACTGACAGCTAGTGTTGTAGTTTGAAACAGTCTGGGCTTGGGGGAGAGAAATACAGTGACGAATCTACAAAAACATATTTTAGGTTATGCAATAATAATATTAGCCAGTATTTACTATAACGTTTTAAACTTAATGAAACCTTGAAGAGATATTATATTTTTTTTATCCTATATTTGACCATTAAATCACTTCCCTCAGATAAGGTAGCATTTTGTGTATAAGTGTGTATTACTATGACTTTACAAGTATTATTATTATTATTACTGCTATTGTGTTATTGTCTTTATCTTTTGATTCATGGTCCTTTGTATGCAAATATATTGTCATATTTTAAAAGTAGAAAACACATTCTGAACTCAGGTACAACTTTTCAGACAAAATATATTTATACTGTTAATTCTTCTGGGTTGACCTAGGTGGTATTTGATGTAATGGAACATTACTAAGATTTGGCTTAAATGAAACATTTTCATATTCTAGTTCAGATTGGGTTATCATATGGCTAATATTATACAATTTTAAGTTACTGTTTTATAAATTATGACAGCAATTCAAGCTGTATTTCTGAGTACCAGATGTTTCTTTGCAATGTTTGTAGTGTGTGTCATAATATAGATGATCATTATATTAAACAGAATTTATTGTTAGAACTGGACACTACCACCATCTGGTGGCTTTGTAAGATTTTATCAATTCAGTGTAAACTTTCGGGGTATCTATCAAAACAACTTAAATAAGGTTAATTAAACTTGGAAGCAGAAACATGTATTTATATTTTTAATTAAGATTGAGTATACCTCACAGCTTCTGGTGGTATGTAGAAGTGTGAATTACCAATATGGGATAACAGTGAACAAATATGGAAGATTGAACTGTGATAACTGATGAACACATCTTTTAGTTCTGAAATATTTTCTATTCATTGCAACATCTTCTATCAAAGTCTTTGCTGATCTAACCCAAAATTCAGGCATTTGTTTTCTGCCATTTAGGAAATTTTCCCTATACTACATGTTAGGCCTTAATTACCTGTATACACTTTCATAGTCTTTATAATTAGTTAATTTGGGTTATCTTTTATCACTAATTAGATCATGTGGTTCTTTAGAGTGAAGACATTATAGATTTCTTTTGCATATCTGAATCATGCCATACTTAAGAATATATTCAATCCTTATTTAATACCTGGAAAAGGAAGGTTTTTGTCAATATAATGGCATTAAGGAGACTCTTCCATTATAGCAACTGTTTTTCAATGTGATAGGAGAAAACCATTCCTTTTTAGCATTTCCTCATAACTCAGAAGAGCCTCAAGTTGTGTATGTTAAATATAATGTTTAAATATGATAATAATACTGTGAAGAAAAAAAGAGACTATTTTCTTAGTTTATAGCAATACATTCCATTATAGTATAGATACCTTCTTCACACCTAGGAATATAAAAGGAAACAAGTTGCTTATCAGTCAAGTAACCATATTCTAGAAAGAAAGGAAGAATAGTGGAAAATGAAGTCTTGTAAAATTAAGAAATTTTGTTGGTAGACAGCATATGTAATTTGATGCCAGATAACATTTTCATGATTGGTAAAACAAACTGGTATAGATGAATACAAATATACACATACTTTGTTATTAAAGAACAATTAGAAGTTTACATAAATATTAGTGATAACTATGTCTAGATGATTTATTTCAACTGTTTTGCATTTAGTTATTTTATCTTTTGTGTATTTTTTTACAATGAGAAAATTTACCTGTATGAAAGTATTATTTTAACATAATATTGAAAGTATTTGGATACCAGTGTCAGTAGTGTGTAATTGTGGCTCTTCATCTAACACTCTATAGGGTTATTTCTTTGCTTATCAGCCAGACTTCCTGAATTTCAGTAATTGACACCTGGCAAAACAATTGACTATAAATATCATATATGTGAAGGTTTAAATTGATAATTTTTTTTAAAGAATTATTTATTCATGCATACAGAACTGGGGTACAGGCCAGAGATGTGGAGGGTGAGAGGCTTCACCAGAGACAGAGTGGGGAGCAGAACAGGCAGATCGACGAGGTACACTGCTGAGGGGAGCAGCGGGTGGGTCAGGAGAGGTCTGCCACACCATGTGGTCACCTCCGGGGCAGGCGGGAATCAAACTCATGCTGAAGCGGCTTTAGATTCTCAGTGCTGTGCTTTAACCCGCTGCGCCACCAGGGAGGGCCCTAAATTGATAATTTTTTAACCCTATGATTCTTTCATATTTTTTCAAGTGACCAATTCTTGACTTTGTTCACATGTGCCAGTGCTATTCTAGGTGTTGGGATTATAAAGCAAGAGTCCCTTTTTTCAAGCAACTCAATGTGGTAGATGAGATTCTAGAGGATTGTAGATATTAGTCTTTGTTGGTATACAGGGGTATGTATAAACTGATAAGTCACAAAGGAGTAATATCTGATCCAAGACTGGGGAAGCAGGAAAAGACATCATAAGGAAGTGATGCTTGAGATAAGATTTGAAAACAAGAGAAGTAAAGGATTGGTGAATGCCAGGCAGCAGAGATTAGGAAGATAATGAAGACTGGAGAGGATTCTGATTCATATAATGTGGGAGGGGACAGAATAGCACCGTAGAGATTAAAGAATTGATTTGAGCTCAAGGTAGTAAGCAGGGAATAGGAATATGGACTAGATTCTGCGAATCCAGAGAGCCTGGAGAAATGATTGATTTGAAGTCAAAGTGTTCTAGGTGAAGAAGATGGAGTCCCTGCACACTAGCATTCTTTATGAAGCAGAACCAGGGGCTTATGCTCTAACTGCATCCAGAAAGAGGGCACTTCTTAAAACTCATTAACTTTTCTGGGATTGTATTATAGAAGGTCTGTGAGGTACAGAAAATAATGGCAACATCAAATAGAAATATTTTACATCTGCTTAGCTGTATTGAGACAAATTAATAATATGTGGTCTCACTAATATTCAGAGCAAATAAGACATTTATGAGTTGTTATAGCACCAGCAAGTTGTTCCTTCTAGCAATTTGAGAAATATATGTTAATATTATTTCATTAGAATACTATTTTTCTCTACATATAAAAAGATCAGTTGCTTTTCTATATTATTTCTATTACATTTTAGAATTGACATTACTTTGGTAGAAATGAAACTCCATTTTAATAATGGAGATTATTGAAAAGAGATAATGTGAAGAATACAAATGCAGTTTTTAGTTTTTTTTTTGAAATGCTTCTTTTTGCAGAATTCTGTTAGAGTAATACAAAATTTATCCTAAAAACTATTTAAAAAATTACAAATTTATTAGCAGGTCAGTAATTATTTTTAGACGCTATAGATTCAGCTTTATAACTACGCATAAGTTAACTAACAGGTGCAGTTTTTTTTTTAACGTTTGTCTATTTATGCATACTAAACTGTAGTATAGGCCAGTGGTGTGGGGCTGGTGAGAGGCTTCACCTGAGACAGAGTGGGGAGTAGAACAAGCAGATTGATGAAGTACACTGCTGAGGGGAACAGCAGGCGAGGTCTGCGGTGCCATGTGGGTCAGCTCCAGGGGCTGGGATCAAACTCATGCTGAAGTCTCTTTGGCATCTTAGTGCTGTGCTTTAACCCATTGTGCCACCAGGGAGGGCCCAAAGGATGCAGTTTTATAAGTTATCCAATTCAGGTTCTTAAATTGAAGTGTAATAGCAGTATCCAAGTTATAAATTTGACAGTCCCAGTACAAATACTGTTAATGCAATATATAATATTGATCCTATATTTGGAAAGTAGTTAAAGAGAGCAGGTAACTTTATCACAGATAGAATATTGATAATTAGGTAAAGAAATGTGATCAATTCCCTAGCCAATGACACTGTACTTTATATAAATGTTGTTTCTAGTTTATGTGGGTGAGTCAAATTAGCTGGAAATATAGAACATAATCCTGGATTTAGAGATAAATGCCATAGTAAAGTTTGAAAAGTCTGTAAACCAATGTGATACTATTTATAAGATTTTAAATGCATAGTTGTAAGTTATTATGTAAATTATTTATGTAAATACATAATGTAAATAAATGTAGTATTTACTGACATTATTTAATTGTATTCATCTTTAAATCCCTAGGAGTGATGTCCAATATCTGCTAAGTGTTTCAAAAGTGTTAAAGTGGAATGTATTATAATTGTACTATCTTACTGTCTTCTGGATCTTGCATTCTAGGATAGAGTGTTAATATAACTGAGAAAGTAAGCAATGAAGTATTCCCAGCAAGTTTTATTCATGTTCTAGTAGCTCAAGCAATTTTAATACCCTCAAGATGACTTACCAAATGAAAAATAATAAGAAAAATTATGATAATTTACATTAGGACCAACAAACCTAAGTTGAAAATGAGTGGGGTCAGTTACTTAAATCATTGCTTCCCAGAACAGAATAGAGCAAAAACACTATCATAAAGAAGACATTTATGTGTACATTATTATTAAAATTGGTTAAGAAACAGGGCATATAGATCAAGTTCAATTTTATTAATAATCCTGTTGGAAATTAAATGTGACTGAGTTTTGGAATCCCTAAGTTATATATCTTGTTTTCAAACTTTTCTCATACAAGATCAAAGGAATGTTGTTTGTAAAATATATCTAACCTATTGAATATAATTGTTTTAAGAACTATGTTAATTTTGGAGAGATTGTTTCTACTTGCTTGCAGAGGGTATTGCTTAAATTATATTTGTGGTGAGATTGTTAGCCAATGGAATTTATTTGAAGCTTGATTTATTTATGCATAAAACAACTGGGGAACGGAAGAGAGGTGCAGGAGTGAGAGGATTAACCAGAGATGGAGTTAGGAGAAGGGGAGCAGAACAGGCAGATGTACTATTGAGTACATTTCAACTCTACAGCTGAGGGCACCAGTGGGAGGGTCAAGAGAGGTCTGCAATGCTATTCAGGTCACCTCCCTAAGCCAGGAATTGAACTCCTGCTGCAATGGCTGTGGGTTGCACTTTAACCTGTTGAGCTACCAGAGAGGGCTCCGAAGACTACTGGAATTTTATGCATTTGTTGATTAAAATAATTTAGAGTGATTCTTTATGATTATCAGATTATTTTGAGCGAACACTTAATATTAACTAACCTTTGTCTTAGTGACCAAATAACAACTTCCTTTTGAAGTAGACTTGTTCTTTGCTTATTAATCTTTTTGTCTGAGACCATAGAAGCACACTTCTAGGACTGGCACTAGAAATAACTATTCCTATATGTATTTAGAAAACTACAAAATTATTAAAATTGAGGTGATGCCATAACAGTTAGACACATTTTTAAATGACTGAAAAGATGTGGGTCAAAGTTATTATAATTGTTCATAATTAATACGGATATTATGAACAAAGGAAAATATAAGCTTTTAAAGCACAGATCATGCATCCTTATTGCTTGCCCTATACCTATTTTGGTCCTATTACTTTGCTTAGATTATATGAACATATAGTAAACCTACCTGGTTACCTTGTTGGATTTTTTTATATGAATTTATCAGCAATTACTAACTATTGTTATCATATGAGCTAAAAAGAGTCATTTCAGAAAAGCATTGGGAATAGATAAATAAAATATGACAAATTTTCTTGCACTATTTTAAAAATACATATTAGTTATTTGAACCCTAAGAAAATTTTAGAGTTCATTTTATGCCAAGCTCTAAAGTGGAAATAGATACAGTTTACTTAAATTTTATTATAATTAGTCTTTTCAGTAATTTACAACAATTACTTGCAATTAAAATATGTTTAATTATTATAATCATATATTGGCCATCTGTCTGATGACTTTTTAATCTGTTGCTTGTGGTAACAAGTACTAGATTATGATTCAATGCTGACTGCTCTTTAACAAAGCAAAACAGATTTTTAAAATTGATATTAATGCAGCTTTATGTAGTTCACACTAACCCTGATTAGCTTAATCCTTTTCTCAAAAAATTGAGATGCATTCTTTTTGTTTTGTCTCAGACTGTTAGATTTCATTTAAACAGTAGGTGAAGTGATAATAACTATATATATTTACTCGATTTTAAGTTTCAATGGAAAATATATTTGATGTACTATTTAGCTTTTTAGTTGCATCATCCAATGATAAGATGTAAACTTTTTTTTTTTTTTTAAATCACATTAGCATGGCCAAATTCAAAAGTGGGGGCTTTAAGTTTCATCATATTTTAAATTGGGGAACTTAGCTCCCAGTTTGGGTGAAAGTTAGATTAGAATAATTAACCAGAGTGAATAATATAGACCCTTGAATCAACATACCAATGTTAGAGATCAATTGTTTTTTTCTAGCTATATTTTTTTTGTTTTTTTTTTTAATTATTACAAAAGTTTATTTTTACATAATTTTGCACGTTTTTTTTTTTTTTTCCATCTCGATAGTAATCCCCGCGGGTTTCCCATCACCAAATCACCCCTGTGCCACCACCATAGTCCCGTGCATTTCCCTCCCTTCCCCCCCAGATGATTTTTTTTTCAAGATTTATTTATCTATGTATACAGAACTGGGGTACAAACCATAGGTGCAGGGGCAGTGAGAGGATTCACCAGAGACAGAGTGGGGAGCAGAACAGACAGACTGATAAAGTACACTGCTGAGAGGACCAGTGGGTGGGCCAGGAGAGGTCTGCTGTGCCATGTGGGTCACCTCCGGGGTGGGGATTGAACCCGTGTTGAAGTGGCTTTAGCCTCCCAGTTCTGTGCTTTAACCTGCTGTGCCACCAGGGAGGGCCCAAATGCCCAGAGGTTAAAATTCTATAAAATATAAGATTCTGAAATTTGATGTTGTTTGTTAGTATGCTGTGTTGTGTTTTCTTAAAAACAAGATCAAGATGCAATGGGAAAAGAGGATGTTCTTCATAAGAATTTGATTTATAATTGCCTTTGCTAAATTCTCTAGCAGAATGAGGAATGCCTGTATAAATTTCTACAGATTTAATTAAAAATTAAACTAACCTATATTTAATGTTCTATGCATGTGAATTGATTGTGAAAGAATGGTGGTTCTGTGGTGCAAATAAGAGTATCAGACCTGGATACAGAAGACCTTGATGCAAATTTCAGCTATGATTCTTTGACACATTTGAATTTGTGTGAAGAGTTTAACCTCATTGAAACTCTGATGGAGACATAACAATGTTTGCCTTATATATTAATATAAAATGCTTGTCATATATATTAATGTGAAACTTTTGTTTTTCTTATGTACCCAGTGTTATGCTTTATGCATTATTTTGTTAACTTCTCAAGACAGCAATATTCAGTATGTATGGACAGCATCCCTATAGAATTTCAGAGAAAATTAGCTTTGCCCAGAAGGTGATTAAATCAGATGGAAACAATTTTTTTTAAAACCATGCTTTTAGGTAGTGTAAATTAGCATACAGTTTTAGTTGGTTATACAAAAGATACTAAAAATTGTTTAAATAATATTAAGAGTTAGTGTCAGTGCTGTCTTTTTCGTCATGTTGGAAGTGTTATTCCTTTTTTCTTTTTTTTTTTTTAAGATTTATTTATTTGTGCATATAGAACTGGGGTATAGGCCAGAGGCTCAGGGGCGATGAGAGGATTCACCAGAGACAGAGTGGGGAGCAGAACAGGCAGATCGACGAAGTACACCGCTGAGGGGAGCAGCGGGCGGGTCAGGAGAGGTCTGCCACGCCATGTGGTCACCTCCGGGGCAGGCGGGAATCGAACTCATGCGGAAGAGGCTTTGGATTCTCAGTGCTCTGCTTTAACCCGCTGCGCCACCAGGGAGGACCCGTTATTCCTTTTATAATGTATTTTTTAATTTTGTATATTACTTACATTATTCTTTATTTTGTACATTTTTTCGTCTCAGTTGTAATCCCTGTGGATTTCCCACCACCACTTCACCCCTGTGCCATCCCCATAGTCCCATGTACTCTTCCCATCCCATTTTGATCTTGTTCCCCTCTCTGCCCTGGTAGAATATCTCTGGTTTATGCTGGTTTATGGTTGTTAGTTGATATGTATATATATATATATATATATATATATATATATATTTTATTAAAACTACTATAGCTACCTATTTTATTTCAGATCCCTTAAGTGTTATAACTTGTTATCCAAGAAGAATAATAGTATATAATAATAGAATAATTAAATCCAAAATAATAATGATGCTCTTAATTTTGTTGCCATTTTTATTTCATTTTGTTTATTAGTTATATAAATTTCAAGTTTGACAAGGGTGGAGATGTTTTTTTTTAATTTTTTTTATTTTTTATTATTTTTTATTTTGTTTTTCCATCTCGATTGTAATCCCCGCGGGTTTCCCATCATCAAATCACCCGTGTGCCACCACCATAGTCCCATGCATTTCCATCCCTTCCCCCCATCCCCCGTTTTTGATCCCATTCCCCACTCCACCCCCACAACATGTCTCTGGTATATGGTTGTTCATTATTTTTGTTATTTTCTCGCCTGGTCCATTATACTCCTGCTATGAGTGAAACCATCCGGTATTTTTCTCTTTCTCGCTTATCTCACTCAGCATGATCTTTTCCAGCTCCATCCAAGTTGCTGCAAAAGACATGTGTTTCTCTTTTTTGGTTGCTGAGTAATATTCCATTGTATATATGTACCACATACTTTTGGGCATTTGGGCTGCTTCCATGTTTTTCCAATTGTAAATAAAGCAGCAATAAACATGGGGGTACAGGTATCTTTTTCAATCAGTGTTTTTGTGTCTTTTGGGTAGATACCTAGGAGTGGGATTGCTGGGTCGTAGGGAAGCGCCATGTTTAGCAGTTTGAGGAACCTCCAAACAGTTTTCCATAGTGGTTGTACTAGTTTGCATTCCCACCAGCAGTGTAGGAGAGTTCCTTTTTCTAGGGTGGAGATGTTTTTAAATTTCAGTGTTTTTATTACCTTTTTTCTATATATGTGACACTAACCATCCTACTATACCATACAGATAACTCTACCATACAGATAGGTCATACTCACTCTTTAAATCAATAAAAATTTTATTGTTTTAAATTATATATATATATATATATATATATATATATACATATATATATATATGTATATGTATATATACATACACATACATACATATATATGCTTATTATTATTTTGCCTGTGTGCTTATGTGTGTGTGAGAGAGAAAGAGAGAAACAGAAATTAAAGTCATTTGATGAATTGTAACATTGAGGGGAAAATATTCAGATTCATATAAATCAATTATGCCTCCATTTATCAATTTTTTTAGGTTTGGTTTCTGATACGCTAAGACTAGGTCATATAAGTGTTCTGAAAGGTCATCTAATTCAAACTTCTCATTAACAAATTAAGAAAATGGGATGTGAGAAGTAATGTAAATTTCCCAAAGTCAAATGGGATCTTGGCAAAGTTGTTTATACACAGAGGAGGGAAAAAAAAAAAAAAAAGATTCATCTGCTTGGAAAGTTTTGCTCAGGCTAATGAAGATGAACATCTACTTTTTATTTTAAAAGAAGACCCCAGGTGCCTCTCAGCATTTGGAGTTAAGACTTCATTTACAGCCTTTTGGAATTACTATCTGCAACACCAGCTACTTCTGAGAAGGGGTATGTGCGTAGCCCTTTTTTGAGTGCTTTTTTTTTTTTTTTACAGTTCTAACTTAGATTTTGTGGTGTTTAAAGATGCTACAAACAACTTTCTATTTTAAATTAGATTATTTGCTTTGTAGACATGAGGCAGTCTTTAGTGAGAAGACTGAAGTTTTCTAAATCACATAACCGTTGAAGGCACAATTTGTAAATTGAGAATAATCTGCTTTATCTACTTTCATTGTCCGGCTTAAGAGGAGAGAGTACATAACAGCCCTTTACAAAGTATAAATTGATTTTTCTAAATTTTTATGAAAGTTAGCTGTGTTATCTTTGTTGGGTATTTTCATTTCTTTAAATATTAATTTCCTCTTCCCTGTTTCTTGGGATTATTTGATTATAATTGAAATGATGAGTTTAAAGTATGTAATTCACAAACAACAATCTCTGCCATATAATAAAACTTATGTGGTAGGTTGAATGCAGAAATGATCCCAGTTTTTCATTTTGTAATGTGACTTTGCAATGCTTCCCATCAAGAGGTAGAATCTTACCACTTGAGATTTGTTTAGTCTCACAGAATGCTATTCTGAAGGATGCCATGTCTGACCAGAATCTCTTTTTAGTTTTCAGAATACAGATTTCTGTTTCCTTTATTTGTGAATATTTAGCCAATTGCAAATGCAATTGGTCACCTCACAGTTTGAGGAATATTTCAGTTGTTTTATCACAAAAGGGAAATACTACACTGAGCCTGTCCTGTTAAAATTTGACATAAAAATTGTTTTTCACTGTAAAGTACTTCAGCAAAGATATTTACATTTGAAGGTATATACTCCTCTAATTACTTTCTCTATCCTTGTTATTCACTTGCGGTGCTTTAGATAAGAGTGTGCTCTTCCAGTGCAGTCGTCTTATTAAATTAACTTTATTTTCAAGAAGCTCTAAAGATGAGAAGCACTCGGATGTTAAATATCATTTAAATATTATATGAAGTGCTCCTTAAGTATTATATTTGTGGGTATTAGAAAAAAAAGACAAACAGGCAGTATGAAAGGAAGGTAGAGGAACAACTTAATGGCAGTCTTAAATTTTTGGAGCACTTCTTTGTCTAGCAACAAAACCAGATACTTTCTGTTGTCCTCAGGGACTATTTACAAGAGCAGAACATGAAAAAATGGCCTCAAGTAGTGACAGAAAGGCTCCTGAGACATACAGTTTACTCATTAAACAAAAATTGAACAAATGTTTAATTGAGGTCCTACTAGCAATGCCTATTTCTCTCAGGATTTTTGTTAAATACTCAGTAAACAAACCAAATGAAAGTCTCCTGTAGTCATTTCGGGAAATATTCCTTCCTGACTGATTGGAGAATGTCTTGGAAACTCAACCCCAGGTCCACTTCTTTCCCTTACTTAAGGTGTCAAAAAAAAAATGGTATAGATATTGTGAATAATGCTGCAGAATATTATTGGCAGCTTCAAGCTGCTGAAGTGACGCTCCAAGTTCTCTCAACCCTCATTTCTTCTTTATGGGAAGAATGCCTAGAGAGATAGGTACAGTCATCCTACCCTGCACTGAAAATTTTTGATTAACTTTATTATTGAGTGGTATATTTCTCTAGGTAAATACTTCTTTAGCTTATTCAAATAAGATTTATTTTTCCTGGGCTTTGACAGAACATCTCTTGTTATTTTTCTTTGTATGTTTATATGATTGAAAACACAAAACTGATTGCCCCTAGCATTCTAGATCCCATTTTACTGTTTAAAAAATTACATTCCTATTCCATTTATTTTCATTCTGGTAATATATGATATTTCAGCTTCCAGCTGTGTTTTTTTTTTTTTCATTTCACTTTACATACTGTATTTCCTTTTTCCACATGTGGGTTTGTTCATATTCCTCTTAAGAACTTCTTACTATGCATATCCTAAGTAGGTGTTATCTTTTATTAATTGAGATGTGAGTAGCTCTGGTTTTATATCTTAGTATGTTTGGAGAGCCTGCTAATTTTGGTGGATTCTTTTTTCTTTAATTACCTCTTTGAAAGAATAATTTTAAAATCTATCATTTTCCTTTCTGGGAAATATAAAGTATAGATTTGTCTTCTGAGAACACTTACCTATAACCAGAGGTGATCAATATACATAAAGAAATGTGAGAGAAAGAGGAGGAAGAATTGAAATAAATTTATAGATTTATTTATTTGGTTGGTTAGCAGGTATAGTGCTTAAACAGAAGATGAATCTATTGAACTACATTTGATTCCCATACTGACTTTGCCCTACATAGAGGTCATTATCACCATTTCTACCTCTTAAGAGATCTAGAAAGCTGCTGAGTTTATTGTCAGTCATGCAAGGAAGCACTAGTGTTTACACATCCATAGTCTTTACGTTTTCTAACCTGGTCTTGCTTTCAGGCTTAAATTTACCCTTTCTACTGTGGGAAGCTCAATCTAGGGGCCTTTTTCTTTAGACAAGTTGTTAAAGCTCATCTCCATCAAAATAAGGGGTATGTTTATGAAATGTCATGGTCCCTGTGAAGTTTCCTATGTTCAGTCATTATAAGTATACTGGAGGTGGTGGTGGTGGGATGGTGGTAATGAGGCAATTAAGAAGTGAAAGAACTTTTACAAGGCAAATTGTAACTGTTACTTCCAAATTCTTCTCCCCCCCCCTTTTTTTTCTACACTTCATATTAAAATTCCTTAAATTTGGCACATCTAGGGCCACCTCCTATGGTCACATAAACTGTGTACTATACAGTTGAGGGGATATTATTCACAGCAATCAGAATGCCATCAGTCATAAAATTATATGGGATCTGGCATTTCATAGGTTATTTTATCTTTTCTTCAACCTCATTTATTTGAAGTTTGCCTGTTTTTCTTAGGACTTTTTGTTTGTTTGTTTTACTTAAGAGGATTTAAATGTAGATCAACATTGGGTGCTTTATCTGCATATTGTACACATATCATGTTCCATGTTCACTTACTCTTAACCCTTTTTGGAGGAAATCAATCAACTATTGAAAATTTCTGTGGTTATTTCTTATCACATTAGTTTATTTCCACTTGAGCTGACCCTTATTCATTTTTTTAGGGTTAATTTTGGGTTCTGACTGAACTCTAGGTATCCTCTTATTTTTTGTTCCTTTCATGATATTGTCATACCTTTTAAGACTTACAATGTCTGTCTAAGATTTATATTTTTTATATGATTCACAGCAATAAATCACCGGGGGGGGAATATCCTGGATTTTTTTTTTCAATTAAAATTTAGGGATGTGAAAAACTCTTGAGCTTTCTATACATACTGATGGGTTCAGTTTCAACTTCTTAATAGACATTACTGAATTTATGATTAAAAACTACCTTGTCATTCTGTACTGTAAAAAAATATTCTTGATGTTTACACTAACTCCATGAGGTCAAAATTTGTGTTCCCTTTTATAACAAGGGCTTTGTGGGCTGGCGAATTGTTCAAGTTCCTACTGCTATTTACTGGTGAGCTGGCATTTGAATTTAGCCTTTGTAATTCCTAACTTCATTCTTTCTTTTCTAGTCTGCTGTTAAATTTTGTCTGTCTATAAGCCTACCTTCTTTTTTTGTTTTTAAGGATATTTTTTAAGATTTATTTATTCATATAGAACTGGGGTACAGGCCAGAGATGTGGAGGGTGAGAGGATTCACCAAAGAATGGGGAGCAGAACAGGCAGATCAACAAAGTAAACTGCTGAGGGGAGCAGCAGGCGGGTCAGGAGAGGTCTGCCTGGCCATGTGGAATCGAACTCATGTCAAAGTGGCTTAAGCTTCTTAGTGCTGTGCTTTAACCCACTGCACCACCAGGGAGGGCCCAAGCCTACCTTCTTAACTATCTACCTACCTGCCTGTCCCTACCTCTCTCTCTGAACCATTCAATTACAATTACTGTGCAAGTCAAAGTATTTCCTCAGTAGGTATTGATTATTCTTTTAAGGAGTAAATACTACCCTGAATCACTATATCAAGAAAGTAATAAAATTGGTAAGAGGCTAGTTAATTTTACAAATATATTCTCTAAGAAACATTTCTGTATTGTTTCATTGTTTTGCTTGAATTTCCCTTATATAGTTGCTGATTTGTAGCCTTAGATATTATATATAGATAGTTATAATGTTATTAACCACTTGCACTAATGGCTCTACTCTTACTGGTCATTTTCTTTTAAATTGTTACAATAGAAATGGTAGATTGAAATGATGAAAATAGACCAAATGTTACCAGACATCCATACGGAGTCCTTAACTCCTTTTTATTTAAGGAAAAATGCTTTCTTCGGAGAAAGATAGTCTTGAAGGAAAGATGTAGAATTTTCAAAAAGTGGGTGACCACACAGGAAGCAAGTAATCTGGCAAAAGCAGTATATTTTTAAAAGTTTAATATTATTATTCTTTAAAGATTTATTTGTTTATGAATATAGGATTGGGGTACAGGCCAGAGGCGCAGGGGTGGGGGGAGGATTCACCAGAGACAGAGTGGGGAGCAGAACAGGCGGACTGATGAGGGGAGCAGCAGGCCAGTCAGAAGAGGTTTGCCCTGCCATGTGGGTCACCTTCGCGGCCGGGGATCGAACTCATGATGAAGTGGCCTTAGTATCTTAGTGCTGTGCTTTAACCTGCTGCGCCACCAGGGAGGGCCCAAAAGTTTATTATTTTTGAAGATGTGGAAAGATTAGAATATAGGAGAAGCATATGGGATTTTTATAGTCTTTTCCAGCTACAGTAGTCTGGATTTTAGTACTGGTTTACGAGTCCAGCATTAGCTTGCTGAAGCTAGGACAAATGCCTGTAAGGTATAAAACTTGGAAGGTTATATATTCCTTATAATCTAAAAGTATGAGAAACTTCAATCTACTAAAGGTCCTGTAACCTAATAGGTGCATATTTTCACTTTTAAAAATCTATTTAAAGGACTAGGTAACAAATAAATAACACACTAGATATTGTTCTAAATTCTACATTATTATGTTGGTATGTGTGGGAGAAAGGGAAGTGAAGAGACAGTAAATGTGTATGTGTGTTTCTATTTGTATTTTCTAGTATTGAGATAAATAAATGAAACTTCAATTACCAGAGTCTTCTTCCCACACCCCTCCAATATACATGTTAGGGCTGCCTTTCTCCTATCCACCTACCTATTGATCCTTTTATATTTTTTATTCATTCAAGTTCATAGAATAAATGTGTTTTTCAATAAAGCTATTTAACTGAGTTGCTCCCCTTTCACTGTTATCTGATTGGATTTAAGTTTTGATTTTGAAACTAAATCATTGTAAAATGTCAAAAATGAATCAAATATTACAGAATGATGACTTGAAAACATAATGGATTTTTAACATAATAGAAATAGAAAGTGATTGGATTTTATCTAGAATCCAATCCATTCAATCTTTTAGTATTTTAACTTTTGTAATTTTTCTCATATATATATATATATATATATATATATATATATATATACACACACACACACACACACACACACACACACACACACACACACAGCAAAGGTGTGCATCATTTCATGAATATTTTTTTGAGTATAGATTAGGGGCATATTAGATAGTAACATAAAAGCATGGAACGATAATTGCTTACAATAACTAGAACTGGGAATTTTATGGTATTAGTGTCTGAGAAATATTTCTCAATCATGAATTATGTTTCCTTAGGAAACAAGCATACCTGGAATCTAACTAATGTCACTTGTTCAGAAATTCAACATACTCATTAAAGGTGATGAATAATGGGACCATGAAGCAAGAGTGAATATGACATATGTAACACCACAGAAGTAATGAATGGAAATCTAGTCTTTCAGAGAAATTTAGGTTGAGGGTAATAAATGAATGTTTTATCATGCCACTTTTCTAGAAAATCAGCATTCTCAAGATCTGCTGGCCCTTAGTATTTGGTTCTTGTTTAGGTCAACACCACTTACATCTTGAGTCCAGCCACAAAATCTTTCCTTTGGCTTGCTATCTCCTCCTCCTTCCTGGAGGGTTCCATTTCTTAGCTTAGCTAACACCAACATAACTTTAGAACTCAGTTTAAAATATACAGCTTTGAGAATGTTTTCTTACTCACACTAGAGAAGGAATCTTTCTCTATCATAATTTCTAATACATTTCTTGTATTGCTTGTAACATAGTGGAAGTTAAAATATATTGTTTTTTTCAGTTGTTAACTATATTTCTGCTAGGTAAGGTATTGAGTGCTCTGATTAGTTTTGTTTTTGTTTGCTATACTTCCTCACCTTAGTAAAATGATAACATATTGCTGGTACTTAGTATAATACAATTTTTTTAAGTTAAACACATAACAATGGTACCATTTTAGTATTTCACCTAAAAATCTAAAACTTGTTGGCCAATATTTTAATGATCTCTTCATTCATCCTCATTTTTTTTATGATAATCATATTCATTACCCATTGACCATTTGTAAAGTTGCTGAGTCAGGTATTAACCAAGATCAGCTGACTGAGTAGTGCTAAAAATACCCAACTGTCCATTGTGTTACTCAGTTAAAATTTTTTCTTGACTCTAATTCTTACTTGTCAGTCACATTCTAATTTTTATCTTTAGGGAATGGCATTATTTGATAACTCCCTTTAACTGACTATTCTAGGTTCTTGTCAGTTTTTCAGAAAACAAAAGAGAAAATATGTTTTTATGATGAAAAGAAAATGTATTGAAATCTATAGAAATTGTAGTAAATGTTGTTATATAACATATGTCCCTTTAACTTGATAGTTGTTTCATATTTCTTTACTTTCTACTAGCATTCCCTGGAGCTTCAAATCTTAGAAACAAATTATTATGCATCTTCTTTCTTAGTTTATGCATTTCCCAAACAGAATATAATTAAATAAGCTCCCTCCCATGAGTATAAATAAAAGAAAATACATATAGAATTACATAACATACCATTTATTTCCATTTTGAATGTTGGGGTGCCGAGTGTTCTGTGTCCTAATCTTAGTCTAACTGTCATACCATATGTGAGGCAGAGAGTGTAAGAAGGGGTTGACAAAACAAAGACAAGGCAAACTCATGTCCCTAGAATGTGTCTGATTATTTTACCACCTTCCCTAATGAGCTGTCTTTAAGACAATGATAGAAAAGGACATCTGTCAGTAAGACCACCAGGGTAATCCTAGTAGCAGTCTGAGGGGGAAATACAGTGAAAGAATACCCTGAAAAGGACCATTGAGGAAAGGTAAACTTCAACAAGATGTATTTCTTTTATTTAAAGTCTTATTTTTCTTGTGTAAAATGAGAATAATCATCATTATTAAATAGGGATATTGTGAAGATTAAATGGGACAATATTTTTGTTTGCTCAATAAATGCTTTTCCTCACACACACAAAAATGTTTTGGGAATAATTATATGCATTATCAAAGACTTGTTAGCAAACCTGGCTTTTAGGAGCTGCTCAATGGAGATTTCTAAATGAAGTACTAGGTGCATGACTGCTGTTTGTGGCTTCACACCTTACCTCCATGAAGAGGAGGATGGAAAAAAGAATGCAAAGAGAACAGAAAGTGAAATGCTATAATGGAAGAATTTTAAAGGTTATTTATTTTTTTAAAGATGTATTTACTTATGTATACAGAACTGGGGTACAGGCCAGAAGTACAGGGACAGTGAGAGGATTCACCAGAGGCAGTGAGGAACAGAATAGGCAGATCACCAAGTACACTGCTGAGGTGAGCAGTGGGTGAGTCAGGAGAGGTCTGCCGACCCATGTGGGTCACCTCCGGGACTGGGGATTAAACTCATGCTGTAATAGCTTTAGCTTCTTAGTGCTGTTCTTTTACCCGCTGCGCCACCAGGGAGGGCCTTATTTATTTATTTATTTTATTTTAAGAGTCTTTCCTCTGAACTTGGAAATCCTTATTTTATTCTCCAAGGACGCACTAAGTTGTAAGTTGGTTATGAGTATAATTGTAAGTTGGTTATGAGTAGATTCTGAGCTCTTTAAGAGAGTTCACCCCAAATGTCTTATTTTAAAGCAGATGAATAAAATATTCAATAAAACACAGACTCTCCTAGAAGTAGTGAAATAGATGTTTCTTCACATAACAGTTCAGGACTTTCTGTAATTTTATTCTTCTGCCAATTAAAGTTAATATAAAAATAGTTCCTCCGTAAATTCAGTGAACATCAAATACTAAAATAGAAGTGGTCAGTTATTTTAATGAAAGTCTTAGAGAACTAAACAGGATTTTGTCTGAATTCACAGAGCTGATAAATAACAGAATAGTAATTCAACACTGGCCTAGCCCATTCCATAACCACTACCCCTAACTGATTTAGATTTTTTTTTAAATAAAATTTTAAAGTTGTCCAGCAAAATTGCTTGCTTTTTGACCAATCATATCTGCTGTTTGCAAGCGCAGGATTTTCTTCATATATTGACAAACACTATATACATCTGAACTACACCCTAATGTTTAACCTAGCCTCTCTCAGTCCTAAATCAGTCCTTTATAAGCTACCTTTCCTCATAAGTATGCTGATTCCATACAGTCATGGTCAGCAAACAGGAAACTTCAATATACTTTAAAAATTTAATCTTGATAAATAATGGATAGGAGTTCTTGCCAAGAATCATAAAAATAATTATCCATGTCATTGCATTTAAAGTTACATATTTTCAAAAGCTTAGTTGAAAGACTTCCATTGAAAATTCTATTAAATGGTTTTCCAGAAGTCAGTCTGAATCTAGGAGGTAGTGCGAAATCCTATTCTTGTTGTGATGTGTTCCTTTATCAAGACACAACATGTAGGTTTGGTAATAGTGAGACTAAATATATTTTACTCTTTTTTTGTTCAAGAAAATTTGATTTCACTTTTTCACAATATGGTGCACTTGAAGGATGCCAGCTGGTAAAACTTACTTCTTATTTATCATCCCTGCCTTAGGGAGGATAATGTATTTTCTCAGGGAGAAAATGAAAACACATGTTGTATCGTTTTATTTGAAACAACATGAAACTTCAAAAATAGAGTGAAATGGATCATCTTATTTAATTTGTAAATGCCTACTAAAATCAAATAGGAAAGCAAATCCTTCCATACATTAATATTTTTAATTTGTAGATGAGGCCTAGTCTGATTGTACATGTTTTCCCCAAATTGTTCACTATCTCAGATGTAAAAAGTGACGCTCTAGCCTACTTCTGACTAATTTTTTAAAAAAGATTTCTTTATTCATACAGAACTGGGGTACAGGCCAGAGGTGCAGGGGTGTTGAGAGGATTCATCAAAGATAGAGTGGGAAGCAGAACAGGCAGATCAATGAAGTACACTACTGAGGGGAGCAGCGGGTAGGTCACAAGAGGTCTCCCAAACCATGTGGGTCATCTCCAGGGATGGCGATTGAACTCATACTGAAGTACTGAGTCTGCGTCCTTTCAGTGCTGCATCCTAACCCACTGCGCCACTAGGGAGGGCCCTGACTGATGGTTTTTCATAAAATGATGGTATCAGTAAATATAGTATAAATTTGTTTTCATAACTGAAAACTCTACCTTGGCAGAGTGTAAATATATATGGGGGGAATATTTTGAAAACAACATAGAGTATACTATCTTCACTTTTATATCAATTTGATAAAATAGGTACACATTTATTGTCTGTTTCTGAAATGTTATTTTCATTTTTGTTTGGGAAGATATTCTCATGTACTATATGCTTACAGTAAATTTTAATCATTGTTTAGCATGCACATATAGATCCTTTCAGGAATATATGCCAGTAGTTGCCTTAGGGATTTTTAACTAGACATTTTCTTTCTTCATGATCATGTCTCTTCAAAAAGGTTAACTTCAAATGGCCATTTAAGCTTATTCCAATTCATTTCATACCTGGCTTTCAAATTGGCAGAAATTTGAGATAGACTGAAGAGTGAAAAAATTGAAGAAATGGCTAGAATTTGTTTTTCTTTAACCATCTTTGTTTTCTCTTCTCATATCACATCAATAAACAATAATCTAACAGAAACTAAAGCAACCAAATAGGTAAAACTTCCTCCTGCATCTCATTGTCTTTCTCTTAGGCCTGTGGTATAAATTGAGAAATCCTTTCACATAGCTTTTAATTTATTATAATAAATTCAATTTTCTATATGTTATGTGTACTATAAAAGGAAACTTTTTTTTTAAAAGATTTATTTATTTGTGCAAATAGACTGGGGTACAAGCCATACATGCAGGATCAGTGAGCGATTCATCAGAGACAGAGTGGGGAGCAGAACAAGCAGATCTTTGAAGTACACTGCTGAGGGGAGCAATGGACATGTCAGGAGAGGTCTGCAGCCCTTATGGGTCACCTCCGGGGCAGGCGGGGATGGAACCCATGGGGAAATGACTTTAGCTTCTTAGTGCTGTGCTTTAACCTGGTGTGCCACTAGGGTTAAAATGATATATATAGTTTTCCAAGTCAAACTGTACCCAGTTTTACTAAACATACTTTTCATAAACAGTCATGGTATTTCAGACAAAATATGCCAGACAAAATTTAACAGTAAACAACTTTCAAATACTCTTCTTCAATGGACATTCAAAATCTGAAACTATAAAACCCAATGAAGTCTTCACCTGATGTTCTGAATAAAGGAAAAGTTATAGTAAGGGTTAATGTTTCGCATTTGGCATGTTGCTTAGCAGCTTTTCAAAAGTCATGCTTAGCAGCTTTTCAAAAGTCAGCCATGATTTTTCAGGTTATGAAATAAAAATGGGAAATTTATCAATCCATAGTGTAAACAAGGAACCATGGCTTTTTTGAGGAATGTCTTTTCAATGGTGACAATGCGAGTCCAGATTGTCTAACATACTGATAGCCAATTTTTTGGAGTCAGGTCACAACAGGTCTTTCTGGGCATAAGGGAGTCAAGTCTTGGCTGAAGGCAGAGAGGGAGAAGAGGATATAAAAACAAATTTTAATTGTTCCCCAGGTAATCCCTCCTTCTGAAAACAATGGGAAATGTCTCAGAACTAGAAGGGAAAGATTTTCTTCCAGACAGTCTATCTAGCTTCAGCGAAATTCTATTAGTGACATATGGCCTTCCCCCAAAACAATGAAGTGTTCTGTGTGCTAGCATCATAGCTTAAATAAGGTAAAATAAAATTTTGCATATTTAGAAAACTTGATGCAAAATAGCATTTCAAACTGTACAGTCACCCAAAAAAACAAAATATCTAAAATTTATACACTTGCTCGATCTGTTCTGGCATCTTCCTTTCTGCAGGCTTATTCCACCTTTGCCTGCATCTATTTTACTCTTTTTTTTTTTTTTCCCCTTTGGGTACATTGTCTCTCTTCTTTGCAGTGGCCTTTTTAGGTTTGTGCTCTGGCTTTAAAGTAACAGGTTTAGCAGATAACCTTGTAGACCTTTGTGTTTTGTCCTTCACCTTAACAATATCACCTTCAGCATCCACTTCAATTCTTCTCCTGGGCATTGTGGCAAGTATGGTGGGATGTAGGCACTGGGCATGGGAATGCAGCCTTGTGGGGGACTGGGGTTGGTTTGAGGTTTGCCCTTGCTTTTTCTTCTGATGTTTTTATTTTAGAAAGCTGAGCCTATAGGGATGAAGAAACCCTAACTAAACTAAATTGCTACTGCTTCAGAGGCGATGCTTTCTTATTGTTAACTTCTGGAATAGTAAATGAAATTGCGTCTTTGAGTAACAGTTAAGAGACCCTGTTTCAGTTTTGGCTAAAATCCCTTCCTCACTGCACCACAGAAGCTTTCATCTATTGAGTGAAACTAAGATAATTGCTTATTTATCTACATAAAAAAATGGAGTGGTAATCAAGTGGAAATTTGAAATGTTGGTATTGGGCAACATTTTCATACCCCAAATTGCCACTTCCCATAATTCAGACTTCAGATACGCTTAGTATATACTGAAATTATAAGAAGTTTGGAACTCAGGAACCATGAATAGTTTTATTGTGTGCTGTATGTGTCCATCTGTGAGTATTTGTGAAGTGAGACTGCTCCTAAGTTGTGCTTTAAATACATGTTAGCAGGGTAAAGAAGGTAAAATTCCCATGGAATTAGTCATGGATGATCTGTGTTCAGTGTTTTCGTGTGTGTATTTTCTCTTCACTTTCAGTTAGATCTGTGAAGGAAGAGTTTAATTGCAAGAAGTAATAGTTGAGACACATTGATATCAGGTATAATTTTCTTTGCCATTAAACTGATACAGAATCAACATCTCTTAAGAGTTTGTTTTATGGGCCCTCCCTGGTGGCCCAACATGTTAAAGCATAGCACTAAGAAGCTTAAGCCACTTCCACATGTGTTGGATTCCGCCTGCCCTGGAGGAGATCCACATGGCGCGGCAGACCTCTCCTGACCCACCCGCTGCTTCCCTCAGGAATGTACTTCGTCAGTTAGCCTGTTCTTCTCCCCACTCTGTCTCTGGTGAAGCCTCTCACCACCCCTGCACTCTGGCCTGCACCCCAGTTCTGTATGCATAAATAAATAAATCCTAAAAAAAAAGTTTTTTTATAGAGCTTTATATTGTGTCTTATTGCTTCATTTTCATTTATATTTAATTTCAGTGATGGTTAGATACTTTATAAGTGACCAAAATATCTTTATGAAATAAACAATCATTTAATGAAGTATTTCTCTTCTGTTAAGATAGTTCTCTTAAATCAGAGTTCTGTTATCAGTGATTTTTCTCTGATTAAATGATACTGTTCTATATTTACATTAAATTAAATTAATTTTTAATTCATTGGGATTATTTTTC
This sequence comes from Condylura cristata, assembly GCF_000260355.1. Taxonomy (NCBI): domain Eukaryota; kingdom Metazoa; phylum Chordata; class Mammalia; order Eulipotyphla; family Talpidae; genus Condylura; species Condylura cristata. The sequence continues at coordinate 60,853,406 of NW_004567107.1, read as the reverse complement.
ATTAATTATTTATAAATAAACTGAGGTATAATATCTGTGAATAATGAAAAATTAGTGATATGTCACTATTTTGGTAGGTTCAAATTAAAATAAATGGATAGATTGTGATTATCTGTGATTGCTAATTACATAAAATATGGTTATACTTAATTATAGCTTTTACATTAAAAATACTGTTAAATAACTATGTAAGTCACTATTTTATAGTTGCCAGAAACTATTGGGATTTTAAAATATGATCTATATTTTGAAAGTGCTTTATAGTTTAAGGCATCACTCATAGCATAGGGGTTAACTCTCAGTGCTATCACCACTATGACCTGAGTTCAAGCCCCAACCAGGAGCTGACCCACATGGTGCAGCAGACCTTTTCTGCCTTGCCCACTGCTCCCTTCAAAGGTGTTTTTCAGTACATCTGCCTGTTCTGCTCCCTGCACTGTCTCTGATGAATCCTCTCACTCCATCCCCTTGTAACTTTGGCCAGCACCCAAGTTCTTCTACACAAATAAATATTTAAAAAATAGTAATTTATATTTTAAAGAGTTTAGCTATAATCAATAGGTAGAAATATCCCTTATAGTTATGTATGTACTGCTATATTAATTTTAATAAAATCAATAGATTTTTCTCATTATAACCAGTTGATTTCCTTGCAGGGCAAATAAACTCACTGATACTTTTGTATTTTTATTACATAAGCTATAAACTAACATATCTTATATAAATATGAAAGTAGTTAGACTAAAATAGAAAACTGAATTTCTACTTCTTAAATTTGAGGTAATAATGATAAACTCTTCTTTGTATATATCATTAGAGTACTTTTGATTAACTGTATAATAGCGGGGTATATCACTAAAAAAATCTAAGTGCCACTGTGAGCCACATTTTGAACTACAACTCTTTCCCCCTATATAATGAGGAATGTGGGAAAGTTTCTTGCAAGTAGTGGCCTACTTCACTATTTTTTAAAAAGATATTTTTATTTATGCATACAGACCTGGGGTACAGGCCAGAGACAGAGTGGGGAGCAGAACAGGTCTACTGATGAAGTACACTGATGAGGAGAGCAGAGGAGGGTTCTAAAGAGATCTGCCATGCCATGTGGATCACCTGCGGGGTAGGGATCAAACTCATGCTGAAGTGGCTTTAGCTTCTTTGTGCTGTGCTTTAACCCGCTGCCCCACCAAGGAGGGCCCAGCCTACTTAACTATTTTTAACGCCTGTTTATGAGTGAGTCGTCATTTATTGAGTCACTTTCTTCATTAAGGTGGACATTTAGGTTGTTTTCAGGGTATTGCTATTTAAAAATCTCAATATAAATATTTCCCCCTAAATTTATTTATATTCTTATATAGTTGTTTATTTTCATACAAAAATTAGATATTCGCTTCAAGTGTAATCCCTGAAGTTTTCCATTACCATAAAATGGTGACCCTACATTATAGTATCCTGGACTCTACCCTCCTTTGTTTTGGCACCTCTCTCTTCCTCCTTTACTATTTTTTTGATCTATGTTCAAATTTGTTTGATCTGTTTCTTGAAACTTTTCCTCTGTTTCTCTGTATTTCACATATAAGTGAAGTCATAGTTCTCTTTCCTTCTGGCTTACGTAATTTAGCATAACGCCCTCCAGCTGTGTGGAGGGAATGTTGCTGCAAAGGGTATCACTACCTTTTTTTTTTCTTTTTCTTTTTTAAGATTTATTTATTTATGCTTATGTGCTTACAGAACCGGGATACAGGCTAGAGGTACAAGGGATGAGAGGATTCACCAGAGACTGTGTGGGGTGCAGAACAGGCAGACTGACAAAGTGCACTGCTGAGGGGAACAGCGGGCGGGTCAGGAGAGGTCTGCATGCCATGTGGGTCAACTCTGGGGTGGGGATCGTAATCGTGCTGCAGTGGCTTAGGAGAGCTGCATAAAGGGTGCCTTAACCAGCTGTGCCATCAGGGGCTCTCCCCTGTGACTATCTTTTAATTGCTGAGTAGTATTTCATTTTATATGTATATGCCACAACTTTTGATCCATTCATCTGTTTTGGGGGGGATTCAGGTTGTTTCCATATCACAGCTATTATAAATAGTGCTGAAATAAATGCAGTAGTGCAAGTTTCCTTTTGAGTTAGTGTTTTTGTGTTATTTATTATATCCCTACCAGTAGAATTGTTGGGTCATATGGTAGATTAATTTTTAGTGTTTTGAGGAATCGCCACACGGCTTTCCATCTCTATATGCAATTTTGTTTATAAATCAATGCATAAAACAGTTGTAATTTATCACAAAAATATTAGAATACTTGAGTTATCAGTACTTTTTCAGAAGTAATCAAAACCAAATAAAATTAATTGAGAGGCCCACATAGACAAAATAAAACCTGTGTCTATCATAAGTAGCCAACTGGTGTAAGATATACCTGTTTAAAGTATTTGTTCTCCTCTGCACCGATTGTATTAGCTGTTTATAGATCTTGGATATTATCCCTTTACCAGATGTGTGGTGAACAAATACTTTCTCCAGTTCAGTAAGGTGTGTTTTTGTTTTAATGTTAGTTCCTTTCACTGTACAGAAGCGTTTCTGTTTGATACAGACCTATTTGTTTATTCTTTCCATTGGTAGTGATTCTGTAAAGACATCCATGACAACAGTGTTGTGGAATGTTTTGTCTATGTGTTCTTCTATTTGTTTTATCATTTCTGATCTTACATCTTGTCTTTAATCTACTTTCAATCTTTCCATGTAATGTTTATAGTGGCCTTGTTTCATTCTGCTGCATGCAGCTGTTCAGTTTTCCCAGCTTCATTTCTTGAAGAGAATTTCCTTTCTCCACTCTATAATTGGGTTCTTTATATAGTTTAAATGTGCATAAAGGTGTGAATTTATTTCTGGACTTTCAATTCTTTTTCCATTGGTTGGTGATTTTTTTTTTTTTTTGTAATCCACTTATTTACTGTTTTGATTACTATTGCTTTGCAATATGACTTGAAGAATGGGGGTGTGATACTTTTGTTCTTCCATCTTAGTCAGGTTTGCATTGGCTAATGTTTGTTCTGTTTTTTGTTTGTGTGTTTGTTTTGAAGCATGCTATTAAACTTTTTGGAGGGACTACATTGTGCCTGTATATTGCTTGAGGTAAGATAACTATGTTAACAATGTTTATTTTTCTACTCTATGAGCAAGGAATGCCATTTCTATTTCTTTGTGTTGTCTTCTATTTCTTTGAACAAAGTTTTTTAGCTTTCATTGTACAGGTCTTTTACCTCTTGTTAAATTTCTCCCTAGGTATTTAATAGTTTCTTTTTTTAATATTTATTTATTTATGCATACAGAATTGGAGTACAGGCCAGAGGTTATAGGATTCCTCAGAGATAGAGTGGGGAGCAGAGCATGCAGATTGACTGAATACACTGCTGAGGGGAGCAGAGGGCAAGACAGGAGAGGTCTGCCACTTCATGTGAGTCACCCCCCTGGCCTGGGATAGCATTCATGCTGCAGTGGCTGCAGAGAGCTTCATAGTGCTTTGCTTCAACCCATTGCACCACCAAAGATGGCCTGGCATTTAATAGTTTCAAATGCAATAGTAAAGAGATGGTTTCTTGATTTATTTTCTTATTAGTTTGTTCTTTGCATATAGGAATTAATTTTTGTGAGTTGATTGTCTAATGCCACTTTTAGCTTTTTAGTGGAGTCTTTCAGGTTTTCTATTTTTACTATTATGTCATCTGCAAATAGTAGTAGATTTACTTCTTTTCCAGTTTGGATTCCTTACTTTTTACCCAGTCATTCTAAGGTTTAATTTCCCATACTATGTTATAATTGTGGTGAAAGTGTACATCCTGTGTTTTTGGCATACATACACTTTAGTATGTTTAGATATGTCTTTCTATTCCCATTTAATGATTTTTATTATAAATGGACATTAAATCCTGTCAAGTGCTTTCTCTGCATTTATTGGTATGATCATATGATTTCCTTAATGTGACAAATTACATTAATCAATGTTCAAATGTTGAAAAATCCTTTTGTCCTGGGGTAAATTTATTTTGATCATGATGTATAATCCTTTCATGTATTCCAATTTGATTTTCTGAGGTCTTGTTAGGGATTTTTGCATGTATATTCATCAACAATAATATTTTATAGTTTTTTTTTTGTGATGGCTTTGTCTGCTTTTCGTATTAAAGTAATGTTGGCCTCATAAAATGTGTTAGAGATATTCCTTCTACCTTCCTCAAGTTTTTGGATGAGTTTGAGAATGATAGGGATTGTTTTTTGTTGGGAAGTTTGGTAGAAATTATCATTTTGTATTGGACATTTTTGGAGACTTTTGCTTAATTTTCTTTCTTGTAGTTGGTTCAGGTTTTCTGTGCTGATTCAGTTTTAGAAGATAGCATTACTATTAAGAGTTTAGAAGGCAAGACATTTAAGTCACTTCTCACACACAGAATTTGCAATTATTAAAAATAAGTGGAAGATAATATTTCAATGAATATTTTCAAGGCCAGTTGAAAATAAGTATTAGTGCTGTGAAAGAGTTTCTATTTTTCTAGACATGATACAATAAAAATACTTTGTGCATAATATTGTGTAACATAATGAAATATTTTAGTGTTGTAAATGCCTCTAATGTCTTCAAGATATTGTCAGATTTTTGTTTGTTTATTTTGTTTTCTAAATAGCAGAAAATAGCCAAACAGTTATTGTTTTTGTTTATGATTTACCTTCCTCAGTATTCCTATGTTTTAGGGGATATAATTCATATTTTTTTATCTATTATAATTCATTCCCAAGGTTTGACACATCACATATAAATTCTTATATCCTTAGCTCTCTTTTTTCAAGTGATAATGTTGTGCTAAGAATATTAATTTCGGAGATTCTTTTTGCTGACAAGTCAGTCTGATGTGCTCCTTCAGATAAACCAAATATAAGTGTGAAAACAGAATGGCTACATTTGCTGTAGAGTAAATATTCAAAGCACCTGGGGTAATACAAGATGATCTGCCTGAATCCTTCTGTTAAAGTTGTTTGTTTTCATTTAAAACATCTTGTTCAGTAGAGAGTTGCAGAATTGCTAATTAATAATTCTGTCAATGTTTTATTGTCTCTTCTCTAATATCAAAAATGTGGGAGGGAAATCCTTTCCCCATTATTTATTTATGTGTGTGAATGTGTATTTTAGATTGGTTTATTCCTTTAAGGCAGAAATCAAGAAATTAGGGCTTCCTGGTGATGCAAGGGGTTGAGACTCAGCACTATGAAGCTGTCCACAGGAGTTCATTCCCTAGCTAGAGAGCTAAACTTCATGAAGTGACAGACCTCTCCTATCTCAACCACTGCTCATCTCAGCAGTATATTTCAGCCAATCTGTCTATTCTATTCCCCACTCTGTCTCATCCGCTGCACCTCTGACCTGTACCTCAGTTTTTTTTATGCATAAACAAATCCTTAAAAAAAAGGAAATCAAGAAATTAGTTTTTCAAATGAAGGTTCTCCAAACATAGTAAGGAATCTATTGATTGATAAATAGCAACAATAGGATAGCCTTCCTTCCCCTTGACAATACTTTCTCTCCTCCTTGCTATATTTTTGAGGCATGTGTACTAAATTTTGGAACGATTCATATGAATAATTTAAAATAAAAGTCTAGTTAGAGAGATCAGTTGAAGCTCTACAAGTTTATCAAGTATTTCTGTTGTGGATATATTTTGAACTGGAAATTACTTATTACAGTAAAATTGTCAACTAATGATTATAGTTATATATTGTTAACATTTTATAAAGTATCACATAGATCAGTAATGATGATAACAACATTGTATTTTTGTACTTTTAGGGAAAAATGTGTTCAGGTATCAGGTTTTTGTTTTTTTTTTTTTTTAAATCTGAAAAGTGATGGATTTACTAGGCCTAGGTCATAAACTTGAATGGCTATGGAGTTCACAGAGTGTAAAGGTAAACCTGTGGACTCTTTTAACTGGAAGGTGCAGGCTGTCATGGTGGCCTGGTTCCATCTTTTTTTTTTTTTTTTAATCTAAACATTCTGGCTGAACGAAGCATAGAATTGAATTTAGTTAATGCAACTTTAGATTTTAACTTCTGAAGTAAGAGAATGACTTATATGGCTTCAAGCTTTACAAAATAGATATATTTTCTGAAACCAATTAGAAAATCATTTTTCATTCTAAAATTTCTACTTGTTTCTTTCAAATTTTTAAATTGTTTAAAATTTGACAGTGTTGTTCATCCCAAATTCTGAATTCTTTTTGAAAGTCATCAATTAGGGGACTATTATTTTAAAAATTAAATGTATTGATTATATGTACATATAAGTTGTAAACACGCACATTCTATATCTACAAGTGTGTTTTTCCCCTGGAGAATAATTTTATCACTGGTTTATAAATGATATAATATAGAAATTTTTAAACAAGCAAAAACAAAATCTCCAGTCAATTCTTTGGAAGAAAATCAGACTTAAAAGAACCTATAAAAAAATTAATATTTTGCTACATGAGGAATGTGCTTATTCTTTTGAATAATGCTTCATGTCATGCTTTGCTTGATCATATTTGTAAATTTTAAATTCATAGTAGTTTGCAATCACTAAATTTATTGTTTGTTTATACTGACATAATGAAAATAAAAGTTAGGTCCATTCAACAAAGTCACGTTTCACCTCCTATTATTTAGCCCTGGTAGATGTGAATTTTGAGAAGTTAAACCAAATACTTAAGATTATTTAGAGAAAATCAATGGAAGCTTATTCTAGGCTAAGAGACATTACATAATCCTGGTGATAATCATGTTTTGGATTTTGCTAGGATCAAGTTGTGTTTGGTATAATGTCTGTGGAAAATGGTCAGCTATGGGTTAGTTTATTACAGAGACTCTTCATAAGCTTTTAGATCTGCAGAGTATACTTTCCATAAGAGTAGAGACTTTGCTGTTTCCACATATATGTAGGTGTAAGTAAATATATATATTTGTTATAGATATATACATATGTATTCCTGTTTAGAACAGTGTCTTGGACATCACAGTTTCTCAGAATATATGTTTTCAAATAGTAATTGGATCAAATTGGGGAAATTATTTTGGAATTCCAAATATTGATACTGATAGCAAATTGTATTTGGGGTAAATATGACAGGGAGTTATAAAATATGTAATATGTTCTTAAAATATATATGTACACTTTATTTTTTATTGTTGTAGTAGCAACCACTTGCTTCAAAGGTTGAAAGAAATTTTCAGTTTTCTTAAAATTTCCAAGATAAAGCTGAGAGAAGAAATGAGATATTTATATTGATGATACTATTCAACTAAGTTTGTAAGTAGGCAGTATTGATAAAGATGTGTTTTTGTGGTTGTAAACTGAGTCAGATTTTGTGCTTTTCTTATTTGTAGAAATTCTGCATCTTGAATGTATTGTCTTTAATATGCTTTGCTTAGTTATATGTATTTTTATTTTTACTAACCCCCAACTGTCCACCAAGCTGTAGGTCATTTACAAGTGATTATATTCTTTTTTATAAACATATGAAAATATCGGGTCCTCCCTGTAGGCTCAGCAGCACAGCACTAAGCTAAAGCCACTTCCACATGAGTTCAATCCCCGCCTCTCCTGTAGGTGATCTACAAGGCACTCTCCTGACCTGCCTGCTCCTCCCCTCAGCAGTGTACTTCATTGATCTCCTGTTCTGCTCCCCACTCTGTCTCTGGTGAATCCTCTCACCGACCCTACACTTGTAGCCTGTACCCTGTCTGTATGCATAAATGAATAAAATTAAAAAAAATAATTGTATGAAAAATATAATAGTATGAGAATATCATTTCTTGTTTTATTGATATCTTTATATAAGTTTGAATTATTCAATGATTGCTACAAAACAAATACCAATTCATATTTTTATTGTTGTGTCCTTGTTATTTTACTTCTTGGCTCAAGCACAGAGCATTGCTTGTTGATATGTTACAATTTTCTATTCTTGTAGCAAAGCCATTTCCACTTAATGGCTTGAAAAAAAAAAAAAACCCTGCTTATTTCTATTGCTCTATGAGTATACAAATTGGGCAGAGCTTGGAGGGATTACTTGCCTCATTTGGAGTAGCTCAAGTGGGAGGTAGATGATCCCACACATGAGGTGACTATAATTATTGGCACATTGAGATCAACTACCAGCTGGCAGTTCAACTGGGGATATGGCTTAGGGGTCTTGATTTCTCAGAGCATGATTGGTAGCTAGTATTTATATCGTAAGAATCCAAAATTTAAGTGGATGCATATGTATGACTATCCCTGAAAGCCACACTGCCACTTAATCTGTATATTACTGGTTAAGGCAGTCACAAAGACCAACATAGGTTCTAGAGGTTGGGAATCAAGAAGATTCTAGAATGACATGTGGGATAGGAAAGATTTTTCTATGTAGCTTTGGGAACTATAGTGAGCCATATGACTCTTTTTCTGTCTTCATACAAAAATCTATTTTTAGATATATTTTAGAGTTTCCCCAAAACTCTTAGAAATGTAAAAAAAAAAAATGTTGTTATCCTGAACTCTTTTCATGAGCTTACATGATTCTTGTATCTTTCACAGTCTTAGTGCTTAGCGTCTTTTGTGATGTTCTGTAAACAACAATAGATGTCTGCTGGATACATGATTGAGTCTGTGTTCTTTGATGTCTAGGTTTTCTTAAAACTTTCCTCATATCTTGACAGGACCTTTATGAAGAAACAATGAAAACATCACAGGAATCAATCTGAACCTGTACACTATTGAATTTTCTCACTCTCTCTTTTTTTAAGGTTTATTTATTTATACATACTGAACTGGGGTACAGGCCAGAGGTGCAGAGGCAGTGAGAGGATTCACCAGAGACAGAGTGGGGAGCAGAACAGGCAGATTGACAATTCACATTGCTGAGGAGAGATCTGCTGCTCCATGTGGATCACCTCTGGGCTCGGGATTGAATTCATACTGAAGAAGCTGCAGCTAGCTTACTGTGCTGCGTTTAATCCATTGTGCCACCAGGGAAATTTTGGGGTGAAAACTCTTGAGTAAGCTCAGGAATTTGACATTTTTTGTAAGCTGTATATTGAGGTTACTGGAAAATAAAACATTAGTAGTTTATTTTATTTGAAAAGATCAGTTTCATTTATTTATTTATTTATTTATTTATTTATTTATTTTAAGATTTATTTATTTATGCATACAGAACTGGAATATAGGCCAGAGGTGCGGGGGTGGTGAGAGGATTCACCAGAGACAGAATGGGGAGCAGAACAGGCCTACTGACAAAGTACACTGCTGAGGGGAACAGCGAGTGGGTCTGGAGAGGTCTGCTGTGCCATGTGGGTCACCTCCAGGGCAGGGATCAAACTCATGCTGAAGTGGCTTTAGCCTCTTAGTGCTGTACTTTAACTCACTGTGCCACCAGGGAGGGCCCGAAAAGATTTTTTTTAAGGTTTGTTATTTATGTATACAAGAACTGGGGTACATGCGAGAGATAGGGGTGGTGAGAGGATTCATCAGAGTCAGAGTGGGGAGCAGAACAGGTGGATTGACTGAAATACACTGCTGAGGCGGGGGGCAGCAGGCAAGACAGGAGATGTCTGCTGCACCATGTGGGTTAGCTCCCTGCTCAGGGACTGAACTTGTGCTGCTGTGGCTGCATATAGCTTCACAGTACTGAGACTGAACGCCTTGCACCAACAGGGATGCCCCCAATAAGGTTATTTTATATTCCACTCCCTTCCTTCAGTCACCTAAAGAACCTGTTATCCTAATGAATAAGAACCTAAAGAGCCAGGTTCTATTCACTTATTAATAGAAATGTGCATTACTAGTTAACTAAATGATTAAAGGTTTTTCTAATCCTATAAACTATTTTTTTATGAAGTAGGAAATTGTTAACCCAGATAGATTTAGGAAGTTTCCTCTGAGTAATATAAGAAACAGTGTATGTGTGTATGTTGATACAGATTAGTACTTTGTTTTGACACATCTTTTAGAACTTAGAAAGTATATTGTTGTGGAGGAGAGACTACAATGTAATGGTGCATGAAGAGGGCAAATTTCCCTTTTAAAAATCCTTCAGTTTTCATTAAATATTAAATAAATAAGAAAATGGAATATGACAAAATTTGAGGTTGTATGAAGATATAAATTTGACAAGTTAGTAGATATATTTTATTGCCTAAGTTAGATATCATTGTCCCCATGAACCAAGAAATTACTATCCTTCTTGATTTCAAAGAAGGCAGTGTTAAGTTACTGTTAGGTTTAAATAAATAATTATGTTTCTATATAGACCTTTGTAATATTGAGTTTCTCGATGTGACATCATTTTATATTGATATTTTCTCCTCTATACAATATCTTGCTACTTCTTGGCATAGTGGCATTTATAACATATACCACAGTTGATTTCTGTTGCCCTTTATGTATTTACTCTCCAAATAATAAAATAACTTCAAAATGAGCTATGTTTTGTTACTTACGTGTTTTTAGAATGATTCTTAGTCACTTTTCATTGTTCTTGCCATTCTTTATCAGGTTTTATTGTGTTAAAATGTCAGTTTAAAGAATATTCTGGTATGTATAAAGCAAAGTACCTTTGTAATTGAAGGTATCACATCCTACTGAAGTTATTTAGTGATGAATCTCTCCAACTGCCATCCTGCAATTGAGAGCGCTTCTTTTAAAGAGACTGTTTCTCATGTAGTGTCTCATGTTTCAATGACATTTTGTTACATTTTAATAGTATAGAGATTTCTTAAAGTATTCAAATTACATCTGCATATGTTCCAGCAATTCCACTTACAGATATCTACCCAAAGAATGCAAAAACACTAATTGGAAGAGATTTATGCATTGGTAAGTTCATTGGTCACTATTTACTCTAGCCACATTATGTAAATGACCAAGTGCCCAACTATAGATTGGTTAAAGAAGATGTGTGCTGTATTTACAATGGATTATTCCTCAGCTATTAACAAAAAGATGAAACATTTCCATTTATAACAACATGGATGTAACTGGAGGGGATTATTCTAAGTAAAATAAATCATAAGGAGAAAGACAAAAATACCAGGTGATTTCTCTCATATGCAAAGTATAGTAGCACTTAATTGTGCAATGTGATTTACCCATACGTGGGATATGATTTCACTCATGTCTGGCAGTTAGAGAAACAATACAAAGGAACTGATAAAACTAGGCAAAGCAAACAAAATATACAACTGAAGCTCCATTGTAGATAAGGAGAAGAGGAGAGACTATAGACTATGCTGAATGACTATGGTTACTTTAGTTGTGGGGGTGACATAGTAGCATACATTGGAGAGGTATAAATGTATATTTCTGAATTATGCATAATGTTGTAAACAAATGTTATCAGTAAAAGATGCAATAAAATTAGTCATCAATTACTAAACATATAAGCAAACTATTTATTGAGCATTGATTCTAGTGACAAGAATTAATAAACAGTCTAAAAATGTAAAAATTATCTGTTGCATCTTGGGAAACCTGGAGAATATGGGGGTTATAAGAATTTAGTTCTTTATTAATCGTGATCTTGTGAAATCTTAATAATAATAACAGTGGGAAAAGGCTAAATATTATTGCACTGCTTAAAAATAGTTCATTATTTTTATTTTTGTTTTTTTATTTCTGCATGGTTTTGAGAGCAAATTATATTTTAGGGATTATCCAATAATTTGGATTTTGAGTATAAAATTTATCTGGAAAGTACATGAAGTAATATCTTGACTCCAAAGCAATGAATGTCCTCAGTTTATTTCCAGGTAATAGTATAATAAAAAATATTGTTGAGTGTATTTTCTGTAAAGTTATGGCAATAATGAGTAATTGATATTCAAAGACTTATTTTAGAAAACTAGGATTTTATGAAGTATTCCATTAGTAATGAAATGTTAGTTTACAAAGATGAAAATAACTTTTTCATATACTTCAGTGATTGAAGTTATCAGAAGATATTTACTGGCATACAAACTATGCTATACTTTTTGCTTTATTTATTGATAATCCCAACTACATGCACAACTGAGAAATAATCTGTTACCAAAATACATTTATCTACTCTTTCATGTCGAGGAGTAGGTATGAAACCCAGTTTTAAATGGAAATCATTTGTTTCATCTTCTTTTCTTGCCTAAAGCCAAAAATTGATTGACTGCTGTAATATGAACTTTGAGGTAACTAAAATCCCAATATTGTTAAAGCTACACTACTGGACAACCTGTCAGTTCTTAGTGATGCACATAAAAGCCAAATACATTTTCAGTCGCTCTGTGTATTGTGAGAAGTCTAATGGGGCTTTTTGGTTTTTTCCTCTTGAAAACTGCATGGGCTTTGAGTTACACCTTAAGGGCTGCATTGTAGTTTTACAATTAACCTGTCATAGTGAGGAGTATATACTGATGTTTTAAGTTGCCCTTTTATACCATATTCCTTCAATATATATATTTATCAAAAGTAATCTATAGTAGCATTAGATAAGATGAGAATAAAGTTTTAATTCTCAGAGCTGTTTTAGTATTCCTTTTGTGATTTTTTGACTTACCTTTCCTGGACTCTTCTGGAAGGAAATCTTTCAGGTCTTGTGTTTATAATTGTAGTTGCTGTGTTTCTTTCAAGCAACCAAGTCTATTCCAGGAAGGACACTGCTGGTTTTGTTTGTTTGTTTGTTTTAAACTAACAGAGATAATGTATTTTTTTTTCTATGCACTTAGTATCCTTGAGGTGGCAGTGTAAGCTGTTTACTCTGGGATAAAGTGCTTTTATTCAAGAAAGGAAACCTAACTACAGCTTTATTTGACATTAACTTATTTATTACATTGCCTCTGACTTAAAGGCTTATAATTTTATTAAGGGTAACTACAGATTAAATAAATCTTTGGGCATTATTTCCTTTTTACAGATGATGCTTTTAATAAAATGGTAATCCTTAATGCCCAGTTGGAGAAATAATAGGTTTTATATTGTGATTTTTTTCCCCTCATTGATTTCGTGACTGTAAAATGATTTCAGAATCTTCTAAAGGATAAGAAATATCAAGAACATGTATTTATTTCTATTAAAGTCTGAATCTTAAGACTTGTGAGAGATAAAAATTGTAGTTAGCAATCTATAATGTTCATGAACATTACGTTAATGCTACATGAGAAAGTAAAATGAAAAATGGCTAGAGCAGAGCTGTTTTTTAATCTGTGCAAGTGGTGTTTATAGCAACTTTAAAAAAGTATTTTCTAGTTAAAATGTTACAAGGTTTAGAGTTATAAAAGAAAAAGATCTTCATATTTCTGCAACCAAGTAGTAAGAACATAGTAAGCAAGGTTATAGAAAGAGCAATGTGAGGAAATTCTATAGCAAGGTTATAGAAAGAGTAATGTGAGGAAATTAAGGATGATATTTCTTCTTTCTCTGGAAACAGAAAGTTGATGCCTTCTATATTATTTTTTCTTCATGATGAAATAATAATGATGATAAGAAAAATACTGTAATCATGATAAATGATTTATGCATATTGTTTCCAAAGCACTATTTTGCTACTAGGAGTTAGAATTGAAGAAACTGGTGCCACTGGGAAATCATGAATGGTGCAAGATGCATGGCCATGCCACTGAGACATTAAAGTCTGAGATTTAACCCTGAAATAATTATTTTTGTATTAGAGAAAATAATAAGTTGTTTTCCTTTTCTACCTCAGCACTTCTGCTTTCCCTAATCCCCTTTTCCCAATAAATAAATCTTTTATATTACTGATGAGGTGTAAAATTTGGGAGCAGATTTTTACATTGTGTTACATGGATTAGGAAGTATAAAATATATGTACATTATTTTTCTTATATTTAATAATAAAGTTTATAATACTGTGTATAAGAGTGGAGATGTCAGAAAATTAAAAGAAAGTCTCAATTGGCCAACATTAATCTATATTTATTTAATGGTAACCTATTTCTAGTATGGAGTTTCTCCCTTTATTAGAAATATGCTCTTGCTTTTACAGTTTCCAACTCAGTTTTGGGAAATCATGTGAGACCTTAAAAACACCTTCTAAATGTGATTTTTAGTTGTTCAATAAATACTATTAAGACAATTTTAATCTAAGTGCAATATAATTCTTAATATGCTTAGGATGCTTAATTTAAATTATATTGATGTGTTTCCTTTCAATGCTTCTAGATAACCCCTTTGATATTAGTTGAATAGAAATATGTATGTATCCCTTTTAGTAGAGATAGTATCTTTGTGGGTCTTTTGGGAAAAGGCCAACGATGAGGCAGATGTCCTCTTCATTGATCCCTTGGTCATATGTTCAGATTTATAGCAGATCAGGAGTTACATGGGAATTGGTCTATAACATGTCCTATTGATAGCTGGCTTATTTCATGATCCTTTTTTTAGATATAAAGAAATGCTACATGAAGTAAGACAGATTTCAGTGTACCTGTTTGACTGTGGGAGTTGTATTTCATCACCTTTAGAATTAGAAAAGTATGTTTGGTATTTAAGACAAGATAATTTCCTTGTATTAATTTGTCAGGTTTAAAAAAAAAAAAAAAGGTAGGGCCCTCCCTGGTGGTGCAGATTTGAGGTGCAGTGCTGTGAAGCTGGCGGCAGCCACTTCAGCGTGGTTTCCATCCCTGTGAGTTCTATCTCTGGTCAGAGAAATGACTCACATTGCTTGACAGACTTCTGTCTCGCTTGCTGCTCCCCTCAGCAGTGTATTTTAGACAATCTGCCTGTTCTGCTCCCTGCTCCATTTCCTCTCTTCTTTTCATCCTTCCTTCCTTCCTTCATTTCTTCCTTCCATCAAGCAACACTTATATTAAAATAACACTTTATAATGTGGGAAAATGGGCCCTCCCTGGTGGCTCAGCGGGTTAAAGCACAGCACCGAGAAGCTAAAGCCACTTCCGCATGAGTTTGATTCTTGCCTGCCAGGGAGGTGACCACATGGTGTGGCAGACCTCTCCTGACCCGCCCACTGCTCCCCTCAGCAGTGTACTTCGTAGATCTGCCTGTTCTGCTCCCCACTCTGTCTCTGGTGAAGCCTCTCGCTGCCCCTGAGCCTCTGGCCTGTACCCCAGCTCTGTATGCACAAATAAATCTTTTAAAAAAATGTGGGAAAATGTGAATTGGTGTTTCTTAGATTTCAAATTAAGTGATTATATTCTGAAGAAGTTTTATGTCCATTGTCCTATCAGCACACTATTACCAAATCATAGGAATTTGTGTTTAGACTTTGAACTGTTCAGCTGATATAGTGAATTTATCCCTGACCTTCACAGTTTTTTACCTGCTTCTGAGGTCTTTGCAATAGGCCAACACTCAACAATATACATAGTGGTTAAATACTAGTTCTATCATTAATTAACATTTATCTCAACACAAATTATGGTTAGTACTTTAAATTCTATTAAACCTTTGCATTAAACCTGCCTAAAAATTAAGAGTTTTGAATGTCAAGTAAACTTTATGCTATTTGTGGTTAGTTAAAAGTGCTAAAACATGCAATAGTATCTTTAAATGTGAGAGACTATAATGAATGACATTATGTCAACAAATGGTAAAATCTGGAAGAAATGGACAAATTCTTAAAAGCATAAAACCCTCCATGACTGAATCAGGAAGAAATAGAAAGCTTCAATAGATAGGCATCAAACAAACAAACAAACAAACAAAAAAAACTAGGAAATTGAAAGTAATTTCTTCACTGAATGTATCTCAGAGCATTTTTTCTCCCTCAATTCTCTGGAGGATTCTGAGAAGTATATGCATTATTTCATCTTTGAATATTTGGTAGAACTAAATAGCAAAACCATTTCATCCTGGTTTCCTGTTTTTTTTTTTGAGATTTTTATTACTCTGTTACTAAAAACTGTTGCTGCAAAGATAGAAAGCTATAGACCAATATTCCTGATGAACACAGATGCAAAAGTCCTGAACAGAAATCTCAGTAAACTAAATTCTAAAATTCTAAATACATGAAGAAGATATGCGGTGACTAGGTGCTCTCTATTCCTAGGATACAAGGTAGGTTTGACATACACAAATCAATCAGTGTAATCCACCACATAACCAAAGGGAAGCCAAAAGTCATATGATCACAGTAATAGATACAGACAAAATATTTGACAAGATTCAGCACCCCTTATGATTTATGATTAAAAAACTCTTAGTAAAATAGAGTTGTAACAAACCTCAATATAATACATGTCATATATGATTAGCCCACATACAGTGACAAACTATAAGTTTCTCATCTAAGATCAGGTAAATACAAGAATAGTTATTCCCACTACAGCATTCATCTTGTTATTGGAAGTCCTAGCTAGTGTGATAAGGAACAAGAAATATGAAAAAGGAATTTAAATTGGAAAAGAAGAGGTAAAACTAAATATGTGTGTTTATACACATGTGTGTGTATCAAAAATTAAAACTATTTTATAAGACAATAATACTAATAATACAATGGGATAGTAATGATAATAATAGTAACAAAACACAGAAATAAATATACCTGGGAGCCCTCAGTAAATCCACAATTGTACAGACAGTTAATCTACAACAAAGATGCCAAGAATATGCAGTGGAGTAAAGAAAGTCTCTTCAACAAACTGTTGAGAAAATTGGACAGCCACATGTAGCGAAATGAAAGTAGACCACTTTTTCACACCATACACGAATGTTGATTTAAAGTGAATTTAAGACTTAGATGTAAGACCAGAATCCACAAGTATGTAGAAGGATACTATAACACTATAACATTGGCTTCAGGGATTTCTTCTGGAACTTACATTCAGAAAACAAAACAAAACAAAATAAAGCTAAAGGGATTACATCAACTTAAAGTTTCTTCTCAATGAAAGAAACTATCATTAAAACAAAAAGAAACCATACTGAATGAGAGAAAATATTTGTACATCATGCATCCAGCAAAAGGCTAATATCCAAGTTCTAATAGAACTTATATGACTCAACAAAACAAAAAGATATAACCCTGTCAAAGTGTGGGCAGAAGAACTAAATAAAAACTTCTCCAGAGAAGACATACAAATGAAATATAGACACATTAAAAACAAAACAAAACAAAACAACAAAACAAAACAAAACAAAACAAACAAACAAACAAACAAACAAAAGACATTTAGGGCCCTCTCTGGTAGCACAGTGGGTTAAAGCACAGCACTAAGAAGCTAAAGCCATGTCAGCATGAGTTCGATCCCACCTTGGAGGTGGTCCAGATAGCTAATGCTAGCAGTGGCAGACCTCTCCTGACTCACCCGCTGCTCCCCTCAGCAGTGTACTTCATCAGTTAGCCTGTTCTGCTTTCCTCTCTGTCTCTGGTGAATCCTCTCACCATCCCTGCACCTCTGGCCTGTACCCCAGTTCTGTATGCATAAATAAATAGATCTTAAAAAAACATCAATTATCAGAGAAATGCAAGACAAAACCATATGGTAACACCTTACTCCCTTAATAATGCCCCATGTCAAAAAAAAAAAAAAAAACAGAAATAACAAACGTTGACTAGGGAGCAGAGAAAAAGAACACTCTTAAACTGTTTTTGAAATGTAGACAGATCCAGTCCTTATGAAAAACAGCATGGGGATTTTTCAAAATATTAAAAATAAAAATACTATATGATCTGACAAATGCTTTACTTGGTATTTATTCAAAGAATGGAAAAACAGTTAATTTGAAGGTATATGCACACTCCTGTGTTTATGTAACACTGTTTACAATTGCCAAGTTATATATAAAAAAAATCTGTGTCCAATGTTACTTTATTGGATTAAGACTTTATGCTACATAGGATGGAATACTATTTAACTACAAAAAGTTGAACACTTGTCATCTGCAACAACATGGAGCTTGATGTAAAACATAAATTAGAGAGAGAAAGACATACTGGATGGTTTTACTCCTATACAGTATATAGAGAAACAAAAGCTCTGGTAAATCTAAGTGAAAACAGTTCTAAAAGTAGGATTTCAGAATTGAGGGCAATAGTGGAGAATGATGGGATTTTGAGCAAGTAAAGAGAGGTCCAGTGGTATTTGATAAGGGGATAGGAGTATGCTGGTGGTAGGTAGTGTGTGGTGATTTATACCTAGGAACTTGTGAACCTATTCCTTTGAATCACATACAATTCTGTTAACCATTGTTACCTTGATCAAAATATGTTAAACCTGCATAAAATTTTGAAGTGTATTTTTGTACACTTCTAAATATTTTAAATGTATAAGCCTTTTCCAGAGTATTAGAAATACTATAATGATTTGATGGAAGGAAGTTTCATTGAGAAGAGAAACTGCTGGAAGAACAAACATGAAGGAGAGAAAGTGTCTGTTTGAGAGACAAAGAGGAATGAAGGAGAAATAATAGTGACTGCAATCAAACCAAGCAGGAACTCTTGTGGCCAGGGCTTCTGCAAACCTGCATCTCTGTGATCCTCCACAGGAGTTGGCTAGAAATAGACCCATTCTGCTGGGTTACCTGGAACTCTTATAGGTTAACAAGTGGAGTGACAAGGCTGAAAGAAAGTGAGTCATGAATTGAAGTCCTGGGAATAACAGTGAATGTTACTCAAATTTCTCATTTTTGTTCAGGAGAAGTAGTAAAATTATAGTGTTTGCAGAAGAGGCAAATGGATGTTTGCGATTGGAATGTATAGGTAAAGCTGCTTATATAATGTTTAATGTAAATTGTACTGTATAGTATGTTCTGTTTAACTTCCTAACACCACTTTAGATAAGATCACTTGTTTCAGATAATCCTACCACTATCAGAAGTTAACCATCAATGAAAGAGACACTCTCTCCCCTCACCCATCTGGAGAAAATTTTTGAAATATAACATTGTTTATAATTTTGTGTCTATTTTTACTAAAGTAGTTTTGGTTAAATCCAAAAATGATCCCCTCTCTTTTCCTTCTACCACACCATATCTCCAATTTTGGCATGGGGTAGTAAAAATAAAATAAACTATTAAACCTGAATATAGAAAAAATATAAAAAATAGAATGGATTAAATCTTTATATGATATTCTCACTCCTAATGTGTATGTTTTATGAATTTTAACTCTGCTGAACTAGGAAGTTTTGGTGAAACCATTCATTCTCTGAAAATTATCCAGATATGTTTAGAAATTAAGATATATCACTTCAGGAAACATCTGTTACAGTCAATAAAAACACCAACTTCCAGTAGGAGACAGCAAGATGGCAGCAGAGTAAAGACACCGAGATTACTGCATCTAGGCTTGCGCAGGAATTTAGGACTGAAAGTGGACTATAGACTTACATACTATGAGTTTCAACCCATATGAGAACACCCTGGAATCACTAGAAGAAAGATAACTGAGGAGAATCGGCGATTGGGGAGTTTCGATAAGAGAATTCCCTCCTGGGAGCACTCAGGCACCCAGAAGTTTGGCAGACTGCAGGAGCCGCTTTGCCCCTCCCTAACACTCTGGAGGTGAAGGGGGATGGCTCAGCTTGGTGAGTGGATCCCAAGTTGAGGAAAGATGGAGATCCAATCCAGAGCACGTGGGTGTTGGGCAAAGCCACTGATGGATCCGCTCAGGAACGGGCAAGATGGCGGCAGAGTAAAGATGCAAAGACGACTATGTCCAAGCTTACATGGGGATATATAAATATGGAATATAGATTTGCATGCTACGAGTTTCAACCAAAATGAGAGCACCCTGGACTCATTAGAAGGAAGATAACTGAGGGAGTTCTGATAACTGAGGGAGTTCTGATAAGGGAACTCCTATCTTGAAGTGCCATAGACAGGATAAGCGGAACCCTGCAACTCCAACTGCCCAGGCTCTAGTGATGCAGACAGAGGCTTCCTGCTCATTTGGCTTGGTGAGTGGAACCTAAGCTGTGGGAAAAGACTGTGCAAGTGGGCATATAGAGCCTGAGAGGTAGGGAGGAAAATCTGGTGATCTCGTGACTGGGGTAGCTTCAAGGCTTGCAACACTTTCACCCACCCGCACACCATAGGTGTGGAGGCTTGTTCCAGAATTAGTCACTAAGGTGGGGCCACCAAGTTTAGAAAACCCTTGAAATAAAAGGGGAAGGAGGAAAAATTTAGACTGAATAAAAAACAGTCCCATAACACTCAGGTGGTAGGGAAACACTGCTCAGGGAGAGACTGCTCTAAGTGGGCACAAAGAGCTCTGGAGGACTTGAGGAAGGACGGACAGCCTGTACAACTGAGGAGCATGCAGAAGTAGGACTCAAAGTGTTACTGAACAGCAGTGGCCAGAAGACATATGAGCCAGTAAGGCACTGCCTTGAAAGGCTCATAGTGCTCAGAAAATAAACAAAATCAAAGACTGGCTCAACCACAGGTCCAGCTGCAACATCACCCATGGGTCTAATGCGCCCCATCCCCCACGGCTGCATCCAAGCATAGAAGTTACCTGGGACATCAGAAGGCCACAAAATACAACAGGCACCATTCAGAGACAAGAATTCATCAGTTACCAGAAAAAGCTGAACACAACAAGAGACTCCTGAGTGTCACTGGCAGAGGAGACAGACATAATTCCATACAGTAGGGGCTGGAAAAACAGGGGATATTGAAATAAAACAAGGCTCAGAATACCCTCCACAACTGAAGTGTCTGGAAGTCCCTCAGCCATCCCAGAAAAACATCCAGAGAGAATGCTGGTCAATAATAACAACACCATGTCTCAATGAATAGATAGTATTAGAAAATATATGACAGGGAAAAGAAGACAAACAAATACCGAAGTAAGTCCACAGGAGAAAAATTCACCACAAAGTCACCAGAAAGAGCCAGAGAAATAGAAGAATTACTTAGCTTACCAGATAGAGAATTCAGAATCATCATGATAAACAAACAAAAGGAAAATGACAAGGAAAAAATAAAATGAGGCAAACCATCAAGGAATTGAAGAATGCAAACAAGGAAATGAATGAAAGAAATGAAAAAGAAAAAAAACAATATGAGACAAGCAATCAATGAACGGAAGAAAGCAAATGAGACATTAAGAAAAGAGAGAAGAAATGCAGGAGATAGAAAAGCAACTAGAGGAGATAAAGAATGCTGGGAAAAGTAATGAAAACAAAACAGATGAAATGGAAGAACAAATCAGATCCCTCGAAGACACATAAATAAAAAGAATTAAAACAAAACAAAACAAAAATAAAAAAGGAAAGGGATGAAGAAACACTTCAAGACCTGTCTGACACCACTAGGAAAGGAACTATCAGAGTTATAGGTATCCCAGAAGGTGAAGAGAAAGGCCAAAGAATTGACAAAATATTCACAGAGATAATAGAGGGTAATTTCCCTAATATGAAGAAGGAGATGAAAGTAGATATCCAAGAAGCAAGAAGAACACCAAACTACCATGATGACAGGACAAGTACAGCAAGACACATCATAGGAAAACTACCAAGATACAAGACAAAGAACAGATAACAAGAATGACAAGAGGGAAGAAACAAATAACAAGGAATAAAAATGCAAAAGGTCCAAAATGGCAAATGAGGGTGCCAGTATATCAATATTATCTCTAAATGCAAATGGCTTAAACTCATCATTAAAAAAGACATAGAGTGGCAGGATGGATAAAAAAAAAAAAAAAAAACAGAACCCAACGTTCTGCTGTCTGCAGGAAACACATTTAACTGCAAAATATAAAAACAGACTGAAAATAAAAGGATGGAAAAAAGTTCTACAAGCAAATGGACCAAAAATGAAGGTAGGAACAGCTATACTTATATCAGATCAAATAGACTTCAAACTAAAAAAGGTTAAAAGAGATACAGAAGGCCACTACATTATGATTAAGGGGACAATACAACAAGAAGACATAACAATCATCAACATATATGCACAAAATGAAGGAGCACCAAAATATATCAGCAAACTACTGTCATCGATGAAAATGTATATCAGAGAGAATACATACTTAGTAGGAGACTTCAACATGCCACTCTCCACAATGGACAGATCAATGAGATAAAACATAAGCAAAGACACTAAAGTTCTGAACAAGGACCTGGATATCATGCATCTAGCAGACATATATATAATACTGCACCCCAGAAAATCTGAGTACTCATTTATATTTTTGGTTGCTGAGTAATATTCCATTGTGGAAGAAAAGGTGGACAAAACTACATGACATACACCTCAGTAATATCTTTAAAGATACAACACCCAAAACAAGAATAGTGAAGGAAAGGATAAACAGCTGGAAATGTTACAGGGTAGGGGTAGAGGGGTACCACTGAATCCCTAAACCTACCTGCTCTAAATAGGTTCTGCCATCCGCTGCATCAAGACAAAACATATAATACTTTAATGAAATAGAACTTTAATATAGTGAGTATACAATACAGAAGACAAATAATATAATTTCTAAATCAAACACCTGACGTTACCCATCCCTTCGTGGGCAAAACTCAACCCAAAGGGATTAGCAAAGCAAGGCCTGAAAGCCCACAACAAGACTAAAGCACTTTCTGGCCAGGGCCCATAAAAAAGGGAGGAAAAGAGCAAAATCAAAATCAATATAAACACTGCTATAGTCACCTCCCTACAGGTATCTCACCCACATCTGCCTTAACCAGTCCAGGGCCAAGAAACAATCACAGTTTCTTCATCACATGCCCATGTGTCTTCCTCAGGTCTCCTTGCTCTCCATCCTGATTCCTTCTTTTCAGATTTCTACTCCTTTTGTTTTTTCTCCTTAGCTCCACCCTACTTCTGGGTGGGGGAGGGAACCTGGAACTTCCCCTGTTCCTAGTGACCATCCAGTTATAGGACTACATCAAGTTAAAGAGCTTCTGTACAGCAAAAGAGACATTATGTGTAACAAAGAGACACCCACTTATTGGGAGAAAAATTTTGTACACAATACTAATGACAAAGAACTGATCACAAATATATACAAAGAGCTGATGTAACTCAACCAAAATAAAGTGCACAACCCATCAAAAAATGGGCAGAAGAGCTAAAAAGACACTTTTCCAAAGAGGAAATACAGTTTACCAACAGGCATATGAGAAAATGTTTAACATCACTTGTAATAAGGGGAATGCAAATTAAAACCACAATGAGATACCATATCACACTAGTAGGAATGGCACATATTAAAACAACTAGCAATAACAAATGTTGGTGAGGATGTGGAGAAAAAGGAACTCTCTTACACTGCTGGTATGCATGCAAACTGGTACAACCACTATGGAAAGCTGTTTGAGGTTTCTCAAACTAATAAAATGGAGCTTCCATATTACCCAGCAATCCTACTCCTAGGTATCTACCCAAAGGACACAAAAACATTGCTTCAAAAGGACACCTGCACCTCTGTGTTTATTGCTTTTCTATTTATAATAGGGAAGACATGGAATCAACCCAAATGCCCCAAAATAGATCACTGGATTAGAAGTATATTTTTAATACATTTCATGATATGGGATATTTCGACATGTTTTTTGGAGATTGGCCAATGAATCACTAAAGATTTATAGAGATAATTAGCTTTATTAAATACCTTATTTTGTTTTCTGGAATCTGTTGTATGTTCATTTTTTGCAGATGGCATTAGTTTGTGGCAATTTAAATGAAAATAATTTTTACTTAATGATACAAACAGATAAGAAGCAGTATATCTGTAGGAGATGTACTGTCCATAGAAATAAATGTGGTCTGGGAATTTTAAGTCTCTCAATATGAAATACATCAACCTACAAGCAATTATCCAGGATGTGTTCATGATAATTTGGATATATTTGGAAGATAATTACTGACTCCTATCAGCCTGTGCTTTGACTATCAAGAGGTTGGATTTAAAAAAAAAAAAAAAGAGTGTAGACATTGATTTTGGAATCTGTGAACATAAATAGGTCTGAAATTATCAAAGCTCATTGCTTTTTGTGATGCATCTTGCATATAGATTATTCAGGAGTCTTGGTGAAAGTGAATAAAAATAAGAGACAGTATTTCTACTTTTGTTAAATTTATATACTAATTAAGTTTTTAGATTAAAAAAATATATGGCACTAAAGTAATAGTGCCATATATATATTTTTTTAGTGCAGTTGCAATCCTTGAAACTTTATGAATTAGCTTCTTTGAAAAAAAAAAACAACAAGATGAGTAAACCCTGCATTATAACAACAGATTTTGAATCTCAAATATTCCTCTTATCTATTCAGCTAAAAGCTTGCTTTCTGGTTCAATAACTGATATGCTGTCTTCTTTTAAAAAGAATATGACTTTTTATTTTTTAATATTCTCTTTAAATGTTCAAATAAGTGCTGGAGATATTGAAAATTATTTAAATACTTTCCATATATATATATATATAAACACAAAATAAAGATATACACTTATAACTATATATATATCTTTGTCTTGTGTTTATGTATTTATAAATTTATGTGTGTGTGTGTGTGTGTACAAACACTGCCTTTATAGATACTAATGTTTGAAACCATAAAGGTTGGCTGAAGCCGAATTCTAATACAGGTAGTTCACTTGGAGGGGGTTGCTGATGAGTACATATAGCTCAGGGAACATGCTAAACAATATTGCTTTTTGGGTTGGAGCCACTGATATGAAAGATAAGAAACTGAAGAAACCAGTCCTGGATTATTAGGTGTTTGGGATTAGGTGATTGAGGATTTGGTGTTTGGGATTCAGCATTGGAGCTTTCAGCATTTGAGATTCAATGTTTTCAGATCTTCAGTGATTTTGGGGTCAGCAATTTCAACCCCTACTACCCATATCTTCCAGGAGACGGTTGTGGGCCTCTGAAAGTGAGACTCCAGCAACCATCCTAGAGAGGAAAAGTTCGGATGCTTTGCAAGTAGCTGAGCTACTGAAACTATTTTGGTTTTGCTGCTGTTACAACCTGGTAGGGAAGTCAAAGATCCCCAGCTGGCCCTTGTTGAGCTGAGCAGGGCCATACTTCAAGCCATTTAACTGCTGCAGCTGCTGTTATTTTTTTTGTCATTTGGTGCTGTGCTGGGGCAACTTGGCAGCTCCTGGGACATCTCTTTTGTGTCTTCTGTTACCTTTGTGAGTTGGAACCTGACCTATAGTCTTTCTGTGGCAGAAAAGCTCTATCTTGGGCATGTAGCTTATTGTTCTGGAGCTCTGTTTCCTCAGTGGCAGGAAAAGACACCATCTTAGATGCTTTTTGGTTTAGGGCTTGAAAACACTAGGCTCTGCTTCAAGTGAGGTAAGTGTTCATTTTGACTTTTGTACTTCTTTGTTTTTCCCTAGTTTGTTAAATAAATCACATTGTTCTCTGAACCAGAGTAGTTTTGCAATTGTGTGTGCAGGTGAAGAACACAGACAGTGATCTGTAAACTAGTCTGCCAGTTCCTTGGCCAGTTGCTGTGCCCCTTGCTGCCCTGTATTAAAATGCCTGATGTCTTTTGAAGTTCACAACTGTAATCTCTTGAAAAATATAATAGTCTTTAGGGAATCTTGGTATGTTTTTCTTCATTTAAACTTTCCAATATTTTAAGACTTATCTTATTTCTGTCCAAACCTACTACAGTCTTTGGTTCAAAATTGTCTCAATTTCACAGTACATTATAAGGATCTGGCATCTTACAGTAAACTGATGGCACCTATGTTAATGACAAAAAATATTTTTCTGGTTTATGAAAATTATGGCAAGTAATTTCCTTTCTCTAACTTATCCTACAAACTCTGTTTTTAAAGAGATTTTAAATTCATACAACCTTTACAGTGCCCTTAGACACTAAATAACTAAATATACTTTTTGTCTCTCCTTCCATTTATTTATTAAAGGAGTAGAGAGAAATAGCCATGGTGCTCTACTACTTTATGTATTTTTTTTATTTTCTTATTTTTTTAAAATTTATAAATTTAACTCATTGTATATTCCTTGTAAAACTCCCACCACGAATTCACCTGTGAACCATCACTTATATATAAAGTGTATATATATATATATATATATATATACACTTTATATATATATATATACACTTTATATATATATATACACTATATATATATATACACTATATATATATATATATATATATATATATATATATATATAAATTTCTATCAGTAACTACTGAACCCAATTTTTTTTTAAGATTTATTATTTATGCATACAGAACTGGGGTACAGGCCAGAGGTGCAGGGGCAGCGAGAGGCTTCACCAGAGACAGAGTGGGGAGCAGAACAGTCAGATCGATGAAGTACACTGCTGAGGGGAGCAGTGGGCGGGTCAGGAGAGGTCTGTCGTGCCATGTGATCACCTCCGGGGCAGGCGGGAATCGAACTCATGCAGAAGTGGCTTTAGCTTCTCAGTGCTGTGCTTTAACCCGCTGTGCCACCAAGGGGGGCCTGAACCCAACTTTTTTTATATGTCTTTTTACATTATTGTTCATAACCATTGTCCCCCACATTCCTCCCTCCTTCTGATCCCTCTGTGCTCCCTCCCATGTAGGATATCTCAGGTTTATAATTGTTTGTTTTGTTTTGTTTTGTATTGTATTGTAATAATAATACACCTTTTCCTCCCTATTTCTTATTTGGTTCTCTTAAATTCCTCCTATCAGGAAAATCATTAGATATTTTTTCTTTTTCCTTCTAACTTATTTCACTGAACATAATACTTTTCAGTTCTGTCCATGTTGTGAATAGCCTGAGTTTATCTTTTTTGATTGCTGAGTAGTATTTCATTGTATGTATATACCACATCTTCTTGATCCAGTCATCTGGTTTTGGGCATTTGGGTTGTTATCAGGATTTACCTGTTGTAAGTAGTGCTGAAATAAACATAGGGGTACATGTACCCTCTTGAATTAATGTTTTTGTGTCCTTTTGGTCCTTTTGGTAGATCCCTAGGAGAGGCATTACTGGGGTGTATATAGCTCCATTTTTAGTAGTCTGGGGAATATCCATACAGCTTTCCATAATGGCTCTACCAGTTTGCATTCCCACCAGCAATGCTGGAGAATTCCTTTATCAGAGCATCCTCATCAACATTAGTCCTTGTTAGTTTGTTTGATATGCACTGTTCTCACTGTTGTGAGGTGGTATCCCATGGTGACTTTGATTAGCATTTCCCTGATTATGAATGATGTGAACATTTTTTCAGATGCCTATTGGCCGTTTGCAATTCTAATTAGGATAAATGTCTTTTAAGTTCTGCCCATTTCTTGACTGGGTTGTTTGCTTTGTTATTGTTGATTTGAGTGACCTTTTATATATCTTTTTTATCAATCCCTTATCCATTGTGTAGAGTGCAAAGATTTTTCCCAGTTTGGTATCTCTTTGTCTTGATTAATGTCTCTTGCTATGCAGAAGCTTTTCAGTTTAGACACGTAATATAAATTTGCTATAAAAATGACTCAATGAATGTCTTTATATTTTCTGAAAAAATATTAAAATTTAATGTTAATGTTGACATTTATAAGGCCAACACAAATTTTCCCTTTTGCCTAGATTTATATTCATGTGGTGCTATGGTACTGCTTTTATATTTTTTTCTTGTACTTTATCAGTGGATAAGAGTATCAGTATTTTTGAGGCAGTAGTATATTTTTTCCAATACTAGTGTGTATATTTGTATTTATTTATTTATATAGAGATATGTCCATAATATGAAATTTTGGAAAAGGTACTCCTCTTTGTGGTTTAGTAATAAGATTACCACTCAATACAAAATGGGAAACAAAATAAAACATGACAGCTATATTCTTGCAATTGTTACCATGCTTTCATTTGTTTACTTCTAGTATTAAACAACTCTTAGCTAATTCTTCAGGAAAATTTTCCTTTGAAATATTTAAATTTTATCAGGAGAATTCCTATGCTGTGAAAAATGTCTTCATTTTTTTTATTAGTTTGCTGAAATTTAGGGTTTGTATTGCAAAAAGACAGATAGCCATTATGAATATGATATTTAAAGCAATCTTGAGAAGTAGGGTAGCAATCAGGAAAATTGGAATTTTGCTTGTTTGTTTTTATCCTATATAATTATGTTATTGCTGAAAATAGTGTGGAAGATATGACTCTCAATTAATATAATATAAATCTAATATGGTAGTATTAT
The DNA here is from genome assembly GCF_000260355.1 of Condylura cristata. Taxonomy (NCBI): domain Eukaryota; kingdom Metazoa; phylum Chordata; class Mammalia; order Eulipotyphla; family Talpidae; genus Condylura; species Condylura cristata. Next base: position 60,825,268 of record NW_004567107.1, on the reverse strand, counting down.
TTTTCTTTCATTCAAAAATTTATAGAGCTATCATAGCCTCTTGGGTTTGACTCAAGATATTTCCTGTCCAAATTTAGATGGAAGCAAAAACAAACCACCTCTGGTAACAGTAATGATAATTGACCAGATGGACTTTCATCTCTTTACCCAGATTGCCACAACATGTCCCTAGAACAGTCAAAGCTCATGACTGATGCCATTGCACAATATGAAATTGTAGTTGACTGTAGGGGATTCTTAAGACAATTTAATTTACAAATGAGAACAGTTGCTGGAAATTCAACTCTACTTTAGACAGATTATCTAGAAATAACCTTTGAAATGAAAGAAGTACAAGTAAATGGACCTCTCTGACAAATAAGAAAAAAAAAATTGGAAGTAAAGTTCTGAAATATCAGTCTCTAAATTATGGTAACATGGAAAAAGATAGAAATATTAAAAAATAAGCTTGCAAAAAAAAAAGCTTGCATACATAATGGGAAAATAGCCATAACTTAAAAAAATAATATAATAGGTTATTTTTACATCATTTTGGACATATTTTTTCATCTTAATTGTAATCCCTGTGGGTTTCCATCACCAAGTCACCCATGTGCCATAACCATAGTCCAGAACACTTCCCTCCCCCCAGTGTTTTTGATCCCACTCCCCTCTACATGCCCATAGAGTGTTTTTGGTCTGTAGGTGTTCATTATTATTATTATTATTTTCTTGCCTGTTCTATTATACTCGTGCTATGAGTGAAATCATCTGGTATTGTTCATTTTCTTTCTGGCTTATTTCACTAAGCATGATCTTTTCCAACTCCATCCATGTTGCTGCAAAAGACATGTGTTTCTCTCTCTCTCTCTCTTTTTTTTTTTTGGTTGCTGAGTAATATTCCATTGTGTATATGTACCACATCTTTTTAATCCAGTTATCTACCTTTGGGCATCTGGGCTGCTTCCATGTCTTTCCAATTGTAAATAAAGCATCAATAAACATGGGGGGTGCAGGTATCTTTTTGAATCTGTGTTTTTGTGTCTTTTGGGTAGATACCTAGGAGTGGGATTGCTATGTCATAGGGAAGCTCCATGTTCAGCAGTTTGAGGAACCTCCAAACAGTTTTCCATAGTTGTACTAGTTTGCATTCCCACCAGCAGGAGAGTTGCTTTTTCTCCACATCCTCGCCAACATTTGTTGTTGCTAGTTGTTTGAAGATGAGCCATTCTAACTGAGGTGAGGTGGTATCTCATTGAGGTTTTAATTTGCATCTCCCTTATTACAAATGATGTTGAACATTTTTTTTCATATGTTTGTTGGCCATCTGCATTTCCTCTTTGGAAAAGTGTCTTTTTAGGTCTTCTGCCCATTTTTTTATGGGGTTACTTTATTTTTGTTGAGTTTCATCAGTTCTCCATATATATTTGTGATCAATCCTTTTAACTCTAGTTTTGTATGAGAAAAAATTTTTCCCAATTAGTGGGATGTCTGTTTGTCTTTTGTAATGTCTCTTTTGCTATACAGAAGCTCTTTAACTTGATGTAGTTTCATCTATTTATCCTTGCCTTCACTCTCATTGCATTGGGTGCTCTATCTTTAAAGATGTTGCTGAAGTGTATGCCATGTAGTGTTTGACCCATCTTGTATTTTGTGGTTTCTGTTCTTATGTCTAGGTTTTTAATCCACTTTGAGTTGATTTTTGTGTATGGTGAGAGGTACTGATCTAGTTTCATTTTATTGCATGTTGCTTCCCAGTTTTCCCAGAATCAATCGCTGAACAAACTTTCTTTATTCCATTGTATCTTCTTTTATCCTTTGTCAAAGATCAGCTGTCCATAAACCTGTGGGTTTATATCTGTTTTTTTTTTTTTTTAATCCAAATCCACTGGTCTGTATGTCTGTTCTTGTTCCAGTACCATACAGTTTTGATTATTATGGCTTTGTAGTATAGCTTAAAGTTTGGGATTGTAATGCCTCCATTCTATTTTTTCTACTAATGAGAGTTTTGCTATTTGAGGTATTTTGTGGTTCCATATGATTGTCATCAATATTTTTTTCAATTTCTTTGAAGAATGTCATTGAGATTTCTATTGGTATGGAATTAAATCTGTATATTGCTTTTGGCAGAATGGCCATTTTGATGATGTTAATTCTCCTGATGGATGAGCAGGGGATGTCTTTCCATTTTATGGTATCTTCTTGTATTTCTTCTTTTCTTTGTATAGGTTTTTTACCACTTTTGTTAGGTTGACCCCCAATATTTAATTCTTTTTGTTTTAAATGAAAACGGATTTTTTTTTTAAATTTCTGTTTCTTCTGATTGGCTGTTTGTGTATAGGAAGGCCTCTGATTTCTGTGTGTTTATCTTATATTCTGCTACCTTGCTGAATTGGTTGGTGGTTTTGATTAGTTTCTCTGTGGAGTTTTTAGGGTTTTCCATGTAGATTAACATATCATCTGCAAATAAGGACAATTTTACTTCTTTTCCTATTTGGATTCCTTGTATGCATTTTCCTGTCTTATTCCACTGGCTAGAACTTCAGTGTTATGTTGAAGAGCAGTGGCAATAGTGGACACCCTTGTCTTGTTCCTAATCTGAAGGGAAAGGATTTCTGCCTTTCTCCATTGAGGATAATATTGGCTGTGGGTTTGTCATATATGGCTTTTATCATGTTGAGGTATATTCCTTCTATTCCGAGAATTCCGA
>NW_004567107.1:60820363-60822034 GCF_000260355.1 Condylura cristata | reverse complement strand
GTGTTGAACTTTGTAGAAAATTCTTCTCTGTATCTTTTGATATGATTATGTGTTTTTTATTCTTCTGTCGATTGATATGATGGATTACATTAATTTTGGGGGAGGGTTTTGATTACTTCTTCAGTTTTCTTGCTTGTAATTGGCCTGTTTATTTGTTCTATTTCTTCTTTATCTAGCTTTGGGTGGTTGTAGAATTGTAGGAATTTGTCCATTTCTGCTAAAGTGTTGAACTTGTTCTCATATATTTGCTCATAGTATTCTCTGATTATTCTTTTGATTTCTGCTGGATCTGTTGTATTTCTCCTCTTTAGATTATTGTTCTGTTTATTTGTGCTTTTTATTTTTTTTTTCTTTGTGAGCCTGGCTAGTGGTCTGTCTATCTTGTTTATTTTTTCAAAGAACCAACATTTGGTTTCATTGAGTTTTTTGGAATGTTTTCCTAACTTCCATTTCATTAATTTCTGATTTGAATTTCATTATTTCTTCTGCTGGCTTTTGGGTTATTTTTATGTTGTTTTTTTTCAGTTCTTTAAGGTAGGACATTAGGTTGTTTCTTTGAGTTGTTTTTTGTTTCTTTATGTGAGCCTGTAATGCTATATATCCCCCCCCCCTTATAAATGCTTTTAATGTGTCCCTTACATTTTGGATACTTGTATTGTTATTGCCATTCTTCTCTAAGTATTTTTTAATTTCTTTAATGTCCTCCTGGATCCAGTGGTTCGCCAGTAGTGTTGGTTTCAATCTCCATGTGTTCGGTGGGTTTCTTGTTTTCCTGATATGGTTTGTTTGTAGCTTGATTCCTTCATAGTCAAAGAAAATAGATGATTTTGATCTTAGTCTTGATATTTGTCTTGTGACCCAGTATGTGGTCAATCCTAGAGAATGATCCATGTGGATTTGAGAAAAATGTGTATTCAGATTTTTTTGGGGTGGAGTATTCTATAGATGTCTGTTAGACCCATGTTGTGCAGGTCCTTATTCAGAGCATTAGTGTCTTTGCTTATTTATTTGTCTCGTTGATCTGTCCATTGTGGAGAGTGGCATGTTGAAGTCTCCTACTATGTATGTATTCTCTCTATGTATGTATTTTCATGGATGACAGTAGTTTGCTGATATATTTTGGTGCTCCTCCATTTGATGCATATATGTTGATGAGTGTTATGTCTTCTTGTTGTATTGTCCTTTTGTAGTGACCTTTTGTATCTCTTTTAACCTTTTTTAGTTTGAAGTCTAATTGATCTGATATAAATATAGCAGTTCCTGCCTTCTTTTTTGGTCCATTTGCGTGTAGGATTGTTTTCCATCCTTTTATTTTCAGTCTGTTTTTATCTTTTGTAGTTAGATGTGTTTCCTGCAGACAGCAGAATGATGGCTTCTGTTTTTTTTATCCATCCTGCAAGCCTATGTCTTTTTTTTTTATTACAAAGTTTATTTTTACATCATTTTGCACATTTTTTTTTCCATCTCGATTGTAATCCCCGCGGGTTTCCCATCACCATATCCCACCACCTAGTCCCGTGCATTTCCCTCCCTTCCCCCCCCGTTTTTGATCCCATTCCCCTCTCCACCCCCACATAATGTCTCTGGTCTATAGTTGTTCATTATTTTTGTTATTTTCTCGCCTGGTCCATTATACTCCTGCTATGAGTGAAACCATCCGGTATTTTTCTT
>NW_004567107.1:60805862-60814636 GCF_000260355.1 Condylura cristata | reverse complement strand
AAGATTTATTTATATATTCATAAATAGCTGGTGTATAAGCCAGAGGTACAGGGTCTTTGAGAGACATCACCAGATAGAGAGCAGGGAGTAGAACAGACAGATTGAAGAAGTACACTGCTTAGGGTAGCAGTGGGTGGGTCAGGATAGGTTTGCCATGCCCTGTGGTCACCTCCTGGGGTGGGCATCAAACTCTCACTGAAGCAGTTGTGGCCGTCTTGCTGTTCTGTGTCCTAACCTGTTGTGCCACCAGGGAGGGCCCCTTTTGTATTTTTTTTTAAAAAAGATTCATTTATTCATACAGAACTGGGGTCCAGTCCAGAGATGCGGAGCAGGACAGGCAGATAGATGAAGTACACTGCTGAGGAGAGCAGAAGGGGGTTGGGTGGTCAGGGGAGGTCTGCCATGCCATGTCCATCTCCTCCGGGGCAGGCGGGAATCAAACTCATGCGGAAGTGGCTTAAGCTTCTTAGTGCTGTGCTTTAACCCGCTGCGCCACCAGGGAGGGCCCCCTTTTGTATTTTTATTCCTTATTTTGAACTCTTCGTGTTCATTCTTCTGTTGGATTTGATGTGAGGGCTTCTTGTAGTATTTTTAGGAGTCGGGTTTACTCATGACAGAATTGTGAAGTTTTTGTTTGAAAATATCCTTATTCTTTCTTCATAGAGGAAGAAGATCTTTGCAGGATAGAGTATTCTTGGTTGGTATTTAATGCTTTGGAGTTTGTTGAGTACATCCCTCTACTCTCTTTCTTGATTCTAGTGTTTCTTTGGAGAAGTCTGATGTCAGCCTGATTGGTTTCCCTTTATAGGTTATTTGTTTCTTCCCTCTTGTCATTCTCATTATCTTTTCTTTGTCTTGTATTCTTGATATTTTTACTATAATGTGTCTTGCTCTTTATCTCCTGTCATCATGTTATTTGGTGTTTTGCTTCTTGGATATCTTTCATCTCCTTCATTTTAGTCAAGTTCTCTTCTATTATCTCTGTGAATATTATCTAGATTACTTGGCCTTTCTCTTCACCTTCTGGGATGCCCATAACTCGGATATTTCTTTGTCAGATATGTCTTGAAGTGTTTCTTCATTCCTTTCCCTTTTTCACTTCCCTTTCTTTCATTCTTTTGTTTTTAATTCTTTTTATTTTGTGTTTTCGAGGGTACTGATTAATTCTTTTGTTTCATCTATACTTTTTTCATTACTTTTCCCAGCATTCTTTATCCTCTCTAGTGGCATTTTCATCACCTACATTTTTTCTATTTTCTTTTTTATTGCCTCAGTTTCTTTCTTCAGTTTGTTGATTGCTTTTTTCATGTCTCTCTTGTTTTTTTTCTTTTTCATTTCTTTCATTCATTTCCTTTTTTGCATTTTCAATTCCTTGATGGCTTGCCTCATATAATTTTTTTTTCCTTTTCATCTCCTTTTTGTTTATCATGATGTTTCTGAATTCTCTATCTGGTAGGCTAAGTAGTTCTTTTATTTCTTTAGTTCTTTCCGGTGACTGAACTTTTTGTGGTAAATTTTTCTTCTGTGGACTTGCTTGGGTATTTGTTTGTCTTATTTTCCCTATTGTGTATTTTCTAATACTTTGTATTTGCTGAGAAATGGTGTTGCTATTATTGACCAGCATTGTTTTTCTGGATGTGCTTTCTGGGATGGCTGACTTTCAGACAGTTCAGTTGTTGAGGGTATTCTGAGTTTTGCTTTGTTTCAATATCTCCTATTTTACCAGCCTTCACTGTGTATAATTATGTCTGTTGTCTGAGCTTATAACAGTCATCAACACCACTGTCTCTTGTAGTGTTTAGCTTCTTCCAGTAACACACTGAGTCCTTGTCTCTGGAAGGTGCCTGTGATCTTTGTAACCTTCGAATGCCCCCGGTTTCCTCTATGTTTGGGTGTTCCCATGGGGTTATGATGTATTAGAGTTGTTGTTGGTCTCTCTTTGCTGGGCCTGTGGTTGAGTTGGTAGCTGGCTTTGTTTACTTTCTAAGCACTGTGAGCTTTTCTGGCTCACAAGTTTTCAGGCCTCTGCTGTGTGGGCAGTATATCCCCTGCACCCCACAGGAGTGAAGGTGAGTGCCAGAGGGCTGCAATCCTGACATCTGAGCTGTCTGCCAGTCTTCCCTCTGAGCTTCTCTGGCTCTTTGTTTATACTCCAAACAGTCTCTCCCAGAGCAGTGCCTCCCTATGCCTGAGGTCCTCTCACAGAGCCCAGCCATATCTCTTTAACTTCAGGGTTTAGTGCAGTTTTTGTGGTTATTTTTGTGGTAAGCAGGTAGACCCCTTAGCAAGTCACTCCGTTTGAGGCACTTCCTAGGGCCTCTCTATGTCGAATGTGCCCATGGGAGATTGTTAAAGTTTTTGTATTTTCCCAGGGTTGGTCCTGTGGTTGAGTCTTTTCTAACCATTCCCCTCCCTTTTTACCTCCAGGGCTTTGTGAGTCTTGCTGACCACGCCTTAAAAATAGTACCAAGACCTGATCATGCCTTAATGTCACCTAGTTTCAGTTCTATGTTATGGGGGCAGGAGATGCAAGTAGTGGTAAAGGTACACCAATTACCAGTTTCTCCTTTCCTCCTCCTGGGCTTTAAGTGCCTTACTCAGAGCAGACCCCCCACACACCCCCCCCCACAGCCTGGGATCCACTCACCTAGCTGTGTTTTCTTAGTTTATATCCAGGGCTTCATCGGGGCTGCCGCACTTCCTGGCATCTGGGCCTTGGTGCACTCTGTGATCAGAGTTCCCCAATCGGGGCTCCCCAATCATTGAGTTTCCCTCAGTTATCGTCATTCTAGTGAGTCCAGGGTGTTCTCATTTGGGTTGAGACTTGTAGTATGTAAGTCTACTGTCCATTTTTAATCTTAAAATCCAATGAGTGCTTGGATACAATGATTTTGCCAACTTCACTCTGTCACCTTCATGCCCTGAATCGAATAGTCATAACTTTTTATTTACTTTTGTTGTTGTTGTTGTTATTTCCTAGTCTTTAATTTTCCCTTTTTTATTAGCGTTGGTGACAGAATAATTCTTGGTAAAACCCTACTCTAAAACAGCCAGTCACATCCTCACTCTGCCTTTCATAGAGGGCATAAGACATAAACTCAAACCTCTTAGCTGCTCTGTAACAGCACTTGGATTCTTCAGCTAGAGATATAAGGAAGCAGGAATCTTCTGCCATGGATGTGCTAGTCATGGATGTAATGCGTTCTGAGTTGACTGCAGCTGCTCGGATATTGCCACTATGGCTTCTCCATTCTGTGTTTCAGAGTTACCTTGGTATTGAGCTGTGTTTCTTGGTTGATTCTTAAGCTCTGATGATAATTCCACAAACTGAATACCATGTCTCTTAATGTACTTCTAACAAAATATTTTTCTTTTAAAAATTAGTTTATTTCTGCTGTTTGAACAAATTACACTAACAGTTTATTGAACTTATTAGTTTATTGACATTATATGTGTGAATATTTCAGTATTGAAGAATCTCTGAAATAATTGATAAATTATATAATGTTCTACCTGTTCATCTGTATGTATAGACATATATAGTGAAAGATCAGTCTCCAAATTATGGTAACATTGAAAATGATAGAAATATTAAAAAAATATCTTGTATTTTTTAAAAATCATGATGAGAAAAATACAAATTAAATCTACCTTATTAACTTTTTTTGTATTAAGAATTATTAATTGCATTCATATTGTTGTACAGTAGGTCACTAGAACTTGTTCTTTTGGGCAACTGAAACTCTATACCCATGCACAGCAGTTCTCTCTTCTTTCTTCTACCAATGCCTGGTTCTCTTTTTTGTTTTCTCAGATTTGACTGTGCTGTATTTCTTTTTTATGGGGATTGAGCTATCTCCATTTCTTTTCTTTAATGACTGGCTTATTTACTCCCCTGTGGCTACAGAGAGACTAAATTAGTCATTAACACAGTAATTGATATATGAATTACTGTTCATACTCATACAATGTCAGCTACAGAGAGTTCTTATCAGCTCCTAAAATCTCATCCATGTTATAGCATATGACCACATTTTCTTCTTATTTAATATTGAGTAATATTCCAGTGTGCATGTGTACATGTGTGTGTCTTATTTTCTTTACCATCTATTAATGGACATTTAGGTTGTCCCTTTGTTTTGATGTTTACCAAGAATGCTGCAGTAAACGTAAGTGTGCAGGTATCTCATTGAGATAGTTTTTAATTCCATTGATAAATATCCAGAATGGAATTGCAAGACCATGTGGTCACTGTTTACTTTTCCAGGAATTCACTATTTTCCATGGTGCTTGGATCTTTATGTTCCCACTAACTATACCTTCATGTTCTAGTCAGCAATAGTTTTTTTTTGATAATAACCACTCTAGCAATGTGAAGTGAAATATCATTGTGATTTTGAGTTGCACTATGTAGGGGATCCAACAAACTTTTAGATATATATATTTTAAAGATTTATTTATTTATTAACTACAGAACTGGGGTACAGGCCGGAGATGCGGAGGGTGAGAGGATTCACCAGGGACAGAGTGGGGAGCAGAACAGGCAGATCGATGAAGTACACTGATGAGGGTAGCAGTGGGTGGGTCTGCCACACCATGTGGATCTCCTCCGGGGCAGGCGGGGAATCGTACTCATGCGGAAGTGGCTTAGCTTCTCAGTGCAGTGCTTTTACCCCTGCGCCACCAGGGAGGGCCAACTTTTAGATATTTAATCATTAAAAAGTGAAGCAATTCTGACAGCTGTTAAAGTATGGGTAAACCTTGAAGGTATTAGGAAAAAGGAAATAAGTCATTCTCAAGAAGACAACTATTGTGTGATTTCACTTATACAAGTTATATAGAGTAGTCAACTTCAGTCAACTTCACAGAAACAGGATGTAGAATTGTGGCTGCTAGGTGGCACAGAAGGCAAAATGGGTAGCTTTTCATTTTATGAGCATAAAATTCAGTTTTTCAAGATAAAAAAAAGCTGACAAAATCAGTTATACAAGCAATATACTTTTAAAATGCGTATGATAGTTTTAGGTTAATGTTTGTCTACACACAATCTAACAAGTGAAAAATATCTGTTCTTTTGCTTCAGTTGGAACCTATGTGGAAGGAAGTGTCTTTTTATTTTTTAAGCCAAGAAAAAGCATTCCTTTTCCTTTGTTGAGAAAGAACGTGAGATTTACTCCCTTATGGCTATAGAAAATCTAAATTAGTAGTTAACACCATAATTGATATATGAATTACTGGCCATACTCATACAGTGTCAGCTACAGAGAGTTCTTACCATAAGAAGACACTACAAGCAAATTAAGAAAACAATGTGCATATAAATATATTATTCAACATAACCTGTACTGAAAAACATTGAAACTAAGATAGTAACAAAAAATGGAAATCTATGAATATTCAGTCTATAAATGGATTGACAAATTGAAAAGAGGAAAAAAGCCTCAAGCTGATAAAACTGCAGTTAAACTATAACATATACCTTGACTGGAAAATTAAGTTGATGCCACTAATTTATTGCTTCTGTAAGATGATTTAATATTTATGAATCTACATCTCTTAAAATTTATAATTTATATCTTTGACATTTTAAGTTCACTTTTAAGAATAACGAAAATATATTTATAGGGATGTTTCTCCAGCTGTAAAAGCAATTTTTTAAAGTGGCAACAACCTTATATAATGATAATGGCTAGCTTATGAAAAAATAATGTTAATTATCATCCAGCCTTGAAATACAATATTTAAAACTTTTTAATGATATTTGGGATTTCTCACAACAAAATTTTGAGCAAAAATCTGTCTACTCACATGTCCATTTTTCTAATCAATAGCTATTATGTATGTGGTTCCATCTACACACAAAAACAAATAATTTAGTACAATAAAATATCTCTTTGTTAATTTACAGTTATGAGGCTATGCATATTTTTCATGTTTTTCAGACAATGTAAATGGATTTCTTTGAGAAACATAAAAAAATTAAGAATCAAAAATATATCAGTTAAGACTTCTCCCCAGACACATTTGACTGTCTTCTATGAATATAGCCTTAGGTTACAGAGAAGTTGATTTCAAATAAGAATATAGTTGCTACAGAAATACTGTAGCATGTAGTTTTATTTGGTTAAGTATGAGCACATTAATAAAGTAAGTACTTACAGTCATTAGCAATTATATATTAACAAGCTGATTTTAACCTTATTATTATTTTATGGCACCTATGGAAAATTGTAGAGATTTTGAAGTTATTAAGTGGGGAGCTTTCCATTATCAATGATAACATCAGTGTCCTCCCTCTTCGGAAAGCCTGAGACTTTGGTGAGTGGAAAAAAAAAGACCTTTTTTTTCAGACTATCCTCAAATTTAGTAGATTAACCATTTTGTCGAACTCATTGTAAAATAAGACTGGGTGTTAATAAATATTGCCCCTGGGAAATTTTGTCTTTTATTAGGGGAAAAAAATGTACTCATGTTGCAATCCTGACAACAGGATTGACAGTGATGTTTGGAGTGTTTGGAGTTGTTTGGAGTGTTCTTTAGCAACTGGAAGTTAATGTAGAGCTATTTCTGACAAATTTTTCACTATTGTTGCCAAGAAATAAATGTGTCAGTTGTATGAGCATCTAAGTAGAGTATGATTTCTTTGAAATTTTACACTTTTTAAAAATATTGGACTAGAAGTTAAGGGACAGATTCTTCAGTCTTGTTCATAACACCAAGAAATCCTTTGTGACACTGAACATGCTTCTTAAGTTCTCTTTCTGTAAGTGTGTACATTTCTAATTACTTTAAATGGTCAGGGTGCTTCAACATACAGAGGGATATACTTGAGAACAAGGACATTCATAATAATAATCAACTCACGTTAGAGGTGGGAAAATGAATCCTACACACAAATACACGAATCATTAAAAAAAAAGTCTAAGAAAGAATGTGGTACAGTATTTCACACAATCTTTTGTAGGTGATATGTGGAAAATTTATTTTTCATATCTAAATGTTACTTTTATAGACTAAGTGGTAAGGAACATTTTTTTATCAAAAAGGTGTTTAGTATTTTGAGATTGTAATCTGGCTGTGTCAAGATTAATAGACTGTATGTGGTGAGAGGTTGAGCAGAGAATCATGTAGTTGGCTATTGACATAGTCTTTGTGAAATAATAAGAACCCAAATATCTCTAGATATCTTAATATTGAAACAGAGCTGTCTGGCTCATAAGCCTGCCCTGACTTTAAAGCACCTCAAGGCAGGAGAGTGGACTTTACTTCTCATTGATACCTAGCTCTGGAATCCTAAATACATTAATTAGGTTCAATTAGAATAGACCACTCAGATTCAAATTAAATGGACCAGTAAGGTTTGAGCACACTAGCTGTCACTTAACCTTGAGTTAACTATGTGATTGAACATGGAAAGAGATGGTTGGTGTTAAAAGGTCCAATCAGACACTTAAAATTGAAAATGGCCCAATCTTGTTGGGTGGGACCCCTGGAGAGTATATAATGCAGAATAAGATCCCACTTGAGGCAGTCAGCACAGGTCTCCAAAGAAAAGAGAACGATTAATTGGATTGCATTTGAAGAGGAAGCAGTCAGCAACTGGCCCTTGAAGATAGCAAAGCATGTAGCTGTTGACCTCTGTGGGATTCATTAGAAGTTTGTGGACCTATAATTCTCTAGACCACCAGATCTCCACCCTTAGGGAGACCTGGTTGCTGAACTAGCTCCCTGCCCTACCTCTGACAATGGCTGCAAGGAACAGCATCGGTCTTGTCCTGGTGTTTCAAATTGCTGCTTGCTGTTTATGTATAGCAACAGGTCACAGAGTATTGTCCATAGCCTCTGGTTCTTCAGCACCATCTCCTAGTGCTTTTGAGTCCACCGCAGTCTGGCATCTGACCAGGCCTTCAGACTGTGCTACAGGCTGTTGCAGTGTCAACTCATCTTCCATGAATGAACTCTGGGATTTTTGGACACTGCAGGTACTTTCTGGGGTGAGACAGCATGCCACTTGTGGACCTTAGGTATTCTTTCCTTTTTCCTATCTCCTATTTGTCTAGGAAACCCTGTTGTTTGAGTGATCTCAAACAACCCCGAGCTTGAGTGATCTCCCCGTTGTGTGTGTAGTTGAAAACACACTGACAGTGGTTACTATCTTAAGTACTGTTCTTTGACACTGTATTTAATACTGCTTCCTGTATTCTTTTACTGTAAGGATTCAGTCAGTATTTTTTGAAATTCTACTATGTGCATGACATTGAGGTATTGCTCTGTTTTACTCTTTGGGGAAAGAGCTTAAGTTGTAATGAAGAATAAAATATTGGATTCCCAGAAGCTTTCAGCTGGAAGAAGCACTGAGATAGAGCTGTAATGTATATGTCTTATATTTATGTGACTGAAGTGAAATTTTTAGGAATATCATATTATTATGATTGGAAGAGAGAGCTTGTGTCTAGGACGAGAGGCTTGCAGGTCAGAGTGGATGAAGACTGCAGAGAATCAGAATTGTGATTATTGAAAGAAATAAGATTTATTGAGAAGCTATGATCTTCATCAGTTGAATATCTAACCAACAACTGAGTCAGAATTCAGGTCATTTAGCTACAACTAAAAATGTGGAGCTAGAACATAGGTGGAGGAATTAGGTTAGGACTAATATTGTGATGGAGGGAGGTGTTAGCTCTTTCTTTCTTTCTTTCTTTCTTTCTTTCTTTCTTTCTTTCTTTCTTTCTTTCTTTCTTTCTTTCTTTCTTTCTTTCTTTCTTTCTTTCTTT
>NW_004567107.1:60791003-60805754 GCF_000260355.1 Condylura cristata | reverse complement strand
CCCTCCCTCCCTCCCTCCCCTTCTACCAGCTGCATGTAGAACTCTAGTTTCTTCAAGAAGTCACTCACCTGGAGTGATCAAGATTTTTTGTCAGTGCTCTCTTTTTTCCAAGTTCACTAGATGTTGAACTTTTCCCAGCCTCATTCTCACATTTTGACTGGATGAACCAGTAATTGGGAACCAAATTGGCTTCCTGGACATCTTTGTAAACACTCCCACCACAAGTTTACATAAATGAATGGATAATGTGTTCAAAAAACACTGAGCTGTAACTGACATTTGGAAGCAAAGTTTACCAAGTAGGATGCTTGGTATGAATATCTTTGAATTCATGTGAGGTGTTTAGAGGAAAAGAAGATGGATTTTTCTGGGTTTTTCTTCTAAATTCATTTTCATATGGACACCTGTATTTACCCCTTTCTAGAAGATAGAGTTGAATCTACCATCTCTGGAATCCAGACATTAGAGTTTAACTCCCAGTGTAACTTCAAAATATGTCATTCATAACTCCCTGTGAGAAAATACAGACAAGATTATTTTCTGTCCTGTGTATTGTGAATTTTATATGGTTCCCTCCTCCCCTCTTGAAGCATGTATACTGGTGTATTTCTGAAGTGATCCAACCTCATTTGCAGATATCCTTTAACCTTTGGTGCTTCTTTCTGTTTTTTTTTTTTTCTTGCCCCCTGGCTAATTACAAACTTCCTGTAGTTAACTAGTAATAGCCACTTTGTAAATATAATACACAAATACTTGAAATAGTCATCTTTTTTAACTTATAAATCCTCCGTAATTCTGGTATCTAATTTTGTCTCCTTTGGACTGACTATTTTCTCCACTACCTTTTTATAGCTGTTTTCTTAGTCTACTTGAGTTGCCATAACCCAATTCTAAAGATTGGGTGGTTTGGTTTAATAGAAGAGATTTACTTTCTTTGATTCTGGAGACTAAAAGTTCAAGATCAATTTTATGACTTACTTGGTTTCTAAAGAGACCGCTGTGTAGATTGTAGATGGCACCTTCCCACTGTGTTCACAGGTGCCCTTTCCTCTGTGTGTTATTAGGAGAATGGGAGAAAAAAGGAAGAGAGAGGAGAGTGAGGAAGTATGGGCTCACACGTACCTTCACACACACACATACTATGGATTGATTAATTGATAGCATGTTATATGAACTGCTATGGTAGGTATTGGTAATCCTATTTTATGGATGAGAGAACTGAGATATAGTAAGGCTAACTATATTGCATCATTTTTCTCAATTTTGTCTATATAGACACCTATGGAAGTAAATTTTTTCTTAATTATCTTCTTTACCATTTGTCCTTAAATAATTTTGAGCACTATAATCAGGGGATGATTGACTGGTAGAGAGAAGGAGCTCAAGAGTGAAAACTTATATGTAATGGATGTAAAATAGCTACAAAGATATGGTGCACACCAAGCACTTTCTTTTAAATAGGCTTATATTAGTAATGTTATATTTGGTTTTTATCATTGAGACCAGACAAAATTGAGTCAGATAAATCATTAATTTCTATTATTTCCAGAGTCTGGTGAAATTAATTTCTCTATTTCTACTTAACTACTGATAAATATGAAAAAAAAATCACCAGTTACAATTAAGGTTGGAAATCTCAAAATAAATTTTGGCAGTTAATTTGCTAGTTGTAAGACAGACCATATGTTCTGAGGATATAGGCATTAAAGACCCTATAAATACTTCATTAATTTTACATTACTCTGCATTCATTTGTAGTCATCCACACTTTGTTTTAGTGATTTTTCCCCCTAGTAAATGTAAGCAGTTTTACAGAATGTTAACATGTCAATAAGTGTTAAATTTATTGATTATACTCACTACAGCCAAACATTGTTTCACCATAATTATCAAAAACTGAGAAGGTTGAACAGGAATATGTCAAATACAATATGCAAATATTCGTATCAAAGTTTGTTAGGGAATTACTTATTATAAGTTATATTGCTATTTAATTGGTTATTAAGTCATGTTTTTAATTAACTAATAAGGCTTTTTTGTTTTTAATTAACTAATAAGGCTTTTTTGTTAAAAAGAAACTGGATCTTTAAAATATTTTGTTACAGATACTTTGTGGATCATCGATACAGTTTATATCTAACACATCTTTTTATTTAAAACAACACAAGATTATAAAATCCCATTATAGTTCTAGTATTAGAGAACATGGGTAATATTTGTTATGAATTAAAATAGTATAGTGAGGTTTTATTGTATTGTTTTGATGTTTGCTGTTATTGCTTTGGAGATAACTGGTATGAATAGTTTATATTACTTTAGTAAAAGTCAAGATAAAGTTATAAGACATTTAAATGTAAAATTTTTTATATAATCAGGTATCTTAAAGATACAGATTTTTAAAAGTGTTTTATTTAAGACTTGTGATAATGAATTTGTAAGTTTGAGAGTCTTGATTATCTCTTGGCTATCTAGGAAATGTTTTATTTTCATGCAAGTAGCATTGAGGATAGAAAAAGTTTATTTAAAGAGTTACCAAACCCTTAGGGTAGAACATAATTTCTTAGTCTAATTTGAGGTGAATTTGCATTTTAAATACTGTACTTAACTTCTCTAATTTTGATTTTTCACTAAATTAGTTTGATTTATACTGCTCTAGAGTAATGTGTGGGTATATTTTTACCTAGAAATGTCCCCACATGTACTTGGATGCTCATACAATGGTTATCTAAGTACTTGCAATTCAGTTGTAAGAAAAGAGCAGTTAATGCACCTCTTGGTGGTATATCTTTTTGAAAATATTCAATATAAGAATTTGGGTTCACCTAAAATGCTTTAAATTTCCTTTACCTAATTTATCAGACTGTAATAATAACGTAAAAACTATACACTATAGTGAGAAGTGATAAATTAACTTCTTTTATCGTTTTTCTGTTAGATGGACCTTGATTCTGTGGGGCTTACTAGTGTATGTGTTGTACACTATGAGTTATGCTAATCAAAGTGTGATACACCCAGATAATGCATGAGCCCCACCCCAACATATGGTATAAATGCAAACTCTGTCAGCCACCATTGACAGATCCACTAAAAGAAAATATGCTTTCTAACAAGGTGACCTGTAAGTTTAAAACACATTGAACTAAGACTTGATCAGCAATCAAGGACAAACTGATTATTAGATTTTTCCAGAACCTGGCAAAAATGAGTATAACTTATGTGTTTGTTAACTGATCTCAGAATAAACAAACTGTACTAACTCTGACTATTCTCTTTTGTTTGATTGTGGAGTACAACCAGAAAAGAACTAGAGCACTTTCTGTCTCCATTGTGTTTTCCTGTCATGCTGCCCTATTATTTTGTTCCAAACAAAGTCACCTTTGAAATTTTCTCCAGGTGAATGAGAAAAATATATACTTTAGAATGATCTGAAACTGTTTGATCTTCAAACACACGAAATACAAAGATTATAATCTTTTTTTTTTTACCTGATTGCTTCTTAGTAAATGCTTAGAAAAGCATATTTGAAGAAATGTCATACATTTTACTCCAATGTGATATCATCTTACACATTTCTTCTTCGGCCTTATGAGACAATGTATTCCTTTATAAAATGCCACTGGGTCTAATTATGTAGTTTTATCTGAGCCTAAACCTCAGCTGAACTCAGTGCATGTTTTTCCTCAGAACAGCATAAACAGACACGGGGTGATTTGCATTTTATCTTTCAGAGGAAAAAGTATAGTATAGTTGATGTTATTGGCATTATTGTTTTATGAAATATCTCAAAATATATTGAACCAAAGACATTTTCTTTGAATTGCTTCAATTATTGAATATATGTATTTAATTTCTCTTGCCAAAGAAATAATAATAATAAAAAAACTTTATTGCAACTGGGAATAATTTCTAATTTATTTAAATTCTTTTTTTTTCATGAAGATTTTGTGTGGTTAATTTTTCCTCATACAAAAATATCTTACTCTTTTAAAAATGGGACTATAGAAATACTGACCCCATATAAAATCAGTCTTTATCTTTAAGTCCCTATTTTAAACTCTACTACTATCAATGCTCCATGTTTATCAATAATAAGCATAAGCTCTTGTACCATTATTTTCTCAATAAATTACTCTTTTTTAAACCAATATATTAAATATCAAATTTAAGGACTACCAGATACTGAGAGATGACCCTAAATAGCTCCAGAAAAGAAAAAGTACACCCCAAAATTTGGGATCAAATGTTACTTGACTTATTTAGCAAGAAAAGAAGGAAGAGTTAAGTGAGAATTTTGATAGAATTACAATTCTGTCATAATGATAGTTCTATTGTGATATTTCTGTTTTTCTGACTGTGTGCTCTGGTGTAGGTCATTCATTTTGTTGATGAGGATGTGGGCCCATTCTTTGTAGAGATTTTTTTGGTAAACTTTAATCATTCCTTTATTACTAATTTCTTTTTATTTAATCTTTAACACTTATTAGGTGAGTTTTGGGTTTTTATCTTCTAATTTACACCCAATTTTAGTGTTTGCATTGAAATTAGTTGAATTTTTTAATTAATTTGTTTATATATATTTTACATTATTGCTCATTTTTGTACAGCATTTGCCTGTCAGGTGTAGAATAAGGAGAATTTGAGTTTCTGCTCAAGCTGATTTCTCTGTTTTCATGGCTGAATACTTTGAGAAGGATTGTATAATTTTCATGTAATTGGTTTATAAGATTTTTCTATCATTTTGACAACATACTTAAAACTATGGATTATAAATCTTAGTGTTGCTGCCCACATAGTCAAGTGCACTTCTGACTTATTGGACATTTGACTTTCTATCTCTAGCATCTAAACCTATGCTTGACTCTTAGGTAAAGAAATCTAATTCCCAATTTTTTCATACTTCTTTATTTTTTAAAAGTTTGGGTTTAAACATCTGGATTTCTGGTAGTAAATGATATGGAACTATATTATATTCCTTTATGTTATTACTAGATCTTAAGGGGGAATGGACATTAACCATGTTTTTTCTCAGTTTCCAATTGAAGATTATTGTGAGCTAGATGCTAATTAGAAAATATTTTCTACTTTAAACTTTATTATATATATTAATGATTTATTTTATTATTTCCCCAATTAGTACATTCTGTTTGGGAAGGAAGCTGTATGTGAAAATACAATGTATTTAGAAACTAATATTCTCTTTAGACCATTCTTAAAATAATTTTCAAATTTTAAATATAAAAATTGTCTTTGGCATTTTATAAAATAATCTATGTGCAGATATTTGTATGATTCTTGGTAACTTATTTATTTCAAAATTAACTTTAGAAGTCACTAATTATGGTCACCTTCCTACTATTAAAATTTCAATAGTATAGTTATCTTAGGAAGAATTAGTTACAATTGGGATAATAGCTGACATTTCCAGAATTTTCAAGATGTTGGGAAACATCTCTAGTCACCTGATTTATTTTTGAAGAGCCAATTACATATGGTTCTTTCCTCAAATAGTTGGAAATGCGCATACCTGATGAAAGCACTTTAAACGATACCTAATTTATTAAGGGAGATCTAAATTATTTTGTTAATTTTTATTTTTGTTTTTAATCACTGATTTATTTATTTTCCTGGGTAGGGGTATTTAAGGGTCCTAAGTTTCTGTAAATCCTCCATTTTTCATTGATAAGAAGTACTTTCACATCTAAAATAGCGTATAGGCAAATGGGTAAAGAGGATTTAGTGAATGTACAGCATCTGGGTCTATTTGCTGAGAGAATGGGGTGTATTAGCAGCATTTTTTTTTTAAAACTTAAGTATGCCATTGCTATTGGTGTTTTAGATGTCCAAGCTTCTTTTCAGACAACCACTTTACTAATGACATTCTAATCACACATTTTTGCATTCATTGTTTTACAAAACGTAGAGAATAGTAGCTATGAAATTAAGAAGTGTGAGGACCTAGGTTTATTTACCAAGTTCAGTAACTTGTTTCCCACCATATATACCTTTTAAACTTTCTACTGTATGTAATTCCAACTACTTACATTAATGCGTTTGTGGACCTTAAAGTGGTCGTGGGTATTTAGAATGTTCAGTTATGGGCCCTCCCTGGTGGCACAAAGGTTTGAGAAGCAGCACTGAAAGCTAGCTGCAGCTGCTTCAGTGCAAGTGATCCCTGGCCCACATGGTGCATCAGACCTCTCTTGTCTCATCCACTGCTCTCCTCAGCAGTGTACTCCAATTTATCTCCAATTTATCTGCTCCCCACTCTGTCTCTGGCCCTGTTCTGTATGCATAAATAAGTAAATCTTAAAAAAAAAAAAAGAAAAAGGTTATTATATTGTAGAAACCTGAGATCTTTCATGTCTATATAAACTTCATAATGTGTATATAAAACATCTGTCTCCCAAAGTTGCAAGGATAAAATGTAATCCAGTTCAGGTGAGGTTTTAAAAAGTATAAGAGATTTTTAAGATATATATTACGTTTATCATGCAAAGTATTTTCTCTTCTCATATAAAGTGGAGAGAGTTGAAATACATAGAAAATTTTGTATTTAACATAAAGAATTTTCACTGTAATGGCCAGTGATTGAAGCAGTCTACCTTTTAAAGATGCAAAGACTATCATGGGTACCGCCATGGATGAAATATGTAATTGAGATTCTGAAATTATGCAGGTGGAAATTGATTTAGTTAAGCATTTTATTCAGTATCTTTTTATTCACCAGACTTTAAAAAATCACTCACAAGCAAAAGAAGTGGAAAAGGCTTATATGTAAACCCAGTCTACACTAATGGTGAATATATAAATATGTAGATTTTGATTCAATTTCAAACCCAAAATGAAATTGAAATAGAAAAGTGCTATATATTTTAGTAAAATGGCTTTGCCTATTATGACAGTGAATTTCATGTAAGTCAGGGATAAAAAGGAAGGAGTTAGACTAAGTGCACACTATAGTTTTGCCAATAATTAGCCTCACAAAAATTATATTTCATAAACAGAGTTTGCAATAACACATTTTGCCAGTTTGCATTTATTCATGTCACCTGCTTCATTTCCTGGCTAACCCCCAAAACATTGTTTGTGCCCGCTTCAATAAATTAACAGGAATTGAAGCAGCTTCCTTTAGCCAGATCCATGTAATTAACTCTTCATTATCTGTGTGTTCACTAATTCTAAGGTGATTTCCTTTACTTCTGACTTCCTTACATACCTCTAAAAGCCCCCTTATCCTGTCAGCTGATGTGTGTCTAGGGGATGTGGCCTAATGTTAATATTTGCCCAAGTAATGTCTAATTAGCATAGTTACTAATAACCTGTCATGGAATGTGTTTGTAGCCAAATACATGCTTTTAATTGGTAGCATCTTTGCTCCTTGCTATCTGCCTAGTTATTGAGAATTTATTGAATCCTTGAGAACTGGAATGCTGTTGGGGCAGGTTGCTAGATATCTCTTAGACTCAGAGACTTACTGAATCCACAAATAGATTTTTTAAGTCTACTCTTATTTATTTTAAACTCTGGGAACATACTTAGTTTTACAAGAAAATGTGTGAAAAGTTTCTGTATTTCCATTGTCTAAGCTTCCAATTATTAATAGCTTGATTCGACATTTTCTTCTAATCTGAGAAGCATCTCTTGTTTGTATCACGATCATCTTTGCAGGTGTGTTTTCTCTCAATTAGGCAATGAAATAATGCAGTTGATAAATGAATGTCTGGATGCTGTGTGACTTGCAGCAACTACTGGAATAGGAGTATGAATTCCTTGTTTAATGATGTGAAAACAGAGAAACATATTTAGTTTGGCAGTGCCTTCCCCAAGCCTTTCTAATTCTCAGGTTCTGTGTGCTATACACAGATACTTCAGTGATTATGTTTGCAGCTGTCTAATGGTGTTTTCCTCTTAAAGGAGATTTAATTTTCTTTGCAATGATAAAGTACCTTCTTAGTATTTTATTTTTTAATATTGTGGCTAGTGGTAATATAAGTAGCTAGAAGAACAGGGTGTAGGGAGAAGGTGAAAAAGAAAGTTAAAGGGTATTTGACATATTGAAGAGTCATAGTAGATTTGATGCAGCATCAAGGGAAGCATTGCAATAATTTAGATTTATACTAAAATGTACTATAAAGCTGGATCCTTGAGAGTGACTGTTGGCAAATTAATATTACCAGGGAAACAAAATATGCAACCATATTTGGATAACTGTCCTTCTCTTTAAGATTCTTATTTGGTTTGAGAATTAATATTTTTCCTAAATATAAAGTAATAGCCATATAGTAAAATTGTGTAAGGTTTTATAAAAAAAACCTTGATTTGTTTTATGCAACATAATAAAGAAGACAGTCATTTCAGTATTTTTAGTGTATGAGCAACTTAGATAGCCTTTCATATTCAGGAGGAAACAGGTAGAGAATATCTTTTGAAAGAGATGCATTCCAAGATGACTTACTTAAAATTGTGATGAGGGTCCAAAGCAAATTGCTTAATAAGCGCTTTCTAAAATTATACAATTCATAATAAAACATGGAGAAAACATGTTCAATTCAAAGTACAAAAATATTTTCCACTTTAATTGTGTAGTATAGAAGAAATTTTTATGAAAGTACTACTAAAGTGTGTTATATTTGAATTTCTGATTATGACTTGAAGTTTTGAGTTTTTATAATAAGTATAACTTTTCCTGATCAGAATAAGGTATATTTCATTTCCATAAAAATACATGAATGTGTAAAGCAATTAGTGGTTAAGATAATATTACATATAAGAACATTTTAAACAATTAGATAACTAGCATGTGGAATAGATTTATTCAAGTATTATCTTGTGATATAGCCCATGAGAACAAAGGAGTCCCTAGTTTGAAATCAGTTATTTATTGGAATTCTTTGCTTTTTTTTTAATTAAAATTCCTTTAGTATAATAACATGCAATCATGGAAATAATGCAAGATTTTGAACAGTTAGAATTTGTGTTTGCATTGATCATTTAAAGGCTTCAACAAGGGCCCTCCCTGGTGGTGCAATAGGTTAAAGCACAATATTAAGAAGCTATCAGCAGCCTCTTCCACTCAAATTTGATCCCTGGTCAGGGAAATGACCTGCATTGTGCTGCAGCCTATCCTATCTCACCACTCCTCTGAGCGATATACTTAGTCAGTCTGCTTGTTCTGCTTCCCACTCTTTCTGGTGAATCCTCTCATCACCCCCTCACTTCTAGCCTGTACTCAGTTCTGTATGCATAAATAAATAAATAAAAAATAAGTAAATGAAATATTTATCAAAACACATAATACTTCTGGAATCTAGTTTTCTCATTTTGGAGAATTAAAATATTCTTGTGTCCCTATTATGAAAATTAAGGTAAAATGTGTAAAGTCTATGTCATAGGAGTTAGTTATAATTATTGTGAATATTATCATTGCTTAGATTATATGAAGTGTATGTTCTGTGTCTACAGTTTGCCTACATTCAATCACTAACAAACATGTTTAACATGTTAGAGGTGCTTCACAATATTCCCAGATTCCTCTGATTCAAGAGTGAAACAAGGAAGACAGGGTAATGACCCTCATTCTTGGTTTATAAAACATCTTATATTCATAAAAGAATTCATAGTGACCTTGTCTACCATAGCTGTCTAGAGAATTCCTAAAGAAATATTTGAAAGTGGTCAATAGGATAGTAGAAAAAAAAAAACTTACTAACATGATGCCTAGAAATTTAATTCTTATGGATTCCGTTTCCTTGTCTATGAAATGGGAAAGATCGGCACTCCATGTTGTATGTTTACATGTATATACATATTCAAGGTTTATTTTTATTTACACTCGTTTCTTTCCCCATATGTTTATATGTTCCACTACCCCCACCAACCCACCTATAGTATTACCTCATCTAACTCAGCATTTAATAAGAAAATTAATACTGCTATACTATACGTACATGTAAGTGGATTGTTTTATAAGTTACTGACACTGCTGAATGAAACATGTTTCCAGTTTCCATCATCCAATCTAGAATTAAATAACTAAATATTTGCTACTTTGCTTGGTATCTTAGAGAATTTAAAAACTATAAAAATACTTGGCCTCTGCCTGTTTGAGTTTTCTATGGTTTAATAACAAATAACTACATTTATCTACTTAAGGAATACAAAGTTAAAAACTTATACTTTCCTCCTATCAGCAATATCTTAGCTAGGTCCTCTGCTTGGAGTCTTAAAAGGCTGAAAGACACTTGCAAGTTCTTTCTGTGCGGTGGTTTGACTAAGGAAATACTCACTTTCAGTCTCTTTACAACTGTTGGAAGCATTAACTTCCTTTTAGTTGTGGGACTGTGCTGATCAGTTTTGTTTTAGTTTTGAGTGGTTGGGAGGGGGTTGCTTTCTGCTGCTAAAGGCCATGCTGGTGTTCCAGCCACAGGCACCCTTTATGGAAAGTTCACAAAATTGCTGTTAGCTTTCTGTAGGACAGCTGTAAAATGTCTCTTTAACACTAAACCTTTTATTAAAATGATCAAGTTATTAGGTGATGCTGACTCAAGGAGAGGTAATCTCCCTTTTAATTAATAAGGAATCAGTCTATCACTAACTTTATCATGGAGTTACCTCCTATTTTACTCATTGGTTCCATGTGCTCTGAAGGGGAAGATACTAATTCTATAAGGCATAAGCTTCTCAGATCCTCTCTTATCAGTCTTATCACTTATCAGTGATATTTGTTGAATTATGCTCCTGATCAACCTGTATATTTAATTTATCAAAAATGCAAAATAATTGGTTATGCTTAGGATTCAAAGGTCTTATTCTGGTCTCCAGTGCCAGTGTTACTAACTCTATAATTGCTTTTAGTTCTCATTTGCCATGTATAAATTGAGGCATTCTTTCTGAACCCAGCATTTTATATATTTATTGGTATTACCTATGCAAATTTAAAATTATATTTTAAGGAAAAAATTCTCAATATTTTTATGTACAAATTTGACCTTCATAAAATTATTGGCAAATGAAAGTTAATCTGTGATTATCATAAAATATATGACAAAATTTTAGAAATAAGGAGCTCATTTTTTTCACAGTATTATGACAAAAAATAGGTTGTATGTTTCTAAATAACAAAAAAAACATAACTCCAGGAATATTACATTAAAATATGACACAATTTTTGAGTTCAAACTTTTATTCTTTAACATTTCTTTTCCCCAAGAAACAATTATTAATTGTTTGATTTGCTTTTATTCAGCCAAGTGTGTGCCATTTTAGATGCTGTTTTTTAAGTAATATCCTATCTGTCTTTTCTGTCTCTTATTTAGTGTTACAAACTGAAAATCAGTACTGTAATATTGAGCACTAACTGTGCATTAGGCTCTATAGTAACAACTGATCCTGCACAAGCTAGTTTAAATGGAAGGATAGATGTTCTAGTCCACTTTAACAATTAGGGAAATGAATCTTACAGATGCTACATGGCATATTTATGAGGTACAGCTTTTAAGTCAAAGCTGGTTTTGAATACAAATCTTGTTTCATTATTTACTTCCTTTTGCTTTTACTATGATTTAATATTCATATAAACTGTCTTTGTTATGCTCATTTGATGATTTATTTATTTATTTGTTTGATTTACTTATTCATATAGAACTGGGGTACAGGCCAGAGATGTGGAGGGTGAGAGGATTCACCAGGAACAGACTGGGGAGCAGAACAGGCAGATTGACAAAGTACACTGCTGAGGGGAGCAGCGGCCAGGTCAGGAGAGGTCTGCGGCGCCATCTGGATCTCCTCCAGGGCAGGCAGGGATCAAACTCATGCGGAAGTGGCTTAAGTTTCTTAGTGCTGTGCTTTAGCCCACTGTGCCACCAGGGAGGGCCCTGATTTATTTATTTTTTATAATGTTTGTTTTTGTGTAGAAGACCTGTGGTGCAGGCCAGAGGTGGTGATGGTGAGATTATTCACTAAAGACGGAGTGGGGAGCAGAGCAGGTAGATCTACTGAAACACACTGTTGAGAGCAGTGTGTGAGACAGGAGAAGTCTGCTGTGCCATGTGGTTCAGCTCCTTGGCCTGGAATTGAACTCAGTCTCTAGTAGTGATAGTGCTACAATTCAATCCAAAAATACTGGCGAGGCCCTCATTTGATATTTTAAATATTGACATAAAATGTAAATGTAGCTGTGCTACCCTAGCCCTAGTTCTGGATTTTGGCTAGGAATGATAGATTTCAAGGTCCTTGTAGCAAAAATCTGTATCTCAATACTAATTTCCCTACTTAATGATTTTAAGCCTGGAAATTTGGTATTTATTCCACATAGTAATGCTGTAATTTCATCAAAACTTGTTTTCAATTTTTTTTTTAACATTAAGTTAACAAAAATATTCAACTACACAAACAATACATTTAAAGCAGAACAGCTTTAAATCTAGTACCAAGTAGTTAGGCTTGATTATCTCATTGGCTCAGATAAGGCTACTGCTATCTCCTAAGATCCCTTCATAATGGCCTTTTTTTGTTTGTTTGTTTAAAAAAAAATACCTTTAATGATTTCTTGGTTAAATTTCTTAGAGTTCTCAAAGTTTTTTCATTAGTGTAAGAAAAGGAGGGATTGATCTCAGTCCATATGTACCAGTGGCTCAGATTCATACAAACAAACTCCAAATTACCTACTTAATTTGTTTTGTGTTCAGGCTTTTACATGCTTTTGCTTCTGTTAAGAGGTTGTCCATTCTCCATGTCCCTCACCTTCACTAACATTTACATGTCATCTGCATTTGTAAGTACTTCAGATTTCACTGCTTTTTCCTTCCCCAAACTATATCACTGCTGCGTTTTATATCATTTTAGTGTGCTGTATTTTTACTTACTAAAACCTGTAACTTAATTAAATAATTAATAGAAATTTATTAAATAATTAATAGTATAATTAGTGTTATGATTCTCCCTCATGAGAAAATACCAAGGCAGTGTTTTTTTTGGTCACTGCTGTATCCCCACTGTCCAGTGACATACATTATCATTATCTGATGTATTGATGAAAGAACAAATATTTTAAGAAAACTGATATTCAGCTAGTTTTCAAACCAGGTGATTTTTATACTTTATATCTGTTAATAGAACCTAGATTATTCTTATTCATTCATTAAACAACTGTAAATCTTATATTTTGTCCCAACATTATATTATGTTTAGAGTTCAAGATAAATGAAACAAATCCTGTAATTTGCTCAGATAGTAATTTGCTCTTGAGAGTTCAGTCATGGTTTCAGACATTCACCAGGTAGCTAATTATAATTCTCATGTGAAATTTTTTGAAGATTATTATCATTGCTATGATCCATTTTCATATTCTATTCCTGCTAAATTAGATTAGTTAGCATAGCACTTGTTAAAAATATTAATTCTCTAGTTCTATCCTACTGAATGACAATCTTCATTGAAGGGGGTATGTGTTTTTGTTTTGTTTTTCCAACAGTTTTAAAACATTTTGAAAAACATTAAAGATAATTTATTAGTATAATATGAAAATTATATTTTAAAACTTATTTTAATAAATTTAGAAAAATTCATATAGAATTTGTGAGTATGTTCTACTTTAGTTTTAATTAATTATATGAGAAAGGGCATGATTGGTTAAGGAAATACAAATACTGTATGCAGAATTTGGTTTTGCAGTTTATACAAATTCTGTAACAGGTTTCCTGTCCTTATGTAATCATCTGTCAAATACATTTTGCAAATTCAAATTTAAAATGAATGATTAACATAGAAAAATTCAGTATAATCAGTATAATTTTTAGTGTCCTCATACTATGTATAAATATGCCAGTGAAGGAAAAAGCAGGCATGGACATTGTCATCTTGTGTCTATTATATTTTATACATGATAGCCTGAGATGCACTTATAGTATTCTAATGGACTTTTTTAATAAAATGTAATGGAAATAGACATGGAAGGAACTGTATTAAACAGCATCTCAATCTCTGATAGTTCCCAAATCTCTATAAAGGCATTGTGGGTTTAAAGGAATGTAGGCATCCTTCAGTTATAATTTTGCTGTCTTCCTTGTTTTAAAATATGCACGATACAAATAAAATTCCTATTTTACTATAATATTACAGTAACATCACCATTTTGAGAAGAACTCCTGGAATAGGAATTGCTGTGACTGACTTGTGACTGATGAAACAGTAAATCCATAATCATTCCATATCTAAGGAATAAGGAGTTGTCTTTGCCAGCCACTTTCCAATATCTGCTTCTTATTATCACTTCAATATATTTTTCACCCTTTCAAGTATTCAATGTTCTTAAATTACTAAAGATGGGAAAATAACTGTTAGGGTAGAAGGGAAATCATAATCCTTTTAGTTCTTCTAGACTGTTAATATCCAATAAGTATCATATATTTGGTATGTGTGTGTATATGAGTGTGTGTGCATGCACATGTATGGTGTG
This sequence comes from Condylura cristata, assembly GCF_000260355.1. Classification (NCBI taxonomy): domain Eukaryota; kingdom Metazoa; phylum Chordata; class Mammalia; order Eulipotyphla; family Talpidae; genus Condylura; species Condylura cristata. Next base: position 60,791,299 of record NW_004567107.1, on the reverse strand, counting down.
TATGTGTATGTATAGGTACATGGGTAAGTCTTCCCAGAATGATTAGATAAGCTTTGGTCAGTGGATAATGAATAGGCCTTTTGTCATCTTGGTATGGGTATGTTGATGAGCTTGGGATGTCAGTTACCAACCAGGAATACAGATTGTGGTGGGTTGAGATTACTTAGGATCCTGTAAACCAGGAGAAGCTTCTGTTATTTTTCTTTTTAAATTTCTTTCTTTCTTTCTTTCTTTCTTTCTTTCTTTCTTTCTTTCTTTCTTTCTTTCTTTCTTTCTTTCTTTCTTTCTTTCTTTCT
>NW_004567107.1:60787029-60790903 GCF_000260355.1 Condylura cristata | reverse complement strand
TTCTTTCTTTCTTTCTTTCTTTCTTTCTTTCTTTCTTTCTTTCTTTCTTTCTTTCTTTCTTTCTTTCTTTCTTTCTTTCTTTCTATCTTTCTATCCATAATGGATCGATAGATGAATCTATTCATCCATCCATCCATCCATCCATCCATCCATCCATCCATCCATCCATCCATCCATCCATCCATCCATCCATCCCTAAGAGATCTGAGGTATAGGACATAAGTGCAGGGGGTGAGAGGATTCACCAGAGACAGAGTAGAAAGCAGAACAGGTAGATCTACTAGAATACACTGCTGAGGGGAGCAGTGGGCAAGACAGTGCCATCTGTAGGTTAGTTCCTTGGCTGGATATCAAACTCAGGTGACTGTGGTGATAACACTGATACTTAACCCCTAAGACACAAGGTAGGCCCCAAGAAGTTTATGTTATTGCCAAAGTCCTTTGCCCTTCCTTATCTAAAGAAGAAACAACTGCCCACTTCAAGGTCTTCATATGACCTAGAAGAATGAAGCGTGGATGTCTCATCCAGTTTAGCAGTGAATCTATCCTGTCTAGGGATCTCATCTTTACTATTAGGGCAAGGATGTACTAACACCTTATTGTTTATTATGTAAATTGTCCCACATTTTCTTGATTCTAAGGTCCCAAACACAGGATAAATATTCCTGGTCTCTCCATTATTTTTTTAGAATATACAACCATATAATTCTATTTATAAATATGATCAAAATTTTTTTTTTCATTCTATTAATCTCTCTGATGTTAGTCCGTAAGGACTCAAAAGAACCAAGATGAAGTAAGCTGGAGAAATTTCCCTCTGTGCCTGGACAAGAGAAAAAGTAAAAAAAAAGTTTAATAATAATTCTGTATCTCCTGTATACATGGTGGAAGCCTATTGACTAAGTAACTCCCCAAGAAGCTTCAAATACCATCTTAACAGCTAAGATGAAAGAACTTTTGGCAGATAGGCAAAAGTTTAGGAATTATATGTGAGGTCGCAATAGACATAGGCAGGTACTTGTACTTTATAGAATTTACCTGTAAAAATATATTTTTTAAAGATTTATTTTTATTTACTTATACATAAAAGAACTACATGCGAGAGGTGTTGGGGGTTGAAAGGATTCACCAGAGAAGAGTGGGGAGTAGGACAGACAGATTGATGAAGTACACTGCTAAGGGGGAAGTGGGTTTCCATAGTGTAGTGGTTATCACATTTGCCTGACACTGCTAAGGAGAGCAGCAGGCAAGACAGGAGAGGTCTGCTCTGCCATGTGGGTTACCTTTCTGGCTGGGGATCAAACTCGTGCTAAAGGGGCTGCAACTAGCTTTGTAGTGTTGCAATTTAACCCGTTGAACCACCAGGGAGGGCCCAGGCTTAGGATTTTGTTTATGGATATAACCTCTGGATAAGGAAGAGAAAATGTAATTCCCAGATTAATATAAAAGCATTTGTAATATGATCCAAATCCAAGCCTTTGTAATATAACAAGACTTAATCTGCCAATCCTTAGAGTATATATCTCTCATGTCTTCATATATTGAAGACACCGTTGAATTCAAAAAATTCAAGCCAGATGTAGCTTTGAGGGTGCATATTTATTGCTTGTCACTATGAAATACTTCTTTCTTTCAGTGTATTGTCTCAGTGAGTACATTTAAATTATTTGTTGTACTTCACATACAATGAATCAAGGCTACATCTTTGGGCTTCATTTTTTGTTTGTTTTGTTTTTTTTTTGGATTTGTTTTTGGTTTATTTCATTTTTGTCCTTTTTTTTTGTATTTAAGAGACCTTCAAATTAATCAACTTTAAGCTTTCAGGCAGATAGGCTTACACTTTGACTCTTAATATAAACACGGTTTTGTTTCCTTTTGAAAAACATTGTTAGCTGTTGCCATAGTTAAATCACAAACCTATTCTTACTGGAGTTATCTTCAATTATTCTCCCATGGCAATGAACATTCAATATCTTCTTTTCCTTTTTTAGTCCCTTGTCTTACAAGTATTTGTCAAAGAGTAGAATGGATTTTGGAGTTTAGGGAATAACATTCTAGGATAGTGAAATTAATGAGTATGAAACAAAGAAGCACTCCACATGAAGGGCAGCATGATAATGAAGCTGTAGATATTTGTGAAACACACTTGGCATATGTTGTTGGTCTGATATTTAGAATATGTAAACACACACATATGAATTTTATATAATAAATTAATTCATATATTTGGAATCTCAAAAATGGTATTCTTACAATACCATAAAATACCTTGAACAAAGAATCAATTAAAGTATTAGTAAGAAATTGTTGTTACTTTCCCCCACTTCAAATACTTGTGTAATTTCCTTGTAAAAAGAAAAATATTCCTATTGCTTAGGAAATCCCACGTTTTTTAGGAGCACTGTTCCAGGAGTCTGGAACAAATAGCAAATATATCTCATATTATGTAAAATCTTTTCTTTCATAGCACATCGCAGTTTCAGGTACTCATATGTCAAATGGTTAGCAGTATAAGTCATTAGTGGCTAATGTTTTGTAAATAACAGGTATGGAGAGAGAGCTGGATACACAATGGGATTTAACCAATCCACTTAATTTTTTTTATTATTTGAGCTTCTTCACTTGTGAGACAAGTAGGTTAGATGAATGGTTTATGCTATTATTTTCAATATTAAATTCCGTTACTGTAGAAAAGTGCATTGTACAATTTAAGGGCCTATAACACACACACATACACTTATATAGACATATATACCTTCAATGATTTCCCAAGTGGCATCAGATCTGGAATGTTATCATTGTCATAGCTGCCAATAGAAAGCCTGGAAGAATAGAAAAGATGCATATTTTCTTTCATTTTAATGATCACCTTATATATAATCAATAAAATTGCATTTTTTATGTCTTGCTTTTCTCAGAGGAAAATATAACTTTATGTCAATAAAGTCATAGTCAATTTACATTTCTTATAGAAGACAATTACAAGATCATAATTACTGAAAAAGCAGCATCTGATAGATAATACACACATAACACACATACTCTTATAAAATATTAATGTTCTTGTTTTTTTTTTTTTTGAGCGTATAACCTAGTGATATCAAGTAATCACATCAGGGATAAATATATAACATATCCAAACATGTACTACAATCCTGACTTAATATTAGATTTATGTCACATCATTGCTTACTACATTCTGTCCTTGAAATGGCTAAAGACAACCATCATATCTAAATACGGTTTACTTCGTTATGAAAAAAACAAACAAACAAGATATGTGTGCTGTATGGCATTTCCTGGTAAATTCAGATAGTTACCTGAAGTTTTGAGGAAATATGTTGCTAAATTAATTTTCTTTTTTTTCAGTGTAGGCAGTAATTTAGAATTTGATCTATGACCAGAAATTCAGAAATAAAATGAATAAGAAAAGATCACTTCAGAAAAACAGACAGTAGAGAGACAGACACAGACTTAATGATGTGTCATTTGTTCAGGAGAAAGCACAGTGTGACTGATGAAAAGAAAGTTCTGAGAAAGGGATATATCAGGAAAGAAGCATATTTGGCAGGACTTTGTACTACATGGGATCAAACAATGATATGAAGGCTAGGTGGAATGTCATGTGACAGAGTATAGAGGGTGGGTGGAAGAGCATCACGTGTGTGAGGAATGATAGAACTCATTATAATGTATTGTGGCATTAAACAGAAGAAAGGGACTACATTAAGACAGACTCCTTTTCTTCATCACTCATAGTACCTCATACATTAAAGCCCCCATATCTCTTTCTCCTTTGCTCTTTGTACGTAGAGACAATTCCTCTATATGTGTGTGTGTGTGTGTATACACACACACACATATGTATATATAT
>NW_004567107.1:60770403-60786929 GCF_000260355.1 Condylura cristata | reverse complement strand
TATATATATATGTATATATATGATGAAAGAATGCTACATATTCATAAATTTTCTAAATCTGACAATATGTAGTTAAATTGTAGCTTAATAATTCCTGGAGAATAATATGTTCTGTTATTTTGTTTCAGTGTGAAAATAATTAGAACTATAATGTGTGATGCTCTATTCCTTCAAGGAAATATTAATTGAGTACCTAACATATACCAGAAAGTGATCTAGTCTTAGGCATACAGCAATCAACAGAACAGATAAAACTACTTTCTCAAAGAGTAATCCTTCTGTGCACTATAAAAATTATCTATTGTTGACTTTCCTGGAATGGAATTGCATGTGAATTGCCATATATTAACAAACACATTTAAAAAATCGGTCATTCACAAATTCATCAAATATTTACAGAGTTCTAATTATATAGTTTTCATCATTATGTGCAGATTTGCAGGTGGTTTAGAAGAGTGTTAAAAATAATATTATTGCTACTGCTTTATAGCTTTTGAGATTATTGTGAATATTTGAAAGCCTATGAACATTTATTTGACAAAAGTGTTTATTATTGTATAGCCTAAACTACTCTGTTTTGTCATAAGATATATTGGTATAGTAGACTATACTGGTAGAGCAGACTATAGTATAAGTATAATCATTTTTTTTTTTTAAAGATTTATTTATTTATTCATACAGAACTGGGGTACAGGCCAGAGGCTTGGGCGGTGAGAGGCTTCACCAGAGACAGAGTGGGGAGCAGAACAGGCAGATCGACGAAGTACACTGCTGAGGGGAGCAGCGGGCGGGTCAGGAGAGGTCTGCCACGCCATGTGGTCTCCTCCGGGGCAGGCGGCAGGCGGGAATCGAACTCATGCGGAAGTGGCTTCAGATTCTCAGTGCTGTGCTTTAACCCGCTGCGCCACCAGGGAGGGCCAGTATAATCATTTTAATGTTGTTTTATATGTAGAGTTGAAATCCTTCTGATTTTAATTGCTTTATGAAAACTTTGTATTTTTAGTTTACTTAGAAAATGAAGGGGTTGAAGGTTTTGGGACATGCCTATATATTCCTCCAATAATAATGTTGATAATTTATGTGCTATATGTATTTACTCAGAATTTGATAATCAATTAGCTGATCTGAATGCATTCTAGTAGAGGGCCCTCCCTGGTGCATGTTTAAGTGCAGCAGTGTGAAGCTTGCACAGCTGCTTCAGTGCGACTTTATCCCCAGGATGGAGGTAATCCCCAAGGCACGGCAGACCTCTGCTGTTAGCCCACTGCTCCCCTCAGCAGTGTACTTTCTTGACTGGCTATTCTGCTCTCCATTCTATCTCTGGTGAATGCTCTCACTGCTCCTGCACCTGTGGCCTGTACACCACTTTTGTATGCATAAATAAATAAAATCTTAAAAAGAATGCATTTGTGTACAATTATTTGCATCAAATCTGGAGAACATAGTTCAGAATTTAAGTGACTGAGTCTAACGGAATGACATACTATCAAAGTAATAGATCTGTTAAAATATTTTTTCAGCATTCCAAAAGTAATTTTTCCTATATTATTAGCATTTATATATTCATTATAACTCTTCAGAAAAAAATGCATCTATATTTATTTTAAAGTGAATGACTGTGGGTTTACAAAGTGTATGGAAGAGCTAAAGGGATTGTGGTGGTAGATCACAGGTGCTGGGGTGGTTAGAAAACTACAGAGACTATACTTGCGGGGTGATACCAACTATTGTCCAAAAATTAATGATGTAAGGTAATAAATAGACAGTTAAAAGAAACTAACCAAAAAAGAGTATTTTAGTATCATATTTGGATTTATTTCTATGTGCTTTATTTTCTATAGAAAATCACATTCCCTTAGTTGTTTTTGGGCATAACACTGGGTTTTGCCATGAGGAAAGGATAGTTTATTGGTTTGATATTTGGAAATTTAAAGATCCAGGATGGGGATATAGGCCACCCTGGGGGTGGGGACAGAGTAAGGAATGTAAACATAGATGGATTTTACCTTTTTTCCTTAGTGTATAAGGACTACTTTTCTTATTTCCTTTGAGTATTGCTTAGTTAAATCATTATGGAAATATATATTATAGTTAGAAGGTGCTTGAACAACTTATTGATGAACTAGAGATAGGACCAATATGTGAAAAAATAAAGATATAAAACATGTGTAAAATGTTATGATATATGATTTAGGAAGATGTAGGAAAATTTTCTCGGTATGGTCAATTCTTCATGATCTTGACACAATTATCACATTATTTAACTATGGGATACTTTTTTTTTTTTAAGATTTGTTTATTTATGCATACAGAACTAGGGTGCAGGCCAGAGGAGTGGTGGGTGAGAAGATTCACCAAAAACAGAGTGGAGAGTAGAACAGGCAGATCGGCTGAGGGGAGCGGTGGGCAGATCAGGAGAGGTCTGCCATACCACGTGGGTCAGTTCCCTGGCCAGGGTTTGAACTTGTGCTGCAATGGCTTCAGAGAGCTTCATAATGCAGTGCTTTAACCCATTGTGCCACCAGGGAGAGCCCCACATTCTTTTAGCACTATAAACAATGCATTTTCTTATTTATTCCTCATAGCAACGTGTGAAAAATTCTACTTATTTTATAGATAAGGAGGAAGAGTAAATATAAATGAAAGTATTAATGCCATATTTATAAAGACTTTCATTGAAACAACATGTACAAGCACATAAACGTATTTTAACTTATATATTTAATCTTTATGAGGTGGGTATTATTGTTACTCCCACTGACAAATAGGGAAATTGATTTGTTGAGAAGTTAAAGAATGACCATCCTTACCTAATAATGTCAGAGTAGGGATATAAAATAGATGGATACTGCCTTTTTTTCCTTAGTGCATAGGACAATTTTTAAAAATTTCTTTTTCTTATTACATTTTCAAGTCCATACAGAAATATATATTATATGCATAAAATATTTGAACAACTTACTGTTTACTTAGAAATAGGACCAACATATATAAAACTAAAGATAGAGAACTTGTAAAAGGATATGGACCGCTCCAGCCTGGGGAAAGAGTGTGGACTAGAAAAAGGTGTACATAGGCTGTGAATCGGATAAAGCTTAATTTGCATTCCAATTTCAATACTTCATAATCATATATTCATCAAAAAGTTACTTTAGTTTCTTAAGCTTCTGTTTCCCTTGTGATATAAAGTTGTTCCCAAGAAAATGTTGATTAATTTATATGTATAAATTGTTTGTAGTATTAGCTACCGTATGTTAAGAGCTTAAAGCTTGTCACTAATTTTAAGAACTGAACATAATTAATCTCACTTAGTCTTCTAAGCAGCCTGTTAGGGTAAACATCATTACTGCCTTTTCACAGGTGAGAAACTGAAACTTGGAGAATTTCATTTGTCTACATCACAAGGAAGCGGTGGAACTAGGATTTAAATCTATGTGATAAAACATGAGATCTTAATTATTAAACAGTTTTCCCAAAGTAAATTTTGAATGGAACTGGTCATTGTTAACAGTGATAAATAAATGTTGTGAGATTAGATCTAACTTGCAGTTTTTATTATCAAACCATGTTTCTTAAATGGTCTTTGATTTCATACTTTTGTTTGGAAATGTATTAATGAATACTGCCCAATAGAAAAATTAGTATAAAAATTAAATCTCTTCTTCTCTTATACTTTGAATTATTTATCTTCTTCTCTCACTTTTCTAGAAGAATACTGAATAATCACAGCTTTTCTCAAAAAAATATTGTTTTATACTTTATCATATTATGGAGGGGAAGAACTAAAGATAAGGAAGGTGAACACTTATTCCCCAGGTTAAACTCACAATGTCAGAATGATGTGAATATGCAGATTTTCAGGTTTTTTTTTTTTTTTTTGAGGTCAGTACTACACAATTTACAAGTAGTCATGATCTTTGGAGTAAAAAAAGGTCTTGGTAAAGAATAATATGTTTTCTTATAATAGCTAAATCAAATTTAATAGTTCAGGGCTATGTTTCTTAAAAAATTTAAGATTAAGTAGTTGAAGAGAAGTATATATTCTACTCAGTTAAGTCATCATTCTCTGTTAACTTCTGTGCTTATTAGAGGAGTTCCTCAAGCTGATTAGAAACAGGGAAATCTACAGAATTGATCCTTGTTTCCTAGAAGTTCAGAACCTATCTATCCTAAATTGTCCCATTTCTGATGAACTTAATGTTCATAGCACTCATTCCTTTGTTCTTTTGCAGTTCTATGAGGATGAAATGGGCCTGGCATCCCCCCACCTCTTTCACAGTGCTCTTTTTCTGTTCCCAAGAAATACAAAGAGACACCACTATTGACTCAGGGGCACATATGCACATGGCCACTGTGAGACAAAAGGTGTAGGTGCAAAAGCTGCATCTGTTTGTAGGAACAACTACTGTAGAGCTTAGAGCTTACTCTGGTCATGAATTTAGAACTGGATCTCATTCTTGGGTCAATTGTTCAACAGATGTGTGTTAATTGTTACTTAAATTACTGAAATCCCTGTCTGTCTGTCTCTCTCTCTCTCACTATGTACACATATATATAGTGAGTAGATTGAGGTTAAGCATTTAGGTAATAGCATTCATAACATTTATCTCATGAAACTAAATGGGGGATCACATATATAAAGTGTTTGAAACATAATAAGTGTTAGAATAATAATAGCTATAATTATTATCACACTAATTATTAACTTCTCATAGATCCCAAGAATAAAACTGTAGCTTTAGTTGTTTCTTGATGTTAAACTGTTAGAGGTTCTATTTCATTCAATCATTAATTCATTTACATGGCCCTCTGAATTTAGATAGTATACTTCTTTTGTCTTTAGCATACCTCTTTAGTTATTTCTTTGAAAATGTTAAGATATCTATTTTAAATGAGTATTTTAAAAAAACATTTATTTATTTATGCATACATAACTGGGGTACAGGTCTGAAGTGCAGAAGTCTGAGAGGATTCACCAGAGACAGAGTGAGGAGCAGGACTGAACAGGCAGATTGAGGAAGTATACTGCTGAGAGGAGCAGCGGTTGGGTCAGGAGAGGTCTGCCATGCCATGTGGATCTCCTCCCTGGTCGGGGATTGAACTCTTGCTGAAGTGGTTGTGATAGCTTCATAGTGCTGTGCTTTAACCCATTGCATCACCAGGGAGGGCCTTAAATGAGTATTTTAAGGAATAAATACATTTGCTTTAGTTTAGGACCTGGTATATTGTAAGCAATCATTTGATAGTAGCTGCTATTACTTTTTATCATTAGTTTTGTGTTTCTCAAGAGAGCGAATATCTGAATTTCTATTTATTTAATTTATGCCTTTCTCCTACCTGTCATAGGACATTTAGTTGTTTCCTATTGATATATTTAATAAGATAGTGACTTTCCATAATTGAGACTATAATATGAGATGAATTTTTGGAAAATCAGTGAACCAGGCTGCCAAATATTAACTTTGAATCCTGCAGGTATGATAACGATAAAATAAATTATGTTAAGAACCAGTTCCCACATTCTAGTGAAATGCTATCACAATACATTTTGTATAGAAAAGAGAATTGTCTATCATCTAGGTTAAACATAATTTGGTGAGTGAACAGTAAAAACAAATTACAATAATAAAACCTATGTAAGTGACCTTTTCTTCAAGATCTTTCTAGTGAATTATTGTGTTCACTTATTCATTAATCTCAATGTGCACATCAAGTACCTCCTATGTAGCATACACGCTGGAGTTCTAGGCATTTGGTAGCTCTGCGCATAATTTAATGAGCACCAGGCAGACATTCATCAAGTGATTGCATAATTAAGTGCCAAATTTTAATTTTGGCAAGTGTTACATAAAATGTGATATGCAGTACAATAAGGACTCTTGAAATGGGAATTTGACAAAATCAAGAAGGTCAGAGAAAGGCTCTCAAAAAGGCATGTTTGATCTGAGATCTCCAGAATCTCATGTATAGGTCAGGTTCAGAGTCTGTTTCAATTAATTAGAAAATGTCACAGGCCTTTATTTACTACAGGCTAATTTTCTAGGTAATTATTTTGAGCAGATAATAAAGGGAAACCTAGCCTAACAATTTTAGTGTATTTTATGTTACTTTTAACCTCCAAAATTGAAAAATGCACAAATATGAGGTTAGAACAGTATAAAATACAATCAAGTTATGAACTATGTTACCCCTTTGTTTTGCACAAAGAATCACTTGGGATAATCAAATGTATTTTTTTTTTTAAAGATTTATTTATTTATTCATACAGAACTGGGGTACAGGCCAGAGGCTCAGGGGCGGTGAAAGGCTTCACCAGAGACAGAGCGGGGAGCAGAACAGGCAGATCTACGAAGTACACTGCTGAGGGAAGCAGCGGGAGGGTCAGGAGAGGTCTGGCTCGCCATGTGGTCTCCTCCGGGGCAGGCTGCAGACGGGAATCGAACTCATGCGGAAGTGGTTTCAGATTCTCAGTGCTGTGCTTTAACCCGCTGCGCCACCAGGGAGGGCCCAATCAAATGTATTTTTTGAACACATAAAGTAGTTTTGGTCTTCTTTGATAGTTGTGGTATTTCATTATCTACCTTTTTAAATTTTGAAACTCCAGCCACTTTTTTTTTACTGAATAATCTACATTTCTAAAAAGTACCTTTCATATGAGATAATCATCTAAATTTTTTTTTACCAAAAATATATATTTGAAAAAGCTAGTGTTCATAGTAGTTGTGATTACTTGCAACTATAGTACAACAAAAAATCTTAAACTTCTGAATTTTCTTTCTTTATTATTTACTTTTTTACATGAAGAGTGGGGAAGGCATTCCCAGAGAAATGATTGCACTCCAGGTAATTGAAACTCTTGAGATGAAAACAAATTACCAAGGTATGATAGATAAAATTCTTATCATGATATCTACCAGGGGATTCCTTGAGTTGAGTTAATTCACAAATCTCATAGAACCAGTGGCCTGGAAATTGCTAAAGGAAGAAGAATTTGTAGAATGAGAATGGTGAAATGTTGCTAATTGAGTGCAGTCCATTCAAGGAAGTGTCATTCAGAGGTAACTTTTAGTGCATTATGTGTATCTCTGAGTTTACCTTCAGCTAATCCAAAATACAATCCCTGATTAAAGTCATTGAGAGGTATGAAAGTTGAGACTATAAATCTCAGTTTTTATCCCAGATATGACAGTATAAGCCTGTATGATTGTGGGTTGGACACATGGGTCAGAATTTCTGAATTCTACAAATTGTGACTATTTTCATGTATATCTTACAAAATTATTGCGAGGAAAAAAAAAAAGTCCTAAAGTTTGTATTTACTACAAAGTGCGGTACATGGAAATAACTTAGTTAACTTTGATTTTAAATTTTGGCTTTTCTTAGGCAGGAAATATACAAAAATATGACTTAGTTATTATACATAGTTGAATTATTTGTCCAGAAATGCTTGTTTTTTACTTTTTGCCTTTTCTTTCATTTTCTATTATTTTAGGAACATTTTCAAGGATTTCTTCTGTAGAATATAACATAATTTAATACCTGAAGTTATGTTTATTTGAGATATAATATCATATTTATTTTTAATAGGTGTAGAATTTTATTGGGAAGCTGTGGTTGTGCAGGTACAGTCCTTTTAGTCTATGAGTTTTCATTGTTTCTCTTTTTTGGTTTATTTGGCGGTTGATTCATAAGGGAACAAGCTTCAGATAGTCCTTCTGCCTTTCACCTTTTGTTATTGGTTCCATTTTCACAATACCAAGAGGAGGAAGGAGGATAAAATACAACAAAGAATCCTTGTGAGACTGTTTTCCCAACTTATGCACAGACTACATCTAACACAATATTTTTATCTTACTAAAAGAAATGGTTCTTTGTCTATACTCAAAGTAGGAAGGCAGTAAAATCTCAAGGGAGTAATTTAGCAGTTAGATTATTGAGTTAAAGATATTTGAACCCTAACTCTAAAACTGTAGCTACTTAAGGTCATCTGTAAAAATGGGATTTTATTGTATTGCTTCCTCCTTCATAGATTTGAATAATGAGTCATTGATGATTGTGAATCCCAGAATGCAGCTTCCTAGATGGTCTAAGAGTAGATAATTAAAGATCTTCCCTTGGACCTATATATTTGATCATCTTTGCAGATATTATTGGGAATTCTGACATACATGGTCAGTGGAGCGTTCATTAGGATAATGTGACAAATCGCTAGCAGTCAGTTTGTATAAAAGGAGCCATAAGTCTATTTTGATCTGTCTGACTTGATAACTTTCAAAGTCAAGATTGTTACAAATTTAATGAAAGGTTAATTGCAATTTTGACTTTACAAGCAACCTAAATTGCACATATTTGTACATATATTCAAGTGTCCATGAATAAGTAAGATTTTAAGAACTAATGCTTAGGATGTTGTGAAAAATGCTACATTCTTATTCTATGAGAAATTTTGAAAGTGACTAATATCAATGCCAATCACAGTTTTGTAGTCAAAATTTATTCAAGTCAATGGGTAAAGAAATTTATAAAGAATAAATTTGATCTTCTGGACTTTTTCAGTGTTAAGACCTCTCATTTTCTAACTTAGAAACAGGAAATACAAAATTTTTACTAGTGTGGTTAGTCATGCTACTCTAGATACAAATCTTTATTTTAAAAATGATTTATTTATTTATGCATGTAAGAACTGGGGTACAGGCTAGAGGTACGGGGGTGAGTGGATTTAAGTATGCGCTTCTACTTTATGTCAACATATAAGAATATCAATATATGTTATGATAACATAAGATATGTTGACTTTTTGTTATTGACTATATTCAGTTTACATACTGAATATGTTGTGTAGATTAGTCAAATAGGATTCTTCTTTTAAGAATGCCAGTTTATTTCACCATATTGATTCATACATGTTTGGCAGAATATTTGACTACTTACAGGTTTAGCTAGATGTTCTTGGTCTTTCTTGCAACAGTTGATTAATAATAACTTGAATGACTGCATTCTAGTTTTTTAAAAATTAAAAATCAAGGATTTATCTTTAAAGAAAATTGTCATGACAATCTGAGATATACAATGTAATCATTATAGTGTTTGGGCATTTTCCTGAATAGTAGTTTTCATAGTTGTATACCTTTATTAGGTGAATAATGGACTATTCAAATTTAAAATACTGAGATCTTGAATAGTCTGAGTGACTAAGATATAGTTCTGCAATATTCAATTTTTCATCATTATATTTGGTGTACTAGGCAAGAACTCAGGCTATTGGATTTTAGAAACGTTCTCAGTAGCATAGACTGAAACCAGCAAGATTAACCATAAATTACTTTTCTTTATTCTTCATTTTAGACCAAAGGTTGCAGATGTTCTATTTCAAGGATGAGAATGCATATTTTGTATATATTAGGCATATAGTCTCCGTGCAACTGTAAGCTCTACCATTATAACCTGAAAGTAGCCATAGGCAATACATAAATCATGAGTGTGGATGTGTTCCAATAAAACTTCTCATGTGTCATAAAATTATATTCTTTAATTTCAACAATTTTAAATTGTAAAATCACTTTTACCTTATTGGTGATAAAAAGCAGCAGGGGGCTTTTGTTCTGTTACCTTTACCTGCCTTTCCCTACCTTAGACTAAGAACTCATCAAAGGCAAGGAGAGGTATCCTTTATAACTTTCTATTCCCCAACTCTTCTAATAGGCATACAACAAATATATGGTAAATAATTATTCTGAAAGTTTTGTTTAATTATAAATTTGATACTCAACTGTTTCTGTGTTGACTGCATCTTAAATAAAATTCTTATGTTTTCTATATATTATATATATATATAGTATTATGCTTTGTTTTTATACTAAATTTTTGAAATTATGCAACCATCTTCATGATCTTATTTTTCAACTTTCCATCATCCCTGAAAGATCCTGTATACCCATTTACTGTCAGTCTCTGTTTATATATATTTTAAAAGTCTGTGGATTCTTGTGATGTTGGTATTTTATAATTAACCCATCTTTTCCTCCTCTATCCTCATGAAGCCATTTTTATTACTAGCTACATTTTCCCGATTAAAAAAAATGTAGTAACTCAACTACAATTCTTGAGGTAGAGAGTAGCATCAGTTCAGCTACTAAGTAATGTGCAGACCTTAAATGGAAGCATCTAAACCCAGGTTCTGTGATTTTAATCATGTTCAGAGTATAAAATTTTAGGAGCTATTGATAGCCCTCCAAGAATAATGAAAGATCTTATCTAAGAGGCAATGATGAAATACTAACTTTTGACTTACTTTTTAGGCAAGCAATAACCCATCAAAATCAAAACTTTCTACCCTCGTTAGTCATACCTAAATCATATTCATTAGACAGTATCAATCAACTGGCATTATAAGTGTATTGTTTCAAGTAGTAAATAGGAGGAAATTATTCTGCTACTCAGATGTGTACCTTTAATTTTCCTAGTGTAATGAGAGACAATCACTATTATCCATCTTTTCAATATTGTCATTTGAGAGAAATTTTTAAGAAAGCTTGTAAGACTGATTTTACATAGCTTGAAGCTTTCACCTTAGTAACTTGCTTATATCAATAGCAGCCTGTTTATTTTTGACAATATCTAAAATGTTTTGTTTAAATTATCTTACAATTCCAATTGTATTGTGCTTATTTTACAAGGTTTTCAAAAATATTAGGAAAACAGTTAATAAGCAATCATCCACAGTTGTATACTCAATTCTCTCTAATCTGCAAAATCCCAAAGACATATTTCTGTCCTTGGAGAAAATGTTAAATGAGATTATTATCTATTTTAAAATGTTTTGTACTATGTAACTGTAAATGTTTATATACTGTGCATATTTATTTTCCTTTGCTATTTTAAATGTAATTGCAATTCACATAAAAAGTGTGCCTTATTTTGATACATGTTTTTATAGGCAGTAAAAATTGAGATAATTTCCAGTTTTCTGCTTATTAATTTGGGAAAAAAGTAATATCTGAAGTTAATGGTCAGAGAAATGGTTTGAGAAAGAGCTGAAATAAACAGCAAATTCTTGTCATGTGTTTTAAAGATTTCACTTAAGTTGTCTCCAGTAATCTTATCTCATCTATCACTACATGATTTCCCAATGATGTCCGCTAAGAATTTTTACTCTAATAATTCTCTTAGACCTCCTACTGTGATGTAGCTGCAGTCCTCTTCATGAGGTCTTTAACCCCACCAGTCAGCTTCACTGTCGCTATCTCTCCTCTCCCTCATCCTCATTACCACTGCCACCCAAGGGAAGAGGTGGAGGAAAGTCTGAAGCCATTTCATTGCTTCTCTTTCTAAATTGAAGTTGTTGAGGCACTGTGGTTTTTCTAGAGATATTCCACTCAACTCAATCTTGATGTTCTTTTTTTTGTTGAAGAAACAGGAATTGTGAAGATCTAAATAAAGAGTACTGTAGTGATTAGAGATGTTTTCAGTTTGTCTCACTAGTTTGTTAACTATTACCTTGAGTAACTTATCTGATTTTTTTTAAGCTTCATTTTTCTCATCTGTTTAATCAAAGTTACTTTGAATATTTAGTGAAAATATATATGAGTTGATCAACTTCTTGTTGCAAAGTGAATTTAATTAGTGAATGTAAACTATGACTGAATTTTTTTTCCTCTTATGTACTTAGCACTAGCTATTTTGTCTATTTCAGAGTTTTAAACTAATGCCACCTTTTCCACAAATTATGTATTACCAATTTTGGTTTGTTGATGCCTACTGATTTATAGAATTGATCACCTATTGAAAATGCTATAGTAATTGCAAATTACTTCAGAATTTATTACAAATTTCTTATCAAAGTATCTCTTCTATAAAACCTATTTCAGTGTTTCCTAACCTGATTTCATAGATTAGTAATTCTAAGAAATCTGCCTTGAAAAACTTTATAATGTGGGGAAATGCACATAAAGTCTTCTGCTTTTGACAGGGAAAACAGTATACTCATAATTATTCTAAAGTTCTCTAATGGATTAATATATTTTATATAAGACTAATTGATATCCACCCTGAGAAATTATGTCTTCCTGGAAAAAAAAAAAATCATTGTTTGAGAAGTCCATTCCATGCTGAAATAGTTTCATTAGGCTCTTTTACTTTACTTTTAAAACAAAATATACCTTGCAGTTCTAACTATCCATCTATGTTGTATTTTCTAGTGCAATGGAAGGAAAATAATTTATATAAAAATAATATTTGCTCTTAACTTTCTATTTTCTTCACTTAACAGGCAGGACAGCTCCTTCATACATTATAGAAAAATAGTTTTTTAATGATCTGATTATTTTTAAAATATACTTTTATTAAGGTAATATTAGTATATAATACACTGTATGATTCAGAGGTGATTTCTAATTAAATAAATAAATAAATCTACTAATAGTATTTGCTCACTTATGAATGTAAAACTCCACATATGATGTGACAATGATAAGGAACAGTGGTCCATTTTTGGATTTAGAAATGTTTATAACACAAATGCTATAACTTACAAAAGGTTGATTTAATCTATTAATTTACATTTAATTCATAATTAAAAATACCTCAATGTCTTTGTTTCAGATATTATTTGTTTCAGGTCATATTCTGCTTATACCATATTTGTTCTTCTGTTCATGAAACCTAGTGAAGAACTTGCATCTTGTAATATTTACCTTGTGTTGGTTGTTGCTCTTTGCTAGAAGTTGTTAGGATGAATCTGTATTCTGATCCTATAATTCAGTAATTAAGCTATTTTCCACTTATTGGATAAAGGCTATCTATTGAATATTAGATAGAAACTTTCAATTTTCATCTTTAATGAACATAGGCAGAAGTATTTCAAATGTTTTGTTGCCATACATACACCCATATCATAAATTTGCTCTTCTAATCTAAAACCAGTAAGGGGGAATTCATGTTATTTTATTTCAATGATTCCATATTAGTATTTAGTATTGTGGTTTTGTAAAAATAGTTTACCTGCAAAATACATTTTATTATCTTAAAATGCACTGGGTATCTATTTCCAAATTTGCAGCCTACAGATATCCTTCATTTATCCAGGATCTCTAGCATTCACCGTGATTGATTATTATCAATTTTTATATTTATTTAATTTTATGTGTTTATATTTGGCTTTTACATTTGTAAAAGACCTGGGGAACAAGCCAAAGATTCAGGGGTGAGAGTATTTACCAGAGATAGAGTACGGTACAGAATAGGGAGATTGTTTGAAGTACACTTCTGAGGGGAGCAGTAGGCAAGACAGGAAAGGTGTGTTGAGCCATGAGGGTCAGCTCTCTGGCCAGGGATTGAACTCCTGGGCCTCAAGAAGGCTTATATTTTGTGTTTTATTTGTAAGGTCTGACAGTACGCTTGGAGGCTTAACCATTTGCAATAGTTAAATGCTTTGTTCATTGTTTATCAGTTTGAACAGGAAGAATAAATACCCTTAAAGCTTTGTTTGCTGTTATATATATATATAATATATATATATATATATATAATTTTGATGGAGAAATTCAAAAGGGAGGCAGAATTTTTAAAATTTGAACTTTCCTTTGTTGTATGTTCATTTTATGCTACCCTCCCCCTAGCAATATTTTTATGCCAGAAATAGCTTTTAAAGCTCCCTGTTATCTCTATAGCAATTTTCAGAAAGCTCAAATCATTCTGGGTTTTTATTTCTTGGGTTTCTATTATTAAATATTTGTATCACTGTATTTTTTCTTGATTATATATTCCTTCTTGGGTTTCTATTATTAAATATTTGTATCACTGTATTTTTTTCTTGATTATATATTCCTTCCATCTTTCTTTTAAAATATGCTCTTTGGCCTTTATGTGTTTTCATTTGAATGCATTATGTTTTTTCCCTTACATCATCTTTGTATTGTAGAAATTAGACCTTGCTTTTTTAGTTCTCTGATTATGGAATCATTCATATTCCCTATTACTTTAAATAAAGTTGTCTAATATGTATGACACCTAATTCTCTTTTTCTAATTTAAAACTTTTGGATTTTATAATTATTATTAAGATTCTTATAACATTTAGTTCAAAATATCCTCTTGCTTGTTGATCCAAGTTATGTTAAGATCAACAGTCTTCCTTATTATCCAGGCCCTTTTACTAGCGAAATTCTGTCAGATAAATCAATAAATTCCAGGGTATTGTTTAATAAATATCTAAGACTATGTCCAATGGTTTATGTTCTATTTGACTTCTTTCTAGCTTGTTCAGTGTCAGAAATAGATTCATCCATATGCTTCTCTTGCAATCTGTCATTGTGATTTTACTTTTAGTTTTTATATCCTAAGTTTGAACTAATGTTATTGGTACTAGATAATGGACTTTGACTTCCACACCCTTTGTTAACAAGAAAATTTGTATTTTCCGCCTGCCCTCAACTATCACCCTGGTTTTATTTTGATTTAGATACTTGTAAATTCCTTTTGCTTTTTTGCATACTAAGAAGTATTTTACCACTGTAATTTTTCTTTTATTCCAATGTTCAGTGTCTTTCTGGCTTTATGTCTCAGGGGCATTAATTCATGCCTCTAGGGTACAACTATGATCCCAAGTAACTTGGATGCTTATAATGCAAAACACTTCAGTAGCACTTTATATAACCTACTTGGCATAGCTGAGTATGTACATCTTACATTTCCTCCTCAGTAACCAAGATTATTAAGAAGTAGTTATTCCATATAGCTTCATTTTGTCAGACTTCTAAAACTGACTCAGTCTTCTACTTTCTAGGCATTATGGGAGGGAAATCTGAGGTCTGAATTATTATTGTTTCAGCTTCAGTTTTCTCTACACTATCTTAAACACCAGAAAATCTGTTTTCTCCTTTCCTTCAAGCTAGCCAACAAAAGTGACTCCTACTTCAAAAAAATACCAAAAACAAACAAAAAGAACAAAAACACATACAGATGAAGAAATTACATGCAGAAGGAAATCTTTATTATATTAAATTTATGGAAGAGGAATTTTGTGAGTGAATTCTTTTTAAAGACTTTTTTATATGTAAGACGCAGGGCATAGGCCAGAGGTTCAGGTGTTGAGAGGATTCAACAGAGAAAGCGTGGGGAACAGAACAAGTAGATTGACTGAAATACACTGCTGAGTGGTGCAGAGGACAGGACAGAGAGGTCTGCTGAGCCATATGGGTTAGCTCCCTGGTAGGGGATCATGCTTCAGTGTCGGGGGATAGCTTCATAGTGCGGGGTCTTAATGCCTTGCGCCAGCAGGGAGGCCCCTGGATAATGCTTTTTTTTTTTTTTTTAATATAGTTCCCCCACTAAGTAACTAAGTAATTTCCTCTCATATAAGCAAGATAGTTTTGCTTGAAAAGGAAGGCCTGTCATGTTTGCTCTCACAGTTAAGTTTTATTGGGTAAATAAGATTGAAGATAACTTTGTGACAAGTTAAGAATTCTGATTTTGAGATTAATTATTCCTCAGTTTTAGTACTGACATTACAGTGATAATTAGCAGTATGTCTTAGGGCAAGTTAACAAACCTTTAATGTTCCTTAAATTTTAAGCCAATATAATTATTTCTATCAAGGGTTTTGTTGATAGGATTAAATGATATAAAATTATCTATCTATCTATCTATCTATCTATCTATCTATCTATCTATCTATCTATAGCATGGATCAACATGTGTGTCATAGGGTAGAGTTCTATAATGTATAACATTGTGTTTCCAACTCCCTATTACTAGTATCAATCAGAAGTGTGCATTTAATGTATTTAAATACTAATATGTGTTCATATTTTAGCATTAGAAAAAAAATCTCTTATGTTTATATTTATTTGTGTTCAAATTTTATACCCATGTCCTTTAGTTTTTCAAGTTGTTTGCATTATGTGTGGCTGGGTTCTATAAGGCATGGATTTATGGTTGTGTCATGTTATGTGTGTACAGCGACATACATACACAAGCACATGTGTGTGCACAAACATGCAACATAATTTGCGACTTAGCTGTTGTGATAATGATCAGACTTTGTGATTGGAACACCCCTAACACTTTTAATTTTTTAAAAAAGGAAAAGATAAAAGTGCCATGGAATTGCTTTGTTGATGAAGTGGAAAATGATCATCTGAAAACAGAGCAAAATATTTTAAGATGGTAGACTTGTTCTACCAGCTATGAAATGCATGGCCTGAACAGAGCTCTTTTCTTTGAAGTGAAAATTCTATTTATCCTTTAAAGTTGTTGGGAAGATTAAGTGGGATCATGTATGCAAAAATGCTATGTGATCTGTAACCTTGTTATTGAACTTGAACAGAGTGTTAGAAAGTCTTCTTTTTTTAACTTCCATACCTGGATTCAGGAAATTCTAAACTATAGTTGCATGAGCTCAGTTAAGTAGCCATGCCTCTCTCTTCCTCCAACCTAAATGTATTAAAGAAGCTAAATGTATTAAATCCTTAGATAATTTTATAAGATAAAATAATCTATGATATAAGTGTGTATGTGTGTGTGTATGTA
>NW_004567107.1:60710393-60770303 GCF_000260355.1 Condylura cristata | reverse complement strand
TATATATATATACATACATACACATTTTAAAGATTGATTTATTTATGCATACAGAACTGTGTATAGGCCAGAGGTGCAGGGGTGGTGAGAGGATTCATCAGAGACAGAGTGAGGAGCAGAACAGGCAGAGTCATGAAGTACACTGCAGAGAGGAGCAGTGGGCGGTCCAGGAGCGGTCTGCCATGCCATGTGGGTCACCTCCAAGGCTGGGGATTGGATTCATGCTGAAGTGGCTTTAGCTTCTTAGTACTGTGCTTTAACCCACTGTGCCACTAGGGAGGGCTGATATAAGTATATTTTATGTAGCCTTTCAACATCAGCGGTCTGTATGATATTATTTTAATCACATTTAGTTTCTTTAAAGCTATCTCATAGCTCTGATAAGTTCTAAGAAACTCCTGCCAACTAAATTCTTTTAGGGAAAATGCTTTGCTTTACAATTTAAAATGAGATAATCTTTCCATCTTATATAGTATTTAGGGTTTTTTTGAGACTAGCCAAAATGAGAAAGTTTGCAACAGAAATGTTAATGAAAATTATTTTATTTTTCTATGCTAAACTTATAGTTTCCTTTTCCTCCTCTGATTCCCAGTGTTCTGGGATTTTTTCCCTAGAACTTTAGAACTGTAGAACTTATTCCTTCTGCAACATCAGAAAATATGTCACCGAGTATTTAGAATGGTTTCTTAACTGATGTCATGCTTCCCTTTTTTTTTTCTTTCTGTCTATCTAAAACCATTGCACAATGAGCAATTAAATGCTGACAGTTCTATTTATATTCTTGTTGTGTATTTGCTATTCAACTGATTATTGAAATGAATATTTCACTGGTGATTAAACTAAATGTATTACCTTCCAGAAACAATGCTTTGCTCAAGATTTCTTAGTGCATTTGGATTCATGCTTGTACAAGAGGGGAAAGCCTCCTTAATTATTTAAGGTGCTTTGTGAAAGTATCAATAATATTTGCCATAATTTAGCCAGTGCAATGATAAGATTTTTTTCCTTTAAGGGCAATTTTGTCAAATTTTATTTTTAAAGATTTATTCATTTATTCGCACAGAACTGGGGTACAGGCCAGAGATGCGGAGGGTGAGAGGATTCACCAGAGTCAGAGCAGGGTACAGAACAGGCAGATAGAGGAAGTACACTGCTGAGGGGAGCAGCGGGCGGGTCATGAGAGGTCTTCCTCGCCATGTGGATCTCCTCCAGGGCAAGCGGGGATTGAACTCATGCGGAAGTGGCTTAAGCTTCTTTGTGCTGTGCTTTAACCCGCTGAGCCACCAGGGAGGGCCCAATTTTGTCAAAGTTTAATTAGTAAATTCACTCCAGATTATCTGTAAATATCACATAAGATATGTATATATGTCTTTCAGATATGTTCCAAATAGTACAATTATGATTAAAATGGCATACATGGATTAGTATGTATACCATGTCAAATCTAAGACATTTGAATTTTATGAGTGATAATAATTAAATGGAATTAGTAAATAGGAAAGTTTAAACTATGATCTGCTACTTATTCTTTTATATTTAATGCCTTCTACTCATCACATTTGGGGAGGGGCCCAATAATCTGGGTACTTTGTTGGTGGGTGTGGTGTGGTAATACATTTGAAAAAATCTGAACCTTAACCTATGAATCATATACAGTGTTATAAATCAATGTTAGCATAATAAAAAATATAGGTTAAAAAGTAGAGCTGAATAAAAAATAAATAAAATGATGAGTAGTAGTAATTAAGTGACATAATCAATGATGTGCAGTTAATAGATTAGTGGATCCATAATAAGAATGCAGACAATATGACTTTAGGACAACATAAAATAGGCCTTTTTGCAGTCTTTCTTATGGTAGTATAATAAAAATTTATAGATTTATTATCAGAATCATAATCTAATCAGTATGGCATGGTTACAGTTTACATATTCATCTTTTTACATATCAAAACACCTTTTGAAGTATGGTCAAATCCATAAGCTTTCATCTTTTTTGTTAAACGTGCTTACTATTCCCCTATATGGAATCTCCTATGGATGTGTAATATTATATGTGGGAAAAACAAAACAAAACAAAACAAAACTTCGCCCTCCCTGGTGGCGTAGCGGGTTAAAGCATCGCACTGAGAATCTAAAGCCGCTTCTGCATGAGTTCGATTCCCGTCTGCCCCGGAGGAGATCCACATGGCGAGGCAGACCTCTCCTGGCCAGCCCGCTGCTCCCCTCAGCAGTGTACTTCATAGATCTGCCTGTTCTGCTCCCCACTCTGTCTCTGGTGAAGCCTCTCACCACCCCTGAGCCTCTGGCCTGTACCCCAGTTCTGTATGCACAAATAAATAAATCTTAAAAAAAAAACTTTACTAATTAAGAGTTAGATCCATAAGAAGTCTCTATATTTATTATATATTCTCATGTCTGGAATTTGAAATGATATAGAACTAATGCACCTATGTTTTGCTTCTATCATACTTCCCGTTTAAATTCACCATCGGCTTTAGAAACATTTAAATGGACTGTATGCTTTGTTTGGTACCTGTTTGTTTGGTACTGTATGATGTGTTTGATACCTGTTGCTACTGGCAGGGCTTGCCCATGTCAGACTAATGTTTAAATATTTTGTTCTATTATTTTCTCATTATATTATCTCTAAACCCCTTTCACTGTGTAGCTCTCAAGCTGGTGTGTTACTTCCCCCACCCTAAATTCCATAGGATTTCAGTAGGAACTGGGAACTCCAATTAATCTTATCTCACTACCCTTCTGACATGACCGATATTGCCTTTCTCACATATTATTTATGCTTTTCCATCAGCCATGTGATTTTTAACTTTAACCCTCTTTTCTTTTCAAATCCTATCTAGCAACCTTACTTCCTCCAAAACTGCCATGTTAGCCTGATTCAAAATGATCTCTATTTCTCTCAATTCCTATAGAATTTTGATTATTATATTGTTTTTTGAATGTAGATTGTATTGTACTATCATTGAATTTAGGTGTGTACTTCTTACCTACTTACCAAATTAGAAGCTTATTAGGTCAGAGGTAATACATATACAAAATCTATATGGAATCCTCACCTGTAAAACCTTTAGCTACTGTACATTATTGATGAGTTGAAAAGTATGGGTTAAGAAACTTACTTAAACTTTATTGGTTACCTTCAGAAGAATTTATAAATTGTGTAAACTCATTTTATTTTGTTCATCTGGATCAACAGCCTATGAAGTGTTTGCAATATTGTTTTGTTTTAAAATTCTTTATGTTAGAAAGAATTTGAAATCCATTTTTTTTTAAAAAGTGCAGAAATGATTATATATATAATTGACACTTACTTTGGACTTGGATCTGTGAATATAGGAGCATTTTTAAAATGCTTTTAAGATCTGGTATTTGAAATGTTTAAAAAATCTAATATATGTCCAGATATTGGCTAGTTATATTATTATATTAGTAAACACTGATTTATCATAGGCCCCCCACAAAATGAGGGGTGCCTACCACAAAGAAGGCAGTATTTTGTTGTTTGTTTTCCTTCATGGATAAAGCTTCTTGTTGATTTAAACTTATGAAACATTTATGAACAGATATTTTCCACATGAATCTGTTTGGTTAATCTAACAAACTAACTGAGATTCTGTGGATAGTAAATGTACACACATATTTTTTACAATATAGTATATATTGATATTATAATTCCAAATTTAAATATATGTAATCTCTACTTGCTGTATTAAAGCAAGAAACATGTTGTATATTTCCATTTGATTTTCTATCGGTTTTTGTATTCATGTCATTCCTCCTGTCAACAAAAGTGTGTGCTTATTGTAGATGCTGTCACGGTAGCAGAACATGGCCTGAATCATTGCCTAGAAAGCTATATTACAATTGAAGATTTCTGCATGTTAGTTGTCTACCTTTTTTTACTTTTCATTAAAATAAGCCTAATGTATCACACCTTTAAGACAATAGTAATAGGAATATTAATTTGTTTGAATGATTTGAAAGAAATGGTTGTTGCTTATGTGCTGCTAATAGATATTATGTACTGAGAGCAAGCTCAGGCTGAATTCCCCAGAGAGCAAATATTTCCTGGCTGTGCTAGTAGTGTATGGCTTAGTGAAAATCTTGCACAGCTCATATATCAATGAAACTCTCCCTGGAAGTACTTTCTCACTCCCACATGCTTAAATGCAATTTAGGGACATTCAGTAGATAAGTTTGCAGCCAGATAATTTCTTCATAGCTGTCATACTGTAGTCATTAAATAAACAGAGGTAAATATGTAAGTACACAACAGAACATTTATTTTAAGATAAAAAGTGTGGGAGAATATAATTTAGATGAAAGCATCATTTCTTTTACTTTAAACCATCATCAAATATCACCTATACTATGATTGGCTACTTGGTATTATCATATTCATTGTTCAGTTTAGTTGCTAAGAAACATTTTAAAATGGCTAATAAGCAGGCAGTAATATAATTATACGTATTATACATACGACTATTCAGAATTTTATTATGTTTTATTTCTAATTCAGTATTTCTAGATACTGACTCACAGAAACAAATGAAAGAGGTGTATTATTTAAAGCATCTGAGGAGCAGATTTTTATTGAAATTACCTATGCTGATAGAATTTTTATAATTGATATTTTAATTGAATAAAATTATTATGTGCGTGACAGTGCTGCCATATATGATTTTAATTACATATTTATTGCATTCATTAATCATGTTAGAATAATTATTTTTATAACATTGGATTTGAGAGATAAATAATGTTAATATTTGAATCATGGACTGAGGAAGGTATTTAAAAATACAAATGTTTGACACTGTCAAATGTTATGGTAATTTATGGACTAGAAACTAGATTCTTGGGCATATTATATTCAGGATTTTATGACCCTTTTTTGATTTCCAAAAAAACATTGGGTTATAAATTATTCTGGTCTATTAAAGATATTAAAAATAGCTTATATTTTTTCTATAAGTACTATAAAATTCTATTTTGACTACTAAATTTAAAAAAAAATCAGATAAAAATTACAAATCTTCATTGAGATATCTGAAAATGTGTTAATATTTGCCTTTCATATAAGTTAGCCTAGCTTCTAATTAAGTCATAAAAGTTTGGTGTAAAGAATGGTCATAATAATAATTTAATTCAGAGAGCCATATGTGATTCAATCATTGTACCAGGTGTTTAGCATACATTATGACCAGTGTTCCTAGCATCCTTATAAGTACAGTCTAGCTTATTAAGATTATAGTTATAAAATCATGTAACTTGTGAGTGGAAAAGTGTTGCATACTGAAATTATATAAGTAATTGCTATAAAGATAAATGAGTGGTGCCCTCATTTCTTCAGAGAACATCATCAGCACCAAATACAACAAAATAAAATGTAAGGATATAAATATTGTGATGATACTATAAGTTCTTCACTGAAGAATTGTCACTTGAAGCACTAGTTATGGCAGTGAATCCCTTCACTAGTGCTTAGAGTGAAGCACTAGTTATGGAGAAATATGAATGTATACACAATGCTACTTGTCAGAAAGTCCAGGTTCTGAAATTCTATGCTCTAATGTCCGCCCTCTTTGTTTTCCATCTTCGAGATGTTTTCAGGGCATTTGCCAAACATAGTTTCACTTTCATAGGTTTTTTTTTTTTTCATAGGTTTCATAATATTCATAATTGACCAGACATTTTCTATTCCAAATTGTTGTATATAGGACCAAAAGGTAACAGTCTTTCAGTTCACTACATAGATCTGTTAATCTGTACTGAACCTTAAGGCAGTAGAAAGAAAAATTTCCAACAACTAAATGTACATGTGATGCTCATTAAGGCTGAAGGTCAGCCAATGTGGGTTTTGGTGTTCAGTGAATGGGGTTGTGGCAAAAAAAAAAAAAAAAAAAAAAAAAAACAAAAAAAACCAAATCATCGTTTAGAAAAGCTAGAAAGGTACTGACTCTGAGAAATGGGGAGAATGTCATCACAGAGGGCCAGGAAAGAGCACGACAAAAATGACCATGAATCTTTCTTCATTATCTGGATAAGGTAGG
This sequence comes from Condylura cristata, assembly GCF_000260355.1. Taxonomy (NCBI): domain Eukaryota; kingdom Metazoa; phylum Chordata; class Mammalia; order Eulipotyphla; family Talpidae; genus Condylura; species Condylura cristata. The sequence continues at coordinate 60,764,226 of NW_004567107.1, read as the reverse complement.
GAAAATGGAGCCAACATCTGTTTCATGAAAATCTAATGCTCTTTAGAATTGAAAATTTGGGGTCATCACTTTTCAGTTCATTGAAAGATTATTTTTTAGATGAGATAGGAGTATTCAGAGTTGGTATGGCCCTAGACTAACTTAGAAATAAAAATAAATTTAAAAAGTATCATACTTATAAAAATAGAATGTACCACTCAGGGAAAGTTCAAGAGAGCCCACTGGGAGCATACATTTATAGATGTTTGAATCTATAACCCCCAATGCAAATACAGTGCTATAGGCTGATATTACCACAATAAAATTAATTAATGAAAAGAATGAATATATTGAATGATACAATAAAATGGCATAGTAAATGTGCATGTAGTTACACATCAGTTTAACAGAAAAGCATCAAGTCTTTGAGGTTTTCTCATTCTTCTAATCTAATCCACTTTCTTAGTATCTCAGTTGTGATGGCTATTTTGACATTGTTCCATATTATCCCAAACACCAGTTTTCTTAGCTGTGAATATCCTTACTATATATGTAATTTGAGTTGTGTTCTCTTATTCTTAGCTTCTTGAAAGGTATTTTTGCTGCTGCATTGATTTATAGTTTACTTTTTACTATATACTGTATTTATTTATATAACTAGATGCCACATTTTCCTATTGGTATTCATTTGGCTTGTTTCCATTTCTGCTTTTAAGAACAATGCTTATGTTTGGTGGACATTTGCAAAAATTAGTATATATAATTTGAGAAGAACTGATGAGTCTTAAGGTATGGGCATATAAGTCTTTAAAAGATGATGTTAATTGACGTTTATAAATATAAAAATATTCTTATTATTTAAAATATTCTTTAAAAATTTTATTTATGCATACAGAACTGGGATACAGGCCAGAAGTAATGGAGATTAAATGATTCACCAGAAACAAAGTGGGGAGCAAAACAGGTAGATAGAATGATCAAAATACACTGCTAAGGGGAGGAGTGGGTGTGTCAGGAGTTGTCTGCCACTTCATGTGGGTAACCTCCCATGCCCATGATAGAATTCATGCTGCAGTGGCTGTGATAGCTTTATATTGCTGTGCTTTTACAGTTTGCACTACCAGGATCCTATTATTTAAAATATTTAAGTTATTTACTATTTACAAATGTTTAAAAACATAAAAATGTTTAAAAATATAAAAATGTTTATTTTAGATTTTAATTGCATTATTTTATTGATAAATACAGCACCATATATGATTCAGAGATGTTCAGACATTTTCAGATATGTCACCAGACTATACCTACCGCCAAAACTCCCATTACCCATTGGGTCTGTTCTATAGTAGATGTACACATGTGTATGCCAATCAGTTATGTATGATTCTTCTTGTTTCCTATTCTACCCCCCAGGAAATTAGTATTTCCTGATTTTAACATTTACTGGTATTGTACTTATGGACTAATATGATTTTAATTATATTTGAATAGTTTTTATGATTTATTAACTACTCACATTTTCTCTTTATGAAATTCCTATTTAATCTTCTGAATGTTTTTATATTAACTTACTTCATTTTATTAAGAAGTTTAGAAATTTTTAGTTTTTTCTTTATTCTAAAAATTTGTTAACAATTTGTTATAAATATCTTCATCTATGTCTTAATATTTTTCATTTTCTGAATGTTTTAGTGTTCTATTCAGCCTAGTGAAGTATAATTTATATAAAGTTTACCATTTTTAAGAATATAGTTCGATGAGTTAAATCATACACTTTCATGTCACTAGTACCACAGCCAAGAGATAGAATATTAACGTCATCCTTAAAAACTGTCCCTCTGTGGTGGTGCAGCAGATTAAAGCACAACACTGAGAAGCTAAAGCCACTTCAGCATGAGTTCAATCCCCACCCTGGAGGTGAGGTGATCCACATGGCATGGCATACCTCTTCTGAGACTTCTGCTGCTCCCCTTACCAGTGTATTCTGTTAATCTGCCTGTTCTGCTCCCTACTCTGTCTCTGGTGAATCCTCTCACTCCCCCTTTACCTCTGGCCTATACTCCAGTTCTGTATGCATAAATAAATAAATCTTAAAAAAACTGTCCTGATGACCACTATCTGATTTGTTAGTCCTGATGACCACTATCTGATTTGTTACCTAATTAATTTTTGTTGTAATAATGTATACATAACAAAATCTACCCAATCAACCATTTTCCAAATTGTGGTTCAGTGGCAGTAATTCCATTCACATTTTACAACAATCAGCATCATCCATTTCTTGAACTTTTTCATCTTCCAAACAGAAATTCAATACCTGTGAAGCAGTAACTCTCTATGTTCCCCTTCCTACCCCCCCTTAAATGATAATAATTTCAAAATAATTTCCATACATCAGTTAACAAAAATAACAATTATTATAACTATCCAACTTTGTTCTTTTCCATGTGTCTGATCAGTTTTCTGAAAAACATGTTTTGAAATGTGTGTTCCCTCTTTGAATGGTCTCAGCATCCTTGTCAAAAATTATTTGACTAATGTGTATAGCATTAATTCTGGGATCTACATTCCATTTAGCTCTGTGTCTGTTTTTATTCTACTACCCTTTTTCTGATTTCTTTTTCTTTGCACTAATTTTGAATTTAGAAAATGCAAAGTATCCAACTTTTGTCTTCTTTTGTGAGACTGACTGCTCAGGTTCCTTAAAGTCTATGAATTTTAGGAGATGGTTTTCTATTATACAGAAGGCCTTGCTGAAATTCTCGTAAAGATTGAATGAATATGTATATTGCTTTGGATAGTATTGACACTAGACTGTTTAAAAATTATGTATAAATGTAGTAATGGAGTTTGTGTCCTTTGTGTTTGGTTTCTTTCTGTGTACATGATGCTTAAGATTTACATGCTAGTAATTATTTTTTTTTCTCATTTGTCGCTGTATAGTGTTCTATTTAGATTATATGTGGATCTCTTGTTCTCAAGATAGCTCCTTTCTCTTTGGCATGTTGTTTTAAAATTCTAGCCATATAGTCCCTAACTAAATCCCCAATTTTTCACCTCAAAAAGAACCCGATGAACTACTTGGGAAGGTTCCAGTGTCTGAAAATAACTACTTTGTTATTGGTTGCCCATTTTATGTGAATTGATAATGGTAGAGGAAAATGATTGTCATTACTCTCCTATTGGGAACCAAAATTTGATGGTTTTCAACTACTTTTAAATAACATAATCAGTATTATAGACTTTTAAAATCATAACTTGTTTCCTGTTCATTTCCCCATTTTTCATAGTTTTAACCTAATTAAGTCTGACCCTCTTTATTCTCTCAATGCCCAGAATTCTAGTCTTGTCCTCTGCTCATAGATTAATGCTGCCAGATGATGCTTCCAAAAGCAAAACTCTAAAATGTGTTATATTGGAGATGGCATCTGGGCATTCAGCTGGCCCATCTGGCACAACTTCTCTTGGACTTTTTATCTGGCAGCACACTTGGCTAGAGATAAAGGTACTGAGACTTTTCCACTGTTGAATTAGGATCTGACCTTTTTTAACTGTCTTAAGTTCATATATGATATGTTTTTGCAGATATTTAATCTGATAAATATTGTGGTGCTTTTTAATTTTTAACTCTGAAAACAAGATTTCCTCTTGGTCACCTTGAGGCTGAACATTTATTTTGAAGTTGCTTGATGCATCAGCATCTAGATGGGTTGGAGGAGGGTGGAATGCACCTCAATTAACTCATATTGCAAATTTTAGTGTTAAATGTAAACAAAAACTTCTAAAGAAAGGTTGGAGGGAAAATAAGCATAGCAACATATGTAACCTCTGTAAGTTATATATTTTTCTTATGTTATGGTTGTATTAATACAGAATTATGTTGTGTGTTGGAAGGTATTTATTTTTACAAGAATTCCACCTGGCTATTCATTCTGAACTGTTTTTGTCCCAGAGTTATGTTATTAAGATCATACTGGAGGGAGGACTTTGTGGAATTAAAACAACTGCCATTTGCAGACTATCCATCAATAAATTATCATTTCAATGAAAATGATTTTTTTAAATTTTTTGCTACTTATACTTGATATTAGCCAAAAGACTGAGAAACATTATGTTTTTCTGTTTATGCGTTTTCCAATTAAAAATAATTTAGTTAGGCCCTCCCTGGTGGCGCAGAGGGTTAAAGTACTGCACTGAGAAGCTAAAGCCACTTCCTCATGAGTTCGATTCCCGCCTGCCCTGGAGGTGACCACATGGCGTGGCAGACCTCTCCTGACCCACCCACTGCTCCCCTCAGCAGTGTACTTTGTCTATCTGCCTGTTCTGTTTCCCACTCTGTCTCTGGTGAAGCCTCTCGCTGCCCCTGCACCTCTGGCCTGCACCCCAGTTCTGTATGCATAAATAAATAAATCTTTAAAAAAAAAGAAAGAAACCATTTGAATTCTCCAGAAGATGAGTGGTTGAAGGTGGAAGCTAAGGCTCGTAATAAACATGGGGGTACAGGTATCTTTTTCATCAGTGTTTTTGTGTCTTTTGGGTAGATACCTCGGAGTGGGATTGCTGGGTTGTAGGGAAGCTCCATGTTTAGCAGTTCGAGGAACCTCCAAACAGTTTTCCATAGTGTAACACTATATTCTTAAAGATTAAAACAAAATTTATTTACTCATACAAGAACTGGGGTGTAAACCAGAGATGCGGAGAGTGAGAGGATTCATCAGAAATAGTGAAGTTCAGAAAAGGCAGATCTACTGAAATATACTGCTGATGGGAGCAGCAGGAGATACAGGTGAAGTCTGGTGAGCCATGTGGGTCACTTCCATGGCTGGAGATTGATCTCCTGCTTCAGTGACTGGGGGTAACTTGATAGCACTGAGACTTTTAACACCTGCAGCACTTAATAGCTGCTACATTATTATTATTATCATTATTATCTCAAATATCATGTGAATACAAAACCATAAGCCATTGTTGAGAGGAAGCCCAGAATATTCCCAGGTGATACAGTTCTGGAGACTGGAGAAGTAATTCCACCAATGAAAGAATTTCCTGACCAGCATCACTGAAGAGCGCTGAAAGATTTCAAAGGCATAAGCCCAAGTTTGTTGCTACATCATATCTGCTGAATACATTTTCTGGAAATGTAACTTAATAAACTTTACTCTCATAAAAAAAAAGAGGCCCCACTATAACACTTTTCATACAATAATTTCTACTCAAGAATAACTGTCTCTGTTATGAAGTAAGCAAAGTTATGTTATAAAATTCATGCTATTTAATTTAAAACTCAAAACTACTTTCCTGAATCAAATTCATAGTTTAATAATGTCATAAAATCTCTATTATTTTCCCACAATTCTAATGTATCTTTTCAAATACATAGTAAAGTTATTAGTATAGTTTTAGTAACTCAGTTGTTTTGCTAGATTTAAGAGCAAAGACATGCTTCATAGTTTTGAATAATAACTCTAGATAAAAAGCAGCAACCATCAGAAACTACTAGTATGTGCCATTAAAATACTTATCTTTAAAAAAATGTTACATTTTTAATTGAGTTAGCATTGGATAGAACATCATATATGACTAATTTACAACATTAAACTGAAGTATCACTATAATTTGTAAGATTAAAAGGAGATTAAAATATAGAATAATAAGATTATATCTCATCTTTTTGTTCACATTTGGAAAGACTATTTCAGTTATATTTAGTTTATTGAATGAAAGGTACCAACTCTTTTTTTTTTTTAATATTTGTTTATTTGTGCAAACAGAACTGGGGTACAAGCCAGACATGCAGGAGCGGTGAGAGGCTTCACCAGAGACAGAGTGGGGAGCAGAACAGGCAGATCTTTGAAGTACACTGCTGAGGGGAGCAGCGGGCAGGTCAGGAGAGGTCTGCCACACCATGTGAAGTCGAACTCATGCTGAAGTGGCTTTAGCTTCTTAGTGCTGTGCTTAACCAGCTGCGCCACGAGGGAGGGCCCCTCCAACTCTTTTTTTATTGCAAGTTACAAAGGTGAAGAGAATACTCAGAGAAATGTAATATGCAATATTTGACTTTAAAAGAAATGAGAGCCTCCCCTCCCCCACCCAAGGGGTTGAAGATAGCACTGTGGAGCTTCAGTGTGAGTTTGATCCATGATGAGGGAGGTGACCGACATGGTGTGACAGACCTCTCCTTGTGATGCCTGCTGCTCCCCTCAGCAGTGTGCTTCAGTTTTCATGTTCTGTGGCCCCTTCTGTCTCCACTAAGTCCTCTGACCACTCACAACTCTCCTCCATTCCTACTTCTCCCCCTCTCCCCCACTCGGGCTTCTACCCCAGTTCTTGTATGCATAAATAAATTAATCTTTTAAAAAAATGAAATGAAAGATACAGCACATTAGAATTGCAAAAAAAATCAAATAATTCTTTAAACCGTAGATTTCATGAAAATTAATATAATCTTGCCAATTGACAATAAATTGCTCTCAATCCCTGGGAGATATTTACCATATTACTACAGGGCCTTTATTATAGATGTAAAAATGACATGACTACTATCTTTATTTACAGAGCAGCAAAGATATTCTTTTTTTTTTAATTTTTTTTTTAAGATTTATTTATTTGTATATACAGAACTGGGGTACAGGTCAGAGGCTCAGGGGCGGTGAGAGGCTTCACCAGAGACAGAGTGGGGAGCAGAACAGGCAGATAGAGGAAGCACACTGCTGAGGGGAGCAGCGGGCGGGCCAGGAGGGGTCTGCCACGCCATGTGGTCACCTCCGGGGCAGGCGGGAATTGAACTCATGCGGAAATGGCTTTAGCTTCTCAGTGCAGTGCTTTAACCCGCTGCGCAACCAGGGAGGGCCGCAAAGATATTCTTAAGAGAAGCTGTTTACTGTGGTGTTGGAGGGCTTGATTTCATTACTAGCCAACACTAGTTGTTAAATGGATGAATAAAATAGCAGTGTTGAATTGAGGTGATAATACAGATTTTATGGTCTCGCTCCTTATGCATAGAATTATGTTGGAATTCTATAGGTGTGACATTGTAATTTGTCTATTCACTGGGGGAACCAAACTATAACTTCTATAGTTTTGTATTAATTTAAACCAAGTGGAAATTGCTATTTTTGTGGATTAAAGATTGTTAAACATCAACAATTTCATATAATTTAATGTTATAGAAATACATATTCTCTAAGAATTCAATGTCCACATCACATATATTTGCTTATTATGTGTCAGATACAATGCAACTCAACTTCTAAAAGAGAACAATCTAATCAGTTGGCACTCTAAATAGTATTTTTATTAATATTTTTTATTAACTTTTGTGATGAAGAGATGGAAATGCAAACTTTGTACAATTCAAATTCACGCAGTCAGTGAAGGGTGGATCCAGAACCTAAACTCAGGCTGAGTTCAAAACACACATAATATTTTTATGTATTTTATAGTAGAAAAATCTTAATCATCAAGTACGAATTATATGATAAAAGCTTTTAAAGCTCTTAACTCCTAATTTAGAAATCGTAAATGCAAACAAACAAAATACTGCTCAAGAATTTAATAAAGTAGATCATAAAAAGGATGGGCATGGAGCAATAATATGAGAAATAATTATAGGTTTTGTCTTTTGTATACTATACATAATTTTAACTAGGACTGTTTAGTAAAAAGACATTTGATGCCCAACATTATCCATGAGATCAACACATAACACATGTGCTTAAAGGAATCATATTTTAGATATTATACTTAATGCTGAACCCATCACTTCCACTGCTGATAATGTCTTTCACCAGTGATTTGGACTCTTAAGTGGTGGCTTAACAGTGAATCATGGGGATTATTATAGTAAGCAGTGGTATTGTTACAGACTAAGGAATAAGCCAAGAAACTAACATAATTAATTGAGAATTAATTGAGAGCACAAATGAGGTTTTTATCTAGAGTGACCCCACCCTATTTGCTGATCTTTCCAACTTATCGATTTAATTCATAGACAAATATATATTTTGTCATCCCCATAAATATTTTAGCAGTATTAACCAGTTTGGTTCTCAAGAAAATCATATATGGTAGTAGGTAGTATGGCTTCAATTGTGTATAAGTGGAAGTTGAGAAATATGCTTTCAAGTCACCTGACCAACTACCCATTCCTACTAAATGCAAATACAGGATTTGAATTAAGGCAGTCTGCAACTAGAAACTGTTTTTCACTTTACTGCTTGTTTTTCATCACAAAGTATATATAGAGGTAAAAGCTAGTAAATGAATTAGACAGAACTCAAACTTCCTGTGCTGTCCTCAGTAGCAGTGTGTTGTTCGTTCATTGTGCTGTGCAAAATTACAATGGACATGGTGTCTTAATACATCATTTTCAGCCAATCTTTGATGTGTTGCTGCAAATGATTTGTTTCTGACTTTTACATACTAAACCTGAGTCTTAGCTTAGCACAGAAGATTAATAAAGTAAGCTCAGTCTATAAAGAGGTCAAGTATTATGTTTCCAGTTTTATGATGACCGTGTAGTTGTATTACCAGGAAGTCTCCTATATGTTTATCAGATTTCGGCTGAGAGATAGGAACTACTTACTAAGAATGAAGTTCATGTTAATTGTCAGAAATAAGAATAAATATAAAGAAGGAAGGAAAAAAAATTCAACACATATATGTTAGAAATAAAATGGGAGTTCAATGGTTCTCCAGCATTCAGGGATTAAGCAATGTGATTTTTAAGCACAGGATATTTGGTGGAGGGTAAGTGACGTAGGTGTGTATATGGATGAGTAAAAACACAGCCCCAAAATTATATTTCCAAAGTAATAACAATTTAAATTTATAAAAGATACAGATATGGACAAGACAGATATATAGGTAAATATTGTTAAATATGACTTTCTGGCTATTTAAACAACATGAATTATAGGGACAACAATACAAAGGCATCTCAAATAAATTTATTCAAATGTATCCACTCAGAAGTGCACATTTAAAGGGCTTTTGTTGGTTGGCTATTGACATATTTTGATTGATTTACTAATAAAAATAAAAATATGATATTTAATTAAATGAGCTGAAACAGTAGGAGCAGTGTTCTTATACTGACTTCAGAAACAGTTCCCCAACATGATCTTTAATTTGGGCAGTTATGAGGAGGAGATTATAATTTCAGCTGCATCAAGAAGGTTTTAACCACCATCCAGCCCAAGGAGTTTGATAATGTTTACCTGAAAAGTTATTAGTTATTGGCGGCTAGTTACACATACTAGTAGTGGTTGTGATAAGGTAGCTATAAGCAGAGTATAAGAAAATATCAACTTAAGATGTGTTCTTGAGCCTATCATTGAAATTTTTTTAAACTTAAAAAAAAAAAAAACGTAACAACAATGATTGTTTTTTCCAGCCAATCACTTTATTACTACTTTGTGTTTAATAGATAAGGTTGGGATAAGTAATATGACCTGTTACTGTTCTTCCATCATTTCTGCTTTTGATTGACTTTGCTCAGTCTACTCCTATTGCTTATTTAAAGTAAACTTTTTTTTTGTTTTGAAATATTGGAAATTTACATGCATTTAAGAGAACCATGTACTTTTATTCAGTTTTTCCCATTATTAACATTTTACAAAATTATAGTGAAATGTCACACGCAGGGTATAGTTATTGACAGTTGGGAAGCAGAATTTTAGAACACTTCCATATTCACCATCATCCTCACCTTGCCCCAACTATAACCTTTGAAAGTGACAAATCTATCCCCTATATTAATAACACATGAGTTCACTCATTTGTGGAATATAAAGAAAATTAAAACAAAAGCCAGCCTGTAAATTCTTAAAAAAAAAAAAAAATGGTAATTACCAGAGGAGAAATAGGGAATTGGGTCTGGGACAAAATACAAGGACAATTAGTTGGTGGCAGATAATGACTTGACATTTGGTGCTGGGTGTGGTTAGACTATGTACTCTGGGAACACAGATAAAGGTGCAAACTGATATTACAATTAAAAAAAGGTTATTTTATAGGATTGATATTATGTCAATTAAAGAAAAAGTAACTTTATAGGATTGGTGCTTTTCACTTAGCACCATTCAGTAATTCCATAGCTATTGAAAAGGTATATTAGTATTTCATTAATTTTCACTGAATGGTATTTCATGGTATGGGTGTAGTACAATTTTTTAAATAATTTATTCATCAAAGATAGATGAGGTATTTCTACTGGGGGACTATTATGAGTAACACTAGTATGAAAATTGATGTTTAAAGTTGCTTGCGAACATGTTATCATTCTTTGATTTTAATAACTGTAAAATTTCTGGGTTTTATGGTCCATGATTAGTTTTATAAACTGTTTCCATAATGATTGCATTACTTCACATTTCCACCCACCATGTACACATACTCAGTTTCTCCATATCTTCACTAGGATTTGCTGTTATCATTTTAATTGTTAGCTCTATGATATTTCAAAACTATGGTTCTCATTTGCGTGACATTAATGGCTTATCATGTTAAATATATCTTTATGAATTTGCCATTCTTATGTTCTCTTTGATAAAATGACTGTTGTATATTTTGCCCATTTTCTAAATGTATACTTTCAATAGAAAAATATCAAGAGTTCTTTACATAATTGATTTTTTTTTTTTGCATAGAACTGGGGTGTAGGCCAGAAGTTTGGAGGTTAGGGCCCACCAGACAGAGTAGGGAGCAGAACAGTCACATTTACTGAAGTACACTGCTAGGAGAGCTGCAAGTGAGACAGGAGAGGTTTGCTGTTCGATTCGTGGGTTTGCTTTGTGGCTTGGGATGTAACTAAGATGGCAGTGGTAATAGCATTGAGAGTAACCCATAGGCTACCAGGAAATACCTTTTTTTAAATTCTAAATGCTAGACCTTAGTCAAATATATGATATGATTATTTTCTCCCAGTTCATAGTTCATAGGAGCTATTCATAACAAATATATTGAAATCCAATTTATCCAGGTTTTCACTGATGGTTTATATTTTTATATAAGTGTAAAAATTCTATCAATCTCTGAATTTTGGAATTACAAAATATTTTTCTAAAAGTATCATAATCAAAAGTTTTTCTGAAAGTTTAAGTTCATGACCTAGTTTGAGTTAATTTCTGTGTAAGGTGTAAGGTTTAGGTTAAAATCCATTTTCTGGACTTTTGATAACTAATTGCTTTGGCATAGTTTGTTGAAAATATATATTACCCACATTTAATTGTTTTGTCTCTTGTTGAGAAAGTTGTTGGTTATATATATATATATATATATATATATATATATATATATATATATATATATATATGCACATTTGACTATTTGACTATTTGTTTATTTATATGTGTATTCCCCCACAAATGCTAGAGGGCCTTGGTTATTGTAGCTACATACTGTTTTGAATACTGATTCCTCAAGCTTTTTTCTTTTTCAGGAATGTTTTAGCGTCAATTCTGTGGTCATATTTCTAGGGTTTATTTTCATTTAGTCTTTTTATTTATTTATTTTTGAATAATTGCCTTTCTCTTTCTGACTTGTGCCATTTAGTATAATCCTCTCACTTTCATCCATGTAGTGACAAATGGCAAGATTTCATCTCTTTTCAGTGTTTTGCCCATGTGTGTGCATTGTGTGTCACATTTTTATCCATTCCTCTGTTGTTGGGAACTTAGGTTGTTTCTGTAGTTGTCTGTGGTAAATAGTGCTTCAGTGAAAACAGTAGATAAAGATTTTTCATATAAATTTTAAATAAGTTTCGTGTGTGCCAAAATCTTTGATAGTATTATAAGAATGACAACTATAAGTCAATTTGAAAAGAAATCCTATGTTTACTCTGTTGACTTAATTCATGAACATGGTATGTCTATCCATTTAATTTTTTTTTGATTTACACTCCCTTTTCATGTATGCATATTTACCAAGGTAACATGTGTAAATATGATTTTGCTTAAAATGAAAATATTTATTAATACGTATTCCCTACTTATGAGATAAACTTCTAAATCTTATATTTTAAAAAGAACAAGTGGTAAACATATTTCAACAATGATTTGTATTAAAAGAAGGGAAATTGATTTTTAAAATTAATGAAAATATATTTCAGAGTGTCTTAAAGAACAAAATTATTAACTCAGTGCCTATATTAATGGGCTAATTGTATAGCAGTTTTGTGTCAGTTTTTATTTTGTATAATTTGAATTATAATCTATTATACTTGTTTTACAATTTAAATCCATGTTTATCATATTCTATTATTATAAGCTAATAGAGCAATATACCTACCAGTTTTTCTTGTTAGTATTTATGTGGTTCTATTTTAGCGATTTGGAAATGGAATCCTAAATAATTTAAAAATGCACGCAGCTGATTTTATAGTACTGTAGTAGACAAGCCAAAGTTTCATTTATTTATAGTTAAAGAAATAATACCAATTGTTTGTATGTCAGATAATTTAGAAAAATATGAATTATTTGTCATTGTTTTCAAACAAGCATATAGAAGTTTTCCCATTCATCATTCTTCAAACACAACCCAAGATCTGATATAAACATTAGGAATAGATAAGTAGTAATGATATATAGGAAGAACATATGCTTATGCTGTAAATGGACTTTCTGGAATGTATTCAGTTTTATAGGGAGGATGAATTTTATCAACGTATGAAATTTCTCTCAATTAGCTTCTGGTGTTTCAAACTCATGTTTATAGATTAGTTTCAACTCATAATTTAATGAACATAAGAATATTATTCTGAGTTTATCTTTTGGAACTTTAAAAGTTTTACATTTCAGGAAGTCAGTCAGTCACTACTAAAATTCTACAATATCTGAGATGCAATTTCACAGAATAATTGTCAAGAAAATTATGTTAACAACTTAAGAAACTGAAGAAATAATAGCTTACCTACTTGTAGCAATGACTAAAATTATATAACCAATGACATAGCTTTAAAAAATGGCATATTATAATTATACACATTTCAGAAATACTTCCATAAAGATAATGGTTCAAATAAAATCTTAGTATCTGTCCACCTATAGCAGCTTCGCTCTTCTGCTGGTTTCCACCTTGGACCAGTGGTGGTACTTTAGTCTGCAGAAGCTTGTTCATAACTGGCCTGGTGTGCTGACATAACAAGGCCTGTTATGGAACAGGTTAGCCTAGGGATATGAACTTTAAAAGCTGCGTTTACTTAGAGTTACATACACCAAGGAAGAGATGGGCAAGCAAGAGTTATAAGGAAAGAGAATTTATAAATAACCCAAGAAAATATAAGGTAGAAATGTAGGGAATGATTGGGTCTATCAAGCAAAGAAGAAGCTGTATAAGAGGAAGGAAGATGGCACTGAGAATGCTCCCCCAGTGCTTAATGTTCTGCTAAATGTGCCTTACTGTAATCTTCTCTTTATATCAGTAATTCAACATTGAAATGAAAACAACCTAATTAATACAAAGATGTAATGCTTGTTGATTTGTTGTTCTCCCAGGAACATGACCTTATCTGTTTGTAAGCTTATACACACACACACACAAAATCTGAATTTTTCCATTCTCATTTATTATAGATCCAGAAAAATGGAAATTAATTTAGATCTGTATTAAAATTTAGGAATATCTAAAAATAATAATTCCTTAGTAACAGTGCAAAATGGTATACATCCCAATTCTGGTTGCCAGTTTTGTTGCATCAGTCCATCTTGAGATGTTTCAAACCTGAAGAATCCAGCTTAATGAGCCAGTATGAACTTGTAGTAAATTGTACAGCTGTTGGCCTGCTTATTTAGATCAGGTTGTAAAGACAGTCTATAATACAGTCAATTAACAGTAACTAATGATTATTTAAGTAGTCACTGATGGATACCTGACTAATGTATATTCAGCTAAAGCCTAATGAGCAATGACAAAAAGGTTCCCGGACATTTCATAAAGGTGATAGTCAACATTTATACTCTCTAGTGAGCATTTGCTAAGTGAAAATATTTCTCCTTTCAAGCTAGAAATAGTTCACTTACCCTATTTTCTGCATGGGTTTTTTAAAACATAATAAAGTGATGCAAAATTGTACGTGAGAATATGCATGATAAGGATATTACTCACCCTCAAGACCAGATATGGGATATATATTCATGTTTTTTTTTTTTCTAATTAGTGAGCTCTATTTAATTATTCTAAGCAGTTACCCTTATTTTCATGGAGTACTTGTCCATATGGTTCTGAATTCTAATTAGTATATACTTTTATTTTTTTTTCTTTAACAACATGTACATCATCAAAATTCTGGTAGATTTCATATGGCTGGAATTCTTGTGAGCTATAAGAAGAGATGAGAAATATAGAATAATGTCATTTAGAAATCAGTAATGATTGGTTTATGTGAACATATATTCCCATTCTGTAGTAACAGTGCTGAAGAAAATCATAGTAACAGGTGGATAATTGTGAACATGGTAAAGACACTTCAGTGGTAACTGTACTTTAACTGTTGCTACAGGGTTATTTATAGTCATTAGTGTATAAGATTTTTGATTGAATGGTAACTTTTTTTTTATTTTTTAGTAGTTTATTTTTACATCACTTTGACTATTTCCATTTTGATTGTAATCTCTGTGGGCTTCTCATCACCAAATCATCTGTGTGCCATCACCGTAGTCCAGTGCACTTCCCTAACCCTACTGTGTTTTATCCCGGAATGGGAATATTTTACAGAATTAAAAAAAAAAAAACATAAAATGTTTAATATCTCAGAGTTTTAATATCTCCTTTAGTGGATGGCTATTTTTCTTCACCCTATGGGGTTAATGAGAACCAACAAAGACAGTCCGAAGATCATGTTGACGTTTTTATAAATTATCCCATGATGACATATTAAATAATTAAATTTATAATTCATATACATTTTGTTCTCCTTTACTAAGTTAGAGACTACTGAATTATAGAAAACCAATGACTAAATACAAGATTATGTTAAAAATAACCTTCATTTTCTGCTTTGGATATATAGTTTATATTTTATTTCATTATAACTAACATAGAAGTTAATTGGATGGTTATTGGTCGATAAACTTGGAGTTAAATTCAACTGCAAACACTATTAATGATATGATTCTACAGACACCATATTTCTAGGACTTTTATCAACAAAGTATAATAACATACTTCTCAAACTGTTTTAAGGGGTACATGGAAAAATTCTGAATTGCTTAACATAGCATTTGGCAAATACTATACATAAAATTAAAGGTAGTTTTTTTTTTTTTTTTTAAAGATTTATTTATTTATTCATACAGAACTGGGGTACAGGCCAGAGGCTCAGGGGCGGTGAGAGGCCTCACCAGAGACAGAGTGGGGAGCAGAACAGGCAGATCGACGAAGTACACTGCTGAGGGGAGCAGCGGGCGGTCAGGAGAGGTCTGGCTCGCCATGTGGTCTCCTCCGGGGCAGGCGGCAGGCGGGAATCGAACTCATACGGAAGTGGCTTCAGATTCTCAGTGCTGTGCTTTAACCCGCTGCGCCACCAGGGAGGGCCGGTAGTTTTTTTTTTTTTTTTTTTAATGTAAAGAAGAGAATTAGCATGAGGGCCTCCAAATGGCTTAGATGAGATTTGTTTCTGTGTTTTCTATAGCCATCCTTAAATCATTGATTAGAGAACATTAAAGTAAAATAAAGGAGAAAACTGATAAGATGTATGTTTCTAACTTCCCATGTAGACTTGTTACACATTATTGCTAAACTAGTATTACACTATTTCCTATTTAATACAAAGTCATAAACTAAAATAAAACATAATGTTACATTAAATAAGAAAAAAAATGAAAGAATTATAGTAAAAGAGGTTGGTCAAATTTAAGATGTAGTTCTAAAATTTAGCTTTCAGGAAAGCATACTAGGTAAATTAGTCCAAATCTTCCAATGAGGGAAGCTAGAAATATTGAACAACATAGAAAAACAATATTTGAAGGTGTTAGAGAACTTAAAATACAGCAAGAATTAAGTGACTGGACCCTCCCTGGTGGTGCAGCGAGTTAAAGCACAGCACTATGAAGCTAAATCCACTTCAGCATGGGTTCTATCCCCACCATCCCCCTAGGTAACCCACATGGTGCGGCAGACCTCTCCTGACCCTCCCGCTGCTCCCCTCAGCAGTGTACTTGACAATTTGCCTGTTCTGCTCACCACTGTCTCTGATGAATACTCTCACTGCCACTGCAGCTCTGACCTGTACCCCAGTTCTGTATGCATAAATAAATAAATCTTAAAAAAAATGAATTAAGTGACCAGGAAGTGAGACCACTACATTCAGAACCATGATTGCAAAGGATTTTGCCAGAGTTCCAGTAGAGAATACTGAGATGACGGATGATTAAACAAAAAGGTTTGATAGGCACTATAAGTAACAGGAACAATAGTTTCAGTCTGTGACCTATCAGAAGGAAGGACCATAGGAATCCCCACAACTATTTGGGGGCTCAGTGAGTCTAAAGGGCAAAAATGAAACAGAAGATCACTAGTACTCACAGGAATGGAAGCCATGCCTTTGGTCATTTGAAATTAGTGAGATTAGGTCAGTTCACCCAGAAACAAAAGAAGAGAATAAACAGAGAATGTATGAGCATGGGGTTGGGCCTTAGAAGATGGCAATAAGAATCACTTAACATAATAAAAAAGCAGCTATTTTGAGCCTAACATACATTGTTGCAATAAATCTTTTGTTACTAATAAAATATTAATAATTTATTTTTGAACTCAGTAATAACCTATTTTTGAACTCACTTATTTTGAGCTTACTTATTTTGAACTCATTTCTATTTTTTTATGAAAAAAGCAATATAGATTTTTTCATTACTAAATGGTTACTTGGAAGGTAAAAACAGTCTAAAACCTCTCTAAAATTTGCTATAATAACAGTGAATAATATATTCCATCTTTCTTTTAAACAAAAAAGCTTATTTCCTTTGGTTAGATGGAAAGAATGACAAAGCTTAGGAGCAGGGTCCTGATGAAGCTCATTATCTGACTCCCTACACTAGCAATATTTTTCATATTGTTCCTCTATGGTGATTTCAGATTGTATTATCACATGTAGTATACATTCTTCTTGTTAATTTTGCAGTCTTTCCTTTTAATAATTTCCAGTCTGTTTTTCAAAAACCAATATCCAAAAATCTTCATTTTAAAGTGTAATTCCACTCTGGTTTTCCAGATGCATACTAAGATAATGTTTTTGTAGTATTTCCTCTCTGTTCTCTCTGAAACTTTTCAGGTACTTTTACACTTAAAATATATTTTAAAGGTTCATTGAAATAAATAAGTGTTCAAATATCATAAGTGTTGTTCACTGAAAAATAAATGCAGAAAACCCATTCAATTTTTGAATAACTTTGAGTTACTTTTTAAGGCTATACATTTAACTCTGAGATTAATGTTCATAGTTTATGCTAAGTGTACCAATTAAGTGAACCAGTTAACACCTGCTTTTAACCTCTGAGTGTCAATAATAATAAATCATCACAGTTTTCATTTGGTTACTGAATCTTCACACTTTCATAGTCTGGAATAATTATGTGGTGATCATATAAACATGTTATTCAGGCTTCTAAAAGAGGTAATATATACCTCGCCATATTGTAATGGTATGAATTCACACCATTGTTTCTACTTTGATTTGTAAAATTATTTCACCAAAAGGTTCCACATTTACTTTGCCTTACCTCTATACAGATTACTAGGCATGTCGACTTTTCACAGGTTATTTATGCATTCTAGTCTCCTTGAAAATTTACCACCATTTGTGTTTCCATTTCCTTAGAAAATCGATTGGCGTTATAATGCTCATGAGTTGATAATGGCTCAATTCAGTTTCCAAGATAATATATGGCAGGCTTTCTTCTTCCTATCCTGCCTCTTTGTTTGTTTGTTTGTTTGTTTGTTTTGTTTTCTATTCTGTATTTTTTCAGATGTTTTACAAAAAAAATTGAGGCTTGGGCTTTATTATTATTGTTTTTATTTTCTGCAAGTACTACTTTTTAACATATACTTTTAAGGAAGTGTCATTAGTTTATGTCTTTGTTAATGTCTGGTTTTTTAACAATGTGGGATTTCTTCCCTTAGATGTAGTCACTGTAGCTACTCCTTCATTATAGTCCTTTGTGCTTCATCCCACTCCCCCTTTTCTCCCCTCCTTTTCTCCCTCCACCTCCCCACTCTCCTTCTAGATATTGCTTCATTTATTAATCTCTCTATCTCTTTCTCTATTGGTACATCAGCCATACTGCATTTTGTTCTTTTCTTCCAATGCACTTTGCTTGCTTTGGATTCTAGACTTCTGTGCATGTTGACTCCTTTACCTTAATCATTATTTCCTCTCTGATCTTCCATTTCTTCCTGACAAAAATACTGACTTAGATGCTCCGTAGTCAATAAATTATATTCAGTACAGTCTAAGTTGAAGAAATTAAATTTAATATTTTTATGCTCATTTATTTATGCATACAGAACTAGGGTACAGGCCAGAAGTGCAGGGGCGGTGATTCACCAGACTGAGTGGGGAGCAGAACAGGCAGATCTACAAAGTATACTGCTGAGGGGAGCAGCAGGCAGGTTAAGAGAGGTCTTCCATGCTATGTGGATCACCTCTGGAGCTGGGGATTGAACTCTCACTGAAGTGGCTGTGGCCAGCTTGCAGTGCTGAGTCCTTACCTGCTACACCACCAGGGAGGGCCCAAAATTAATTTTCTTAATAGGATAATGCATCCTTTAAAATTTTCAAATCAAGATGAATAATGCTTTTCCCTGTAAGATGATTGTTAAACTAAATGAAACAATAGTAGTATGTCAAAGACTGCTATATGCACAGCCACCTCATCTTTTATTTTAACTTTACTAGGTTACATAAAAAAAAAAAAACACTTAAGTACCTTTGGTTAACATTGTTTCAATATTTTGGAAGTATATTTTGGATCTCCTGTTATAGTCACCATAGTGCACCCGCCACCCAAGCTCCTGTGGTCCACCATAGTCCACTCTCATCCACCTTGTTCTTGCCCCTCCTATACCCCTTCCCACTGTGATGTATCAGTTCTATGATCAGTTTTCAATGACTGGTTTAAAGGGTTGTCTTCTCTGACCCTTTGTTTCGTTTCTCAGTATTCCGCATGTAAATTGTGTTATTTGAGACTTAGTAATTATCTTTCCAGTTTATTTCACTTTGCATGTTCACTTCCAGTTCTTTCCATGTTGCTGCAAATTGCATGAGTTTTTCATTTTTGATTGCTGAGTAATATTTTACCATGTATGTATACCACATCTTTTGATCCACTTATTTGTATTTAGCCACTGAGTATCTTCATATAGTTTGATTGTGTAAATGGTGCTGCAATAAACACAGGAGTGCAATTTTCCATTTGAATTACTAATTTTATGTTTTAGGGTAGGATACTTAAGTGGAATTTTTGGGTTATGTGGTAGATCAGTTTTTAATCTTCTGAGAAATGTTCATACTGTTTTCCAGAGGGGCTGGATCAGTTTACATTCCCATCAGTAGTGTAAGAAGGTTCCCTTTTCTCCACACCCTGACCAGCACTTGTTTCTAGCCTTTTTGAAGTCTCATTCTCATGAGTGTGATGTGTTGTGTCATTGTGGTTTGATTTGAATTACCCTCATGATAAGTGATGATGAACATTTTTTTCAGATGCCTGTTGTCCATCTGTATGTCTTCTTTGCAGAGTGCCTATTTAGCTCTTCTTCCCATTTTATATTGGGCTGTTTGTTTTCTTTTTGTTTAGTTATATGAGCTTTTAATAGATCTTTTATACCACTTCATTTTCAGGTATGTGGTATGCACATTCAGTAAGGTGTGTCTTTGTTTTAGTTATGGTCTCTTTCACCAACAGTAGCTTTTTAGTTGGATGTAGTCTCAATTGCTTGCGTTCTCTTTTGTTTTCCTTGCTAATGGAGACAAATCTCAAAAGACATCACTGAAGCTTAGTCATAAAGTATTTTGATTTGCTTTCTTCCATGTAATGTATCGGTTCTGGTCTTACATCTAAGTTGTTTATTTTGTGTTGATTTATGTATATGGCACAATGGTCGATTAATTCTTTTTCACATGTATGTCCAGTTTCCTGATCTCACTACCATTTCTGGAAGAGGTGTTCCTTTTACCTCCTATAAGCTGGAGGACATTATCTCCATCTCAATAAAAGAAATGACCACAGTTTGAATCTCTGTTCATTTCCTGAATCTCTGTTTCTTCATTAAAGAATTAGAGCTTTGACTAGGGGGTCGCTGAGAAATGTTCTCATTCTAACATAATTTAGTAATTAAAAAATATGCAGGCCCTCCCTGGTGGCGCAGCGGGTTAAAGCACAGCACTGAGAATCTAAAGCCGCTTCCGCATGAGTTCGATTCCCGCCTGCCCCGGAGGTGACCACATGGCGTGGCAGACCTCTCCTGACCCGCCCGCTGCTCCCCTCAGCAGTGTACTTCGTCGATCTGCCTGTTCTGCTCCCCACTCTGTCTCTGGTGAATCCTCTCACCCTCCGCATCTCTGGCCTGTACCCCAGTTCTGTATGAATAAATAAATAAATCTTTAAAAAATATATGCATACAGAACTGGGGTACATGCAGGGGGTGGTGAGAGTATTCACCAGAGACAGAGTGGAGAGCAGAACAGGTGGACCTACGAAGTACACTGCTGAGGGGAATAGCTAGCGGGTCAGGAGAGGTCTGCTGCACCATGTGGATCACCTCCTGGGTGGGGATAGAACTCATACTGAAGTGGCTTTAGCTTCTTAGTGCTGTGCTTTAATTAGCTGCACCACCAGGCAGGGCCCCATAATTTAGTAATTTTTAAAATAATAAATAAAACTGTGTGTATATATATATATATATATATATATATATATATATATATATATATATATATATATTTCTGCTATGGATTGCATATGACTTTCATAATTATACTATTTGATAATCTAAATGAGCTTTAATAGTGAAATGAACTTTAGTTATTGGTTTCTCCTCTAAAAAATGAAATAGCTATGAAATTGTCATTTACTGAGGTTTGTCTTTCCAAATACTTTATAGGTATACTTTTAAGTAGATTTTTGTTGGTGTTTTCTAAACTTGAGAAAATTCAGTGAATTTCACATTAACATTTCTCAGTGTTTTGGACAAAGATCTGAAGGCATGTTCATTGTATCATTGTCAGTAAACCCATGGTGCTGAGAGCAGCAAACTGAAAGGTAAAGGGCTTTCTATAGGGTAGTGATAAACATAGACTAAATGTTAGTAGGGAGATGACATTTCTTCTAAATTTTCTTATCTCAGTAATGCTTGATAATTTTCTATTTTAATGATTAAATGAGTATCTTAAAATTGCTGCTCATATATGCCTTTTTACTTAGAACAATATATTAGAGAATGTTTTAAAAGTTATAGTCTCTCTGTCCAAAGGTGGAATAAGGAAACTGAAATTTTAAAAAATCATGACAAAGTTTTATTTACAGTTTGTATCTTCAAACTGTGGATTTGCAAACTCTTACTCCCTATGAACTTAGTTTTTTATGTTTATAGGTCTATCCTAAAATTTTAAAATAGGGAGTTTCTAAAGTTTATCTTAATATTTATGCCACATAATACAATGACTGTTACACAGGTTAAAAACTTTTTCAGAAATATAAACTCAATGAAGTATTTTATATGTATATTTGATGTTATGTGTGTTAATTATTAATTTAAGAATATCTCTAAAATCTACAAAAATAATAATTATTCACATTAATTTACCCACCTATTCTTGCATCCATTTATTTAACCAATATAGATGATTACAATGCTTCTGATGTGATGCAAAGTAATGAATAGTATATGGAATATATAATAAATTTAAGAAACCAGAATATTAAGCAATACCTTTTTTTTATACTTGTTAGTAAACACTTTTTTTTTCTAAAACTTGTTAGTAAATATTGACACTTTACCATCACATAAAATCCACTAGAACAGGTAGAATGATTTCTATTTTATGAATGAAGTAGAAGTAAATGGAATAAATGTGTAGTCTTCATCCATGTGAAATGCCATTTAGGAATAAATCCTGTATCTGTTGGCTTACATTTTAGTGATTCCTTGAACAATAATGCAATAAGAATGATACTTATCACTTTGAAAAAAATAATTTAACTCTATCCATGTGTCAAATGTAAGTCATCAAAAACATGTAAGTGCTGGAAAAGTGGCCAGTGTAACTAGGGAACAAAATATTTAATTTAATTTAACTATAAATGTTTTGCATTTAAATAATCATATGTGGATAATGGCTAGTATATCAGTGAATGCAATTCCACACCCTTAAGCATCTGTTTCTTAACTATGTAGGTCAAATTCTCATTTGTTGTAATTTGACTTGTACCATTCTTAGAGATGTTCTAAACACATTGACTTTCAGACTTCATTGACAGTGACTCTCAGTAATACATTATTGTTTTTATTGCATGCCTTTTAATTGCTGTTTTTAAACCCAGTTTCTTTTTCCTCAGCTTTTATTGAGTTTGCCAATCATTTGCATGACTATATAATTGGAAAAGTACAGCTTCTCCTCTCCATATGTGCACATATTTCATTCATGTGACCATGTGCACCAAAGTTCCAGTGAGAATACCCTATTACATTCCCTCTCCAGTTTCTCTCCCCTTATGTTGATGTTGATAAATATAAAGGGTAAAATTTAAGGGTAATGGCTATGTCTTGTCTCAATGTTTTTCCCTAAAAGGTATTAATTAATCACAAAGAGAAACATTTTGATAGTGAAACCTTACAGATATCACCATAGCTAGTGAATGTTAATATCACTTTTATTAACACTTGTTTATATCATGAACACCTTGATTGACTTACTGAGGAGGATCTAGTTGGTGGAAAAATTCAGATAAGAAATATTCTACAAAATAACTGACTTGTATTTTTCAGAGACAACATGATCATTAATGACAAATTAAGATTTGAAGAACCACTATAATTTGGAATAAACTAGAGGAAAAATAATCCAAATACAGTATCGGGTCCTGATAGGATTGTGCAACTGAAATAAGATATTAACAGAAAGCTGGTGAAATCTGAATTAGCTTCAAAGGAAGTTGAGTGAAGGTCATATGAGAACTTGAATATTTTAGAAACTTTACTAAAAGACTATTTTAAAATTAAAAATTATAAAATATTCATTATAAGCTGATGAGCTGTATTATTTTGGCCCTGTATTTCAATATAGAGACATTTTAGATCATTCTGATTTTTCTTCATAATACAAATTTTTTTCTTAGAAAAATGACAAATTATATTTTATATATGCACATATAGATGTTTACACACACATACATACATACATACTTGTTAAAAAAAACTAGTAAAAAATGTTTAACATCAGGCTCAATTAATACATATGAATTGTTACTTCTATTCCATCAAATGCCCAGCAGTCTTTTACTTTTTCTCTGACAAATATCATATTTAAAGCTTATATACATAATACCATCAGTATCAAGCTTTTTATAGTTGTAAATGACAAATATTGCCATAACAATTGATGTAAAATAAAGAGAAACAGCAAAAAAGAGAAAAACTAAAAACCCACATATTTCCTAAACTAGTCAAGAAACCATAAGTGCAGTACAGAACATACAACTCAATTTTTTTAGGAAACTACCAGAGCTTATTTTTTCTAGGACTTCTACATCCATTCAGATGCTGCACAATCTAATCAAAGTGATATATTCTGGTGAATAACTGTAGTTGAATCTTGTTTGAGGAGAAGAGAGACTATTGTCTCTCACCCCAGTGGACATCGTGGCGTAGGTATGAATGTATGAGGTGAATTTCAGTGTCCTTTAGCTTTCCCATTTGTTTTTTTAAAATGCTGCATTTGCTGTTGGCTATTGTACTGAAGTAAATGAGTTCAAAGATCTCTTTTCATTTTCATTTTAACAAGTAGTCATTATAATTATGACTGGTTGAGTATTACTGTTTCCTTAGGGGTATATGTTAAATCAGTACTTGTGGGGCCAGAGACAAAAAGTGTACCCATTTTAAAGGTTGATTTTAATACTTTATAAAATATTCAATAATAATTAATACAATTATGCTTATTGTGATTTAGAATTAATCACTATGGAGCATTATGTAATTAAATCCCTATTAGATAGATGGCATCAGTATTTCAATACTTTAGATTAAGAAACTTGAGCTTATAAACATTAAGGAGGTTTCCTAAGATCACCCAGGCATGTTTCAAGCATGGGAAATCTCACTTTGAAGCCCACCCACCACACAACAAACAGGAGTTGAACATTCATTCAAAATAGATAAAACAATCATCTACTCTTTAAAGAGTTCAGGTTTATTCTTCTTGTTACCACAGGACAAGTGTCAAGGAATAATATGGTTTGTGTTTTTAGTTAACAATGAAATTAACTAGAGCCTTAATTTCTTCCTGTACTGCAAACACCACACATTGCATCTAGCAATTGCTGCTTAGAAAATTACCACAGTTCATCTTTCTATAATAAACATTTATTTTTACCCAGTAATCCTTGGGCTTGCTGGGTAGTTCTGTTGTTCTTAACCAGGCTTGGGTAATTATTATGGCAGCTCTCCTATCCTTCTAAATTCTGATAAGCATTTTTTCAGCCACACTCAGCCTCACTGACTATTGACGATCTGACTGTTGGGACAAAGGGAGTGTTAGGCTTGCTGTCTCAAATCACCTAGCAGAAAAGCCTTGCCTTGTTCGTACTGGGAATAGGACTTAATCTATAGAAACCTAGGAACAGAGTAGGATTATGATTGTTGTAGACAATATTTTATTGGACAAGCAAGGCACATGGCTAGCCTAGATCTATAGGGAGAATAAATACCCATCAAATGTTGATGGGAGATGCAATAAAGTCATATATTAAATGGATATGTGAAGAACTAGAGATATATTTGCCATTAATTTTGCACACACATATCCCTGTATAATGCACTATTCTTCTAGATGAATAATTCTCATCATCTGAATCATTCCAACTGCACAATTTCTATCGTAAATTTATCTGTCCATATATATCCTACATGTCTCTTACTTCTGAGAGTCCACTAGTTCTGGTCGGCCTCTTTGACACAGATGAAAGAATTCAATTTGCAGTTGTAACTTTTGTGAGTGGCTAGATAATAGGCTCTGGAAGATTGATTGGTTTCTACTATAGTCTCAAATGTTCTTTTGTGTAGCAAGTTTGTGAGTTTGTTGTGAGTAAAAAGGGTTTTTTAGATGGATGATTTTAAGATCCACTTTTCTCCATAGGTAGGGGAAAACCTTCTTTTAATATAGCTTGTTAGCTTAAAGAATTAGGAAACTCTAGTATCACCTACTTTGTTCAAGTTTCATCTTTTTTGGTTGTGGCAACAAGAGATCTGTTACTACCCCACCTGTTAACTGCTCTAATGGTTTCTCTATATACGTGTAATTTCTCCTAGCGTTACTGTGAGATAGGTATTATTGCCACATTATTGACAGAATGTGAAATTTGGAGGAGTTAAGCAAATTATCAAGGGCATAATTATATTTTAAGCAGAGTTTGAACCTACTCCACTTGTCATAAAAGATTATTTCCTAAAAATGAAATTGTCCTTTGGATATCTTAGAACAATAAACAGACAATCTGAATAACTTATACTTTTTTTAAAGCAAATATTGATATGTCAAATCAGTTGAATCCTATAGACTCAGAGATTCTAATTTTTGACACCAAATAATTCTTTATTTTATGTTACAACAATATCATTTTAATAATCTGAGTAAGATTTAGGCCTCAAATTCCTGATGCAGAACATTGACCTGTTATTTCACTTATTTCTGTCTCCTTTTTATCCCTCCTATCTTGTTTATTGTATTGCTAATATGTATGATAATATAGTGTTATCACAAATTTTTAAAATTCCCTTTCTAGGTTGTGCATTTTCTCCTTACAACTAGTTACTAATTTTAACACTACTTGAGATATTACCTAACATTTTACCTTTATTGAAATGTTTCACTCCTTGACCATTAATTTGGTATTTATTTCATTTAGTTTAAATATATTATTGCTACATGATACAATATATACTTTAGTTTTCTTGTCCATACACAAGTACTGATAATGACTTGGTTTATTTTGAATTCTCATCCATTCCCTTAGTTTTAAACACTTAGGTTGTTTGCATAACTTGGCTATTTTAAATAGTGCTGTATGAACATTGGAGCACATGTATCTCTTCAAGTTATATTTTACATTGTTGTTAAATACCTAGTGGAATTGCTGGTGGGTCTATCTTTAATACTTTGAGAAACCCCTATACTGTATTCCATAGCAACTGAACCAGCCTACATAATTGTATATGAAGTTTCCTTTTCTTCACTTTCTGTCCAGTACTTGTTGCTAAACTTTTTGTGGTCTATTTTCAAGGTGTGAAATGGTATCTCATTGTAGTTTTGGCATCTCCCTGGTTATGTGTGATGATGAGCATTTTTTTATTTTTCACATGCCATCTGTATGTCTTCTTTGGAGAAATATCTATTCAATTCTTTCTATTTTTTGATTTGGTTATTTGTTTTCTTTTAGTTGAGTTGTATGAGTACTTTGTAGATTTGGATATCAGCCCTTTCTCAGCTGTTTTATGTGAAAACATTTTCTCCCACTCAGTATGGTGTCTTTTTATTTTAACGATAACTTGGTGTAGTCTCATTTGTTTATTTTTGTTTCACTTGCCATAAGAGATGAATACAAAGACATCACTGAAGTCAGTGCTGTGGGATTTTGTTTTATTCATTGTATGTTATAATCTGCCTATATACATGTATAGATGAGTAGCATCATGAGCTAATCTTTGTGTAAGGTATGAGATGGTGATCTATCAGAAAAAATGATCACATTGTATATTGCATGTCACTGTTCAGTTTTCCCAGTAACATATTTTTTGGAGAGTCTCCTTTATCCAATGTTTTTTTCAGGGCTTGTCATAGATTAACTGACCATTGATGTGCAGGTTTTTTTTTTTTTTTTTTCCCCTGGAATTTTAATTCTATCCTTTGCTCTGTGTGTCTGTTTTTATTCCAGTAACATATTGTCTTGATTATTATAGCTTTGTAGGATTTTGAAGTTTGGGAGTTTGTGTTACCACCATTATTCCACTTTTTGTCTGCATTGTTATGAATATTCAGAATCTTTTATGCTGCCATATAAATTTTAGTTATGATTATTTTACTTCTTTAAAGAATCCCATTGGAGACTTGATAGAGGCAGAATAGAATCTATATATCACTTTAGGTAGGATTGTCACTTTAATATAAATTTTTCCTGTTCTTGAGAGAGGAATATGTTTTGATATCTTCTTTATATCTTATTCTACTTCTTTCAACAATATATTATAGCTTTCATCATATAGGACCTTCACCAACTGTTTAAAATATACTTGTGTTATTTATTTGGTAATGTATACTTACCTGAAAGTGATTCCTTGCAGTATTTATGAGATTCAGATAATTTTATATTTTGTTTCCATTTTCAATAATCAGGGGTTTTCCATTTATTCTATGTGCCTCTTTCTGTTCCTCTTTTTTTCTATTAAGCTGAGCTCACCCAAGTATTTGAAAAGCAGATATAAACTAAGAAGGGGACATTTTATCACTTGTAGTGGAGATACTATGAATGTGCTATCAGGGAACTATAGTCGGTTGTGTTTTTGAAAAAAGGACTCTCTTTTTTTGTTAAGCTATGAGTATGGCTTCACCAAGAGAGGTGGTCATGCATCTTACCACCAGACAGTTTTGTTACACCTAAAGGGAACAACAAGGTGGTAGAAATATGATTTATAGCAAAATTGAACTAAAGTACACATTTTATCAAAGTGGATTGGCTATTTATGCATTTTCAGCAAATTCATGCAAATTTAGCAGAGAAATTATCTCAATGACTTAGAATGTGTGCAATGGTAGGAGATACATTCACATCTATTAGTAAAATGTATTAAAGGTACAAAGGTTCTTCTGGTATATCTATAGTTAAATTAGAAGTAATTTGGATATTAATATCATCACATCTACATTTATTGATGATTTGTATTCATATATTCATGATTTAATTTGACACATATTTATTGAGTATTCAACTATGCACTTATTTTGGAAATGAAATAATGATTAAGACAGTATATTTCCTCAATTTTTTTTTGCTTCCAAAGGTAGTGTGAGTATAGGTATTATTGTCCTCATCAGTATTCCTAAAATATTTTCAGAATCTTAAGAAATCATATATGTCACTCAAAGGTGCTTTGAATTCCTGCATCAGTACTATGGCACTGAAAACTTGTAGCAATCTAAAAAAAAATTTTTTTATAGAATGTGGAGGAAAGTTAAAATGTCTTACTGATTATGGTATTTGGGAGATAGGTTGGAGATTTTGTGCCAGCTGGTAGTAGATGGAAGGAAGACCTATGTCTATTAGCAGAAGGATATCTGAGGTAATATTTGTATTTCTCTGAACACAGGAAGGTATTACCATTTAGCAAAAGAAACATTAATGCTTCATAGGAAAATGTTAAACTTTGTATATGTATTATTTTATACTAAGTGTACATGCAGCTCTTTTATGAATAAGTGCATACATAAATATCTGACATAATTTTTAAATATATGAATATATCAGATTCTACATCACTCAATTATGAATTTTTTCCCAAAATTTCAGTTTTATGTGTGCTAGTAGAATTTATACTGAAAGATATGTAAAATGATAAAAATGGTATAAGGCAATTATATCTAAACATAATAATTAGGCCCTATAAGGTAAGCCCACAACTACCAACATACTCAATGATGAAAATCTGAATTTTTTTAATGCTGATATTATATAAGACAAGGGTATGCACTTCCACCACTGTTATTTACCATAGTATTAGAAGACCTAGGCAGATCAGTTAGATAAGAAAAAGATTTTGGAAAGATGAAGTAAAACTGCCATTACTTGCAGATGTCATGAAAAGCAATATACTGAAAATTATATGATGCTGTTGGAAGTAATTGAAAAAGAAAAAGAAGTTGCAAGATATTCCATGCTTATGGACTAGAATTAAAGTTAAAAAATGACCCACTATAAGCAATATACAAATTCACTGCAATAGTATGTCAAAACCCCAAAAGCATTCTTTAAAGAAACAACAAAATTCCTAAATTTCTGTGGAACCAAAAAAAATAATCTGTTATTGCCAAAGAAATTATGAGATTAAAAAAGCAGCTTTATACCACAAAGCTACACTAATCAAAACAATATGGTATTATAAAAGTATCTTCCTGAGATCAATTAAATAGTATTATAAAAGTACCTTCCTGAGATCGATTAAATAGAATTGAGAGTCTAGACATAAACACATACAGTGACTATTTTATTACAAAAGAGCCAAAAACAGATAATGAGGAAATGAAAGTATCTTCAACAAATTACATTGATGAACTGTACAATTGTCAGCAAAATGATGAAACTAGAGTACTATTTTATACCACAGGCAAAAATATTGAAGATATGAATGGAAGATCTGAAAACAAAATTGTCTAGAAGAAACCGTATGTGATAAACTCTTTGACATCAACCTTAGTGACTTTTTATCCCCCCTGTATCCATCTCTAAGTCAATGGTAACACATGCAAAAGTAAATGGTTGGTTCTACATTAAAGTAATAAATTTATTTGCTCATTGAAAGAAATCATCAAAAATGAAAAGACAATGGAAGAAAATATTTTCAAGACATATCAAACAAAGGGTAGCAACAAATAAACAATTCAATTTAAATAAATGAGCAAAAGCAATTCAAAGATATACACATGACAAATAGAAACATGGAAATATGTTCATTACCACTTATCATTAGCAAAATGCAAATTAAAACTACAATGGCTAGCAACTGACATCTCTTAGAATTAGCAAAAGATAAACAGTAAATATTGGAAAGAATGTGGAGAAAAGTATTAGCAAAAGATAAACAGTAAATTAGCAAAAGATAAACAGTAAATATTGGAAAGAATGTGGAGAAAAGTAAACCTTTATACATTGTAGTTGGGAATGTAAATTGGTTCAGTATCTATGAAAAACTAGATGGGGGTTTCTCAAAAAATTGAAAATAAAGCTGCCATATGATCCAGCAATTCTACTTCTGAATATCTATCTAAAAATATAAAATTACTAATTTGAAAAAATACATGCATGACAATATCCATTGTACTATTATTCATAATAGTGAAGATATGAAAATAAATCAAATTCCCATTGACAAATGGGACAGTTATGCATTATTACCATTGCTGAAAAATAAATTATACAAAATATTAACAGAATATACATTATTAAATCACTGTCCTCAGATTATAAGATTTGTATTATTGTCATAGTTTTCCTTCATTTTCCAAAATAAGTTCCATATTGTTGTACAAAAGAAATTATTTTGAACAATGAAAGATAAATGCTTTCTCTGTATGTACAGCCTAATCTTTTTTTAAACAAAGTTTTTTTTGAAGATTGGATTATTTATGCATACAGAACTGGGGCACAGACACAGAGGTGCCAGGGTGGTGAGAGGACTTGCCAGAGACAGAGTGGGGAGCAAAACAGGTAGACTAACAAAGTACACTGCTGAGGGGAGCAGCAGGCAGGTCAGGAGAAACCTGTCATGCCATGTGAGTCACCTCCAGGGCCGGGGATCGAACTCACACTGAAGCTACTGCGGGTAGCTTACAGTGCTGAGCTGCAGCCTGCTGCGCCACTAGGGACGGCCATTCAGATTTTCAAAGCTATTAAACAATCAGAATATCAGATTAACTAGATTTTTTTCCCACCTTGACCATATGGATGTGTCCCAATCTGTGGTGATCACAAGGCCACTCAAATTTTAGATACTTAATGAGCCAACAAGCCTTTTAGATACTGTATCGGAAGTGTGGTATTAGTTACAAAAAAGTCAGGCATTTTATAATAACTTTTCTACATATTTTTCAACTGAAAGAGAACAGTTTCATCTTTCTGGGTTTGCTGATTGTTTAGGTTCACATCAGAAATATATATTGAGTACCTATGAAGAGTCAGGTAACACTATAGATATTGGGAATATAGAGATGGGTAAGAGTTTCTGCATAACTTACAATTAGTAAGGAAGGAAAATGTACTCAGAAAAATGTAAACCTTTTAAAAAAAGTTCTATTTTATCAGAATGAAGAGAGTACTATTTATTGACCCATAGAGGAAAGAAAAATTAACTTTGCTTTGGGGAACATGTCTAATTGTTTGATGACTTTGATGTTTAAAAAAATAATAATAAAAATAAACTCCAAAACAACTACTAATGTAGTTATAAAAGGCAAGTGAACAAGAGCAAGGTTTATGATGATTTCTTCAGGATATGAAATTTGAAAAGAATAAAAAAGTGCTGTGAATTGTGAGACCAATTGTTAAAAACCCATTTAGAGTCTGTACGAATTGAAACAACTGAATTTCCATCATCTTGAAAGCAAATGGTGTGATAGAATATAATCAAAATTCAAACCCATTAGTCGTTACAAACAATACAAAGAATAGACATTGATTGATAAATCATAGTATAAGCAGTAGCAGTAACTATTGAATAATAGGCAGCTGTTATGCATGATTGTAAGAAGCCCATCCATAAACCCTTTGTTAGAGAGATGAAATACTTAACTAGGGATGAGCAGATTTAATTATCACTATTGAGCAGCAATAACAATTCATTTTTTCTTATGAAAATTGAAATTATTTTAAGGATATTTCAATATCAAATTTTGTATTATTTTCACTCCATAAAATCAATATTTTTTCTGAAACTGAAATATGAGAAAAATGTGAAAGAAAATCGAACTTTCAGTAATACTAATCACCACTAATGTAAAAAAGTTGGACAACATTGTAAGATTTGAAAATAAACAGCAACAAATAAATATAGCAATTTTTTTTCCTTAACTGTTCCATCTTCTTGCAATATACAACACTGTTATAACTCTACTATTTATATTATTTCATGATAAATAGCAGTTTCTTTTTTTTTATTATTTATTCATACAGAACTGGGGTACAGGCCAGAGATGCGGAGGTTGAGAGGATCCACCAGGAAAGGCAGAAAAGGCAGATCGACGAAGTACACTGCTAAGGGGAGCAGTGGGCGGATCAGGAGGGGTCTGCCACGCCATGTGGTCACCTCCGGGGCAGGCGGGAATTGAACTCATGCGGAAGTGGCTTAAGCTTCTTAGTTCTGTGTTTTAACCCGCTGCGCCACCAGGGAGGGCCGATAAATAGCAGTTTCTCCTGGAAAAATTATTTATGTTTACTTACTTTGAATTTTTATTTGAAATGTGACCCATATTGAGACAAAGGAAACTGATAATTTAAGAACTATCATTTAAAAGCTAAAACTTAGGCCTTCCCTAAGTTTGCTCCCCACTCTGCTCCCCACTCTGTCTCAGGTGAAGCCTCTCAACGGCCCTGAGCCTCTAGCCAGTACCACAGCTCTGTATGCACAAATAAATAAATCTTTAAAAAAAAAAAAAAGGAAACTTAATTTTCTTTTTCTACTTAAAAAGTTATATACTAGTTTTAACACCCCCAAATTAAAATAGAATAAAGTATTAACATCAATCATATTTATCTTTTATAGTAGTTTTTTTTATATTTCTCTCATTTTACAGATGGGGAAACTGAGGCACAGATACACTAAAAATTGTAGCACTAATAGTTTTATTGCTTTACTGACTTAATTTCCTTTATAGATTACTGTAATTACAAATAATTAATTGTTTGATCATAAATAATTCAAGCAAATTGGATTAAAGGATACATTAGGCCTCTAGGTATTTTTTTGCTAGGATTTGCATGTACTATACATACATATACAGTTAAAACAGTGTGTGATATTGAAGATATATGAGATAAAAGCAAAGTTAACTCAAATTTTGAAGTTTTATTCCTATTGCAACATATTTGCCAAATGTTCATCATCACGCACACACTTGATTTAAAACTAAGGGCTTTTTTCTGTCTCTTTTTCTGTATCCCTCCTCTAATACCCATTTGGAGTATGATCTGAACAAAGAGAAATACTCTACCATTGTGGGATCAGAGAATGTTTAACATGATTCCTATTCTTATACACTAGAGACTAGTTTAAAAGAGATTATAGCAATTAACTGCACCAAACCTAAGGTTTCAACAGGTCTCTGAGATAATTTACTAATTTCATTTCCTTCAATTTGCATATCTAGTCTAATCTTCCTTAAAAACAAAAAACAAAAAAGTCCCTTGCCCCATGCCTGTGTCTACAATTCTCATTGCCTGCTTTAAAAAAAAAAACATTTCAAAATATTTTATTTTGTATTTATGTAAGTTTTTATTATTATTGAAGTAGCACTTGTTTATGATTCTGACTATAATTTAGAAGATTAGGTTCAAACTGCTTCAGATGTTTGCTATCACAACTACCACCAGTCACCCTTAGTCTTCTACCACTGTTCACTGAGTTCCCTCCCTTTTCTGTTCTTGACACAATTCATTCCCTCCCATTAGTATCCTCAAATCTACAAATTTCTAAATTTGTTTTAAAATCTATTTTATTACTTTATTTTGTTTTTACTTTTAGCAAATGAGTAAAATTATCTGATAAATGTTTTTCTCCTTCTGAGTTATTTCCCTTGTCATAATCCAGGTATATCTATGTTGTCATAAATGATAAGATTTCATATCTTTTTATAGCTGAATATATAAATGTATATTTTTTCATTGCATATGTACCACATCTTATTTAGTCCATTCATTTGTCTTTGAACGAAAGTGATAAGGCATTGTTACCAGAAATAGGAGAGACATGAGTTGGAATGCTCATGGGTTGGAATAATTAGAATTGTAAAAATTGCAGTTTCACCCAAACCCAAATAAAAAAATAGAATGTAATCCTAATTAAAGTTTCCATGGTATTCAAATACCATTTTAGATCAGAATAGGGGAGTCAATTTAGATTTCGTGTGTATGAAATGGTTTGTCAAGAACATTGTTGCAATCTTCTAGCAAATAATGTAGACAAAGCCTGGTGAGAATGATTATATCCCTCAGATAAGTGGACTTCTTGTCCATCTTCCCTGGCATTAGATCTATACAATACATGACTGAAACTGACTATGAGACTAGGCAAAATGAGACAAAGGCTTATAGATTTTGGAAAGCTAATGCTGATAACCTCTCCTGCTTGAACCTAGATTCTGATGAAATAACAAAGTACCCCAGATATAACCTCTAACTTCTTAACCTCCAAGTTTCAGAAAAAGCAGAAAATACCACCTCCCTGTTTGTTACTTCCAGAGTAAGGAAACCCCACTTCTTTGCTCATAGTTATCGTGGCATTTCTTCCCTTTATTGATTTTTTTTTTTTGCAGTGACTATTGCTGTTTTAATATTCTAGATAATGGTAAATGTTTATCTCTGTGTGTGTGTTTTCTCTCTTACTCTTCCCTCCATTCAGCACTATAGTGACCTTCTTATTTCATTGTCTCTTTCCTTATATCTATAACTGTAAAGGTGTTCAAAATGCTGAGTTCTTATAGGAATAATGACAGTTGACTAATCCTAACCTTCTCATACATGTTGTGGACATTACAAATCAGTGTGAAATTAGAATATTTTATAAGTCTGTATCTCTGTTTGTTTACTAGGACCTAAACTGGGTAACTCAAAGTATAGAAATTTATTATCTCACTCTTCAGAAGGTTAGAAAATGAGGGAACATTACAAAAATTTATATGAAACCACAAAAGACCCCAAAACCCCCCAAAAATCTTGACAAAAAATAATAAGGTGGATAGTTCATATTCCTGGGCTTTAGAATAATTAACAAGGTTATAATAATCAATACTATACATTATCGGAATATAAATAGACACACAGACCAATGAAATAGAACTGAGATCCCCAGAATAAACCTTACTTATATAGACAGTTAACACAATAAAGTAATAAAGATTATATAGTGGAAAAAGGAAAATATTTTCTAAAGCTTTAGAAAACTGAACAGCCACAGCCAAAAGAATAAAAATAGACTACCATCTCATACCATACACAAAAAAATAATTCAAAATGTACTAAACTCTTGGTTGTAAGACCTGAAACCATAAAAATCCATAGAAGGAAATACAGGTAAAACATTCCAGGACCTTGAATTCAGGGATGTCTCTGGGAATTCTACCCCAACTACAAAGGAAAACAAAAGCTAAAGTAAACAAGCAGGATTATATAAAATAATAGTGTTTTTGCAAAGGAAGGAAACAATCATTTAAAGAAATAGCTATTCTATTTGTCTTTTCCTAAATTAAATTTCAACTCGTTAAAATTGATCTGTAAAGTTTATCTACTACTTATTGCATATTGTGTAACAATATTGCTTATTATAAGTATCCCCACTTCCCCAAAGGCATTCTTTGCTCAAATTAGCCTAGTTTCTTCACTACTCACTTACTTTCTTAATCTCCATTGTTACACTCTATACCTTTACTCCTATCGTTCATCATAAGTGAACGCTATGCCACATGGGTCCCTCTCTATTAGTTATCCATTATGTCTCCCACAGCATTCTCCCATTTGGCTATCTGCAGCCATGTACTGAATACGATCATTATCTTCTAATGGTGAATGTTATGTCCACATGATGCTTTGCTTCTTGACTGTGTCCCTTTACCATTCCTTTAGAAAATTAAGAATAGAGCTTTCCTGTTAAAAAACCTGGAGCTATTCTTCAGCCAAACCCATATTTATGTAAATTGGCAAAGCAGAATCCTTTCTTTTGAAGCAGACTTTCTTTTGAAGTAGGTAATACACCCCCCCACGCCCCTCAGGGATAAGTTATATTAAAGGTAACAAAAGGTCTTAGCTATTCACTTAAGTTTTTGTTTAAAATCAGGGCCCCCTTTTTTATATTTACCTGATCAAATTGTATCTAGAACGTTTGTGTTTGCCTTTTGTCTCTGTAGATTAGTCCATGAATTCCACAGCCCTGCATTCCATACTATATTTCTGCACCACAGAGATCTACAGACCCAAGAAAAGTATCTAAGTCATTTGGAGCATATGTTAGCCATTTCAGTGTTTTACTGTAAGCACTCAGGTGTAAGTGGGATTTTATATTGGAATCTCGCATTAAACAGTGAGTGGGAACACTCAGCAAAGCTTATTGCTGTTAAACATATGCCTCAAGCCATCATGTGCTATTTCTTCCTTGTTCTTTCTTCCCTTTTTCTAGGTTGCTGAATTTGAAAATACTCTCTCAGCTATTTTTACCATTCCTGAAACTCTCCTCACAGAGTATTCTTTCCTAAATCCAAAGTTTCCTTGATTAAATATTATTCAAGATGTTCATTAGGGATTGAATTCTATGATTCTGAAGGAATGAAATAGAGAAATATTTATCACTGCTTAGAAACACTATTAATCATGAGAAGTTGTATTTTTTTTTTTTGCAGACACTATTGCTGTTTTAGTATTCTAGATAATAGTAAATGTTTGACTTTTAATTCAATGCCACAACAATTCTTGATGGTCTGCGCCATGGAGTGATAGGGATGAGGATGCCATTAGTGTCTGACTCTCAATAAGCAATGCAAGTGACAGATTTAGGCTGAAATATAAAATTTCCCTAGACAGAGTATTGTCAATATTAGTGTAAGATGGTCACTAAGAGAGGAAATCTTAAGAGGAAGATTTGCTAAAGCTTCCCTTCATCACTTTTTCATCATGTCACCATGCATTATTGGGAGACATAAAAGTCATAAGTAACAGAAGTATACCATATTGTTAGCAGATAAACTCAAATCTAGATTGCCTAATATCTCCTACAAAATATAAACTCATGTATTTGCAGGTTGAGGTTACATTTGAGGTTATATCCTCTGAGAAATTGTTATATTTCTCCATTATCACAAGTACTTAAGAAAAAAAGTTGATTCTAAACCCTTTATTCAGTCATATGCCCAGTCATATGGTGAGTTATTCTTTAGATTTAAGGACTTAATTACATTACTAAATTGAAGCCTAGTACAAAGATTAAAAATAATATTAGAAAGTCTGTATTCATGTGTAGAAATTAGAAAGTCTGTATTCATGTGTAGAAAGACTAGTAAAGATTTAGCAAAACCCATTGCAATTATCTGTGTATATAGATATACTTCCAAATCACTTTTCTAGATAATGTGGTCTAAATATAATTAGTTATTGTGTTAAGAAGAACATTGGATATTACAGTTTTAGGGAATAATTGTTTGAAGAACTTCAAGTCCTTTTGCTCATACTATCCCCATTTAAGACTCTACCTGCCCCTGTAAATTTTGTTGTTGAGTTGGCTCTTGACTAAAGACATACTTTAAGAGACTCTTGATTACCCTTGCTTTATGCAGTTGTTGGAGATGCCTTCCAGTAAATCCTTCAATCCTTTCAAGCATTTTCCAGATCTAAATGGTAAAAAATGATATATATCTTCTTTGTTTGTTGACTGCTTGTGTTTATAATCTCAACTCAACAAACTGCCAGTGGTGGAACAATGAATAAGTTACTAAGTGATCATAACTTATTATAGTTCTATAATTATCATTATTCTTGTTACTACTACTATCATCAAGAAAATTAAGATACTTCT
Source organism: Condylura cristata (assembly GCF_000260355.1). Classification (NCBI taxonomy): domain Eukaryota; kingdom Metazoa; phylum Chordata; class Mammalia; order Eulipotyphla; family Talpidae; genus Condylura; species Condylura cristata. The sequence goes on along the minus strand of NW_004567107.1, from coordinate 60,726,501 downwards.
TTATATCCTTTGATAAAAATAAATGTTGACCTGAAGAGCTTTCAGCATCATGCTTCTGTTTTAGATTTGACCCCAAAAGCTGAGTGAAATTCTGACACTTCAGTAACTTTTTGGAGATGAGAGAACTACATATCTATGGTAGTATTTCCTTTTCATTTTAACCCAATTGTGTCTATATGTGAAAACTGGCTACGTACTTATTTAAATTTCATTATTTGTGTAAGACATTTCTTAAATTAGATAATGGATAATCAGCATACAAATAATTACAAGTAGGCAGTTCAAATTGGTCCTGATTAATTTTTAAAAACTTCATAATTGAAAATTAAAATAAAATGCATGTCATAAATGTTCAACTTTATATTCTTAGATCTTATGGTACAAAATAAATCTGAGTTAATATATAAAATGTGTATAGTCATGGAGTGAAGTGTTTCTGTCTAACTTAGTTTTTAATTTTTGAAATATTCAGGTCACAAAAATACATTAAGTCACAGAAGAAAGCAAAAATAAACACTAGTTTTTGCAGTCACAAAACAGTGGTGCCATAAGTAGAGGGGAGATATAGGTAGACTTTATTGGCTATTCAATTTTATTGGTCAATCATTGCATCTGTTTTAACAGGAAGCAATCTATTAATTTCTTTCCAATTTTTTTATATAATAGTTTATTTTTACATCATTTTGTGCATTTTTTCATCTCAGTTGTAATCCCCATGGGCTTCCCATCACCAAGTCACCCTGTGTCATCACCATAGTCCAGTGCATTTTCCTACCCTCACTGTTTTTGATCCCATTCCTCACTCTACCCCCATAAAAGGTCTCTGGTATATAGCTGTTAATTATTATTATTAAGTTCTCACCTGGCTTGTTATACTCCTGCTATGAGTGAAACCATCTGGTATTTTTCCTTTTCTTTTCTTTCTTATTTCACTAAACACAATCTTCTCCAGCTCCATCCATGTTGCTGAAAAAGACACATGTTTCCTTTTTGGTTGCTGAGTAATATTCCATTGTGTATATGTACCACAACCTTTTAATCCAGTCATCCACTTTTGGGTATTTGGGCTGTTTACATGACTTTTCGATTGTAAATAAAGCAGCAATAAACATGGGGGTGCAGGTATCTTTTTGAATCTATGTTTTTATGTGTTTTGGGTAGATACCTAGGAGTGGGATTGCTGGGTCATAGGGAAGCTCCATGTTCAGCAGTTTGAGGAACCTCCAAACAGTTTTCCATAGTGGTTGTACTAGTTTGCATTCCCACCAGCAGTGCAGGAGAGTTCCTTTTTCTCCACATCCTCGCCAACATTTGTTGTTTCAAGTTGTTTGAAGATGTGTCATTCTCACTGGGGTAAGGTGGTATCTCATTGAGGAGGTTTTAATTTGCATCTGCCTTATTACAAGTGATGCTGAACATTTTTTCATATGCTTGTTGACCGTCTGCATTTCTTATTTAGAGAAGTGTTGTTTTTAGCTCTCCTGCCCATTTTTTCTTGGTGTTGTTTATTTTTGTTGAGTTTCATCAGTTCTTTTTATATTTTATGATCAATCCTTTATCACTTGTTTTTGTGTGAGAAAATTTGATCAATCCTTTATCACTTGTTTTTGTGTGATAAAAATTTAAAAATTTTTCCCAGTCAGTGGGATGTCTGTTTTTTTTTTTTTTTTTAATGTGTCTTTTGCTGTACAGAAGCTCTTTAACTTGATGTAGTCCCATCTATTTATCCTTGCCTTCACTATTGTTGCATTGGGTGCTATATTTTTTGGAGTGGGGTTTCATCATGACAAAATTGTGGAGTTTCTGTTTGTCTGAAAATGTCCTTCATAGAGGAAGGAGAGCTTTTCAGCATAGAGTATTCTTGGTTGGTATTTAATGCTTTAGAGTTTGTTGAGTATGTCCCTCACTCTCTTCTTGCCCATAGTGTGTCTTCAGAGAAGTCTGATGTCCGCCTGATTGGTTGCCCTTTATAAATTGTTGCCTCCCTCTTATCATTCTCATATCTTTTCCTTGTCTTGTTTTCTTGGTAGTTTTACTAACTATAATGTGTCTTTTTGTATTTCTCCTGTCATCATGGTAGTTTGGTGTTCTCCTTACTTCTTGGATATCTACTTTCATCTCCTTCATATTAGGGAAGTTCTCTTCTGTTATCTCTGTGAGTATTTCTCTATTCCTTGGCTTTTCTCTTCACCTTCTGGGATACCTATAACTCTGATATTTCCTTTCCTATTGATGTCAGATATCTCTTGAACTGTTTCTTCATCCTTTTCCTTTTTACTTCTCTTTCTTTTTTAAGATTTATTTATTTTTACATGCAGAATGGGGGTATAGGCCAGAGATGCAGGGATGGTGAGAGGATTCACCAGAGTAAGAGTGGGGAGCAGAACTGGCTGACTGATGAAGTACACTGTTGAGGAGAGCAGTGAGTGGGTCAGGAAAGGTCTGCCACACCATGTGGCCACCTCCAGGGCAGGTGGGGATCAAACCCATGTGGAAATGGCTTTAGCTTAGTGCAGTGCTTTAAACCCCTGTGCCACCAGGGAGGGCCTCTTTTTCTTTTTTAATTCTCTTCATTTCCATGTCTTTGAGTGGCAATCTATTAATTTTTAAGCCATTTAAAAATCTTAGAGTTATGAAAAATCTAACATTCACTGTAATAAGATTGGAAGGTTTTTTTAAAAAGTAACTTTGGATGCTCTTGTTTTTCTGAAAATTTAGGTTATTGTAAGAAATCCAATATTTGTTGTTAGGTTATTAAGGAGTCTCATAATTTAGTAATGAAAGTTAATGAAAGTCGTCACGCTTATTTCCTTTCTTACAGGTTTACTTGAATAAAATGTTTTGTTGTCTTACATCTTTCATTTCCATAGTGGTCTAAAATAGAGGGATGCAAAAATAAACTGCCATAATGTCAAACCTTTAGTTGTTTTACTTTAAAGTTCCCAATCAGATTATACCTTATTAATGATAAAAACATAGGGGTGGAATTATTTGACAAAAGGTTTCAATATTGGTAGGACTACAGTTTACGTTATTAAAAACCTGACCCTGTGTTACTGATGATTATCATTATGCATTTTACTTCCATCATCTCTGGAAATCCTAAAAAACCCAGTAGTCTATGTTGTACAAACAGTAGCACCATGTGAGGGAATTGAGTGTGTACTATATACTATATGCCAAGTAAAAGGTTTAAACATTCAACAAATAAAGGAATTCACAAAAAAAAAAAAAAAAGGGCCGAGGTTTTTTTTTTTTTTTTTTTTTTGATTAATGTTATTTTTCCATCCTATTTTTAATTTTTATTTTTGGTGTATTAATTTTTTGAATTGTCATTGGTATTGCTATTACAACATTGTATGCTTAGGGGTGTAGGATCACATTCTCAGGAATATGTTACCACACCCCCCACCAAGACCCTGAAAGTCCACCAGAGGAGTCCATTGCCCGCCCCCTTTGATCTTTCCCCTCTGCCTCCCTCTTTGATAGCCTCAACTTTACAGCAAGATTTTTAGGGTGTAGATTGATTTAGTTTTCTCTGACCCTTAGTTTTGTTTGTCTGTATTCCACATATAAATGATACCATCTGGTATTTGCCTTTTTCCTGACTTATTTGTCCAGTAAACATTTCATATTGTGCTAAGTAAAACAAGCCAGAAGGAGAAAGAGAAATAACAGAGTGTGTCAGGTATATGTAAAGAAATAGAGAAACCAAACAAAGGGTCAGGAATAATCACAATTTAAAACTAACTCTTGAAAGCTGATCTGCAGGTATCACAGGGGCTGGTTGAGAGGGGATGAGAGTACAGTGGACCACAGTGGAGGACTGCAGTGCTATGGTGACTGTACCTGAGCTGGGAAAACTGATACTGTCAAAACACGAGTAAGGATACAAAAAAAAAAAAAAAATCAAGAAAAATAAAGCAATCTTGTACGGGAAGGGCAGGAGGAATCTGAATATATATATACAGATGTTGTGTTTGCACACTCACAAACACAGCATATGTGTGTATATAATTTTATTATATATTGTATAGCTTATAATATAGTTTATTATATTATATAATTGTATTATATAGTTTATTATATATTGTATAGTTTATATTATATACTAATATATTAATATACTATATTATATATGGCTATATAGTTTATTATATACTTTACATGCTATAACAAGAAATTCTAAAGGGTACTATTTTAACAAGAATTATTGCTATGCATAGTTTAGGTTATAGGGATAGAAAAGGGCTCTCACATATTCCCCCAGAGGATCACTGATGCGTTTCTGCAATCCCACCATCCACCTGGGCTGCTATCACTTTGTTTCAAGAACCAGATAAAGTCTTCCAGGGGTGAGAGGCCTGGGAAGAATCTTTTAGTCATAAGTTTCACCTACTCAAGAAAAGAGAGGAATAGTTCCAATTAGACTAGAATGGGGAGGATTGTCGGAGCAAGGAATACATAATTAGGAAGAACCTGTTCCAAACTAGAAAGGAAACTACCTTACAAAACTGACTGTTTTACCTCTCAGAGCAGCTCTCCTGCTTTCTGAGACTGCCCACTGCCTCGTGCACTGTTCTGCCCTGTCCCTTCCTATTAAGCTTTGTTGCTGGCTTCATTTATTGGTGCCTCATGAAGTTCTTTTCTGGAGCAACACCACGGAACTTCTAACACTGCCATCCCAATATAGGCAATGCACAATATTAGGATTGGGGAAGATCACATAGGAAGAGAATAAATACAGAGATGGACAAACATTTTATTATAAAGGTAATATGGTGGCCATACTTGTGAGGATGACAGAGTTTCTTGAGGCATTCTTTTGTGTTCACTAGCAAATCAGAGAGAAAAAGATTCTTGATTAAGTATAAAAATTGCTACATCGATACTTTCATATTATGGGCACTATATATACTACATTTAATACTTCAGTGGATCTTTTAAGAATTAGTAAGTCTAGTGTACTCCATATTCCCTTGCTTATTAATCGGGATTAATACTCCTCCAAATTAACTAGGGATACCTCCTTAGCAGCTACTAATACAGTTGTGTGTAGTTAGGGTGAGTAGCAGGGAAACAGTGATTTTTTTTTTTACTAGTATGGAATGTATTTATTGTAGTGAGTTTGTACTATTTCACCAATATACCCTCCTTCCTCCACCAAGAACTTGGCCTACCACCATTCCACTTTTTGCTTCTCTATATTTGCCTACTTTTTATTCTAATGTAGAGAGACAGTGCAGTATTTGCATTCTGGTTCTGATACATTTCACCTAGCATAATGTTTTCCAGGTGTATCCATGTTGTTGCAAAAGGAATAATTCCTTTCTTTTTTTTCTGCTGAATAATCTGTATCCATGGTTGGACTACTGTGAATGATGCTGCAATGAACAGGGGTGTGGAATGCAATCTTAAAAAGGGTTTCCTTTTGTTTCTTTATGAGAATTTGTGTCAGCCTGATTATGAAGACTGATTTAAAAAATTGTAGAGAACACAAGTGAAAGCAAGAAATTAATGAGAAGGTCAAGCCTTTTTGACAGCTACTCACCAATTAAGAGACCCTGCTCCCTCCTTCCCCCTGAGAAATACAAGGATAGTACCAACTCTCCACTCTACTTCCCCTGATAGGAGACTTGATCATTTCTGTTCTATTTCAGTGTGTTTCTGTAAATCAGGTACACGGTAGCATTTTATTAAGAATGCTGGACTTGAATTTGGGTCTAGATAATAGTAATCTTTGAGCAAGTCACTTGTCCTTTCTTTGTCTTTGTTTCCCCTGTGTTTAAAATTAAAAAACCTACAATATTTAGATTTTTTTCCACCAAAATGTTTCCTTCTACTTCATTCCGTTATGAACAAGAAATGATATACTATATATAGTAGTGTTTTGAAGAGCATAAAGCATCATTCAACTATCATTAGTTATTATTATACTTATGGTTATTTTTAGCAAGTAGGGCCAGAATAGCTGGATGCAGTGATGTCATTTGATCCAGCCTGATTCATGACTGTTCCAGGAAGTTTTTGGGAAAAGTTTCAAATATTTGTATCCATTTTAGTGAAGTTTCAATTTCAAATTTGAATTGCTTTTCTAGACTGTTGATAATAGAGACCCATTCACATGGTTTTAACTGTATTGCACTTTTCTGTGTTCTTTAAAGATGCAGAGGAAGTAAGAAGTGTAGACTTCTGTAATGTGTTTGCTGCATAGTACCATAGCAGAGAATACATTTGATTGAAGGATGATTGGGGAAAGGGAAACTGAATTAAGAACATTGTTACTTTCCAGGAAGACAAAAAAGCAATAAAAATGTTGAAGATAGTATAAAGGAGAATTAGTAAAGGGATAAACCATATGATAAGTGAATTTTACTAATATTAAGATTTCTAAATCACTGAGAACACATTTGACACTATATATAAAATTTGCCTGCCTATAATATTTTCTTGTTAAGGGAAATATATCAGGGATCTCTATATAAGATACTGAAATTTCTGTTCTCCCACTGGAAATATCATGAGATTTATCAAAACACAAGCCAATATAATTCTACACTTCAATGAGGATATAATAAATATGTTAATTGAATCTGGGGCAGAGGCCCTTTTCATTTTGTCAGCCACTGGACTACAAATTAATTATGAGTTCTTCTTTTCCTACATTAAAAGCAAAGGTTTTATAGCCATATAGTTGAAAGGCCTCAAGTGGCTATATATCCATGCTGCATTGTGTAAGGGATTGCACCAATGTTAAAAATATTTTGGGGTTCTTTGCATTACTGTCTTGGGATTCTCTATGTTAATCTAGATCATTTTATAGCTATAGCAACTAAAGAGCTATAAAGTGAGCCACCAAGAGAAACTCATATAATAAAATATGAAATTAGATGCTCCCCCTAAAGTATAAACTACATCTGAAACGTGAGCTGGGTACTTTGTTAGGTACATACATTTTCAGAACTCACTGGGGTGCCATTTAGCACATAGGAGCAATTCTTGCAACTTCCCAAGAGGTCTGACAAAGTGAATGAGTTCCTCAAAGTGCCTGTTCTTTACTCTTGGGAACAACTGGAGTTAGTAGAATCTGACTGAATAAATGGCTTCTCTCTCCCTATGTGTTAGCACAGTGATTGCAGTCAAATTGATTTTCCCATTCTGCTAACTAGAGTAGTGGGGAGAAATAATCTAAAACTTGCATCTGAAGGCTTTGTGCTATGTTTCCTTTTAATTGTAGTCATTTTGTGGGTAGTTAAGATTCAAGAACTTTTGGGAAGCAAGATGATGAACTGGCTGGATGAACAACAGATAATTTTTTAATTAGTTTATTTATTCATACAGAACTGAGGTACAGGCCAGAGGTGCAGGGGTGGTGAGAGGATTCACTAGAGATAGAATGGGGAACATAACAGGCCGACCTACAAAGTACACTGCTGAGGGGAGCAGCAGACGGGTTGGTAGAGGTCTGCCATGCCCTCCTTGGTGGGGATCAAATTCATGCTGAAATGGCTTTAGCTTCTTAGTGTGTGCTTTAACCTGCTGTGTGCGCCACCAGGGAGGAGGGCCCAGGTAATTTTTTTGTTTGTTTGTTTTATACCTCAGAATTTCATATCATTCTCAGATAGAAAAGAACCTTTCCTGGCATCCTAAAATTACATATGATTTCTAGTATATCAAGGAATAATGTAAATAGATTATATACTCTTCCATACCAAACCCATAGATAATTGCTTCAGTTGATTGCTTGAAATAACTAACAGTTATTTGAATATCTGTCAATTCAAATAAAAAAAAATTAATTAACAGATACACAATTTCATTAACATACATTAAATGAAGTGTTTTTATTTTTAAACTGATAATGAACTTTTCTGTTTTTCTATAACAAAAGTTCATAATTACATGCTCATTATAAGGAATAGTAATGATAATGCTACAAATGTTTAATATTACTCTTGTGTTAATTACCAATATTAGAATTTTGGCATTATCTAACACATGAAAAAGAATGACAGAACTCAAATGGAGAGAGTAAGGAGAAGAGGGTAAGGGTGAAAATTCTGGAGTAGATTCACCTATGATGAATATCTTGTCTTACCATTCACTATCTAGATGCACTTGGGTAATTGTTTAAGTTCTCTAATTCTTTTTCTCTAAGTATGCATGCTGCACAATAGTCCTTTTTTTTTTAAATTTCTGTGTGTACTTTTTATATCTTTGTTTCTCCCAGGTTAATCCCCATTGAGTTACCTGCAAACTATAATCATAGTCTCTTCTGCTCTTCCCTCCCCTGTTCTGATTCCTCTCCCTTTCTGAATAACCCTTATTTATCTTTTACGTGCTAATTTTTGTTTGTTTGTTTTCCCTGATCCCTTGTCTGTTATCTCTATATTCTTCTTATAACTGAAACCATTCTATATTTTTTTTCCTTCTGACTTAATTTGACGAACATAATCTTTTCAAGCTCCATCCATGATGCTGCAAATGGCATGAGTTTATACATTTTGACTGCTGAATAACATTCCATTTTGCATATATACCAGATCTTTATTATCTAGTCATATGTTTGCACATTTAGATTATTTTCATATCTTAGTTATTATAAATAGTACTGCAATAAATATAGAAATGCAGGTTTCCTTTCAAATTAATGGTTTTGTGCTTTTGGGTAGATTCCTAGAAGTGTGATTTCTAGGTCATATGGTAACTCCAAAGTGGAGTTGACATTCCTCATATATTCATGAACCAGTGAGAACGAGAACGGGCCATATTAAAACAAAACAAAACAAAACAAAACAAAAAACTGGCAACAACAAATGCTGGTGATGATATGGAGGAAAAAACCCTTCTTACACTTCTGGTGAAATACAAAATGATATTATTACTAGTTCTAATACTTCTTAAATTATATTTGCCATTAAATTGAATTATGCAGCCACAATTGTTAGCATAGTGTCTGATACATAGATAGAACACATAAGTGTGAATCAAGGTTGTCTTTGCTACAATCATGTTTTCTTATTTTTCCCCCATAGACTTTTTTTCCCCTTAGTTTTATTTATGCATACAAGAACAGGAGTACAGGCCAGAGGTATGGGGGTAAGAGGGTTCACCAGAGATAGAGTTGGGAAAGAACAGGCAGATTGACATAAATATACTGTTGAGGGGAGCACCAGGTGAGGCAGGAGAGGTCTGTTGTGCCATATGGGTTAGCTCCATGGCTGGGGATCTAACTCACACTGCAGTGGCTGCCTATAGCTTCATAGTGCTAAGACTTAACCCTTTGAGGCACCTGGGAGGCCCAGTGTATTTTATATTAAACTATGTTTTAGTTGGATTTTAAAAGCAATTTAAGGTATTGTTAGGATAGAAATTTCTCCCTCCATTTCATGGATGACGAGTGTGAGGCTTAGTATGATTAAGTTATTTGAATATTGCTACACAAGTGGCAGAATTTGGGAACAAAATCATGGATCCTTTTTCCTTTCCCAAAACACCACTTATGCATTGCAAATCTAGCACTCTCATAAATTTCATGCCATTATTCTTTTTAAAGTTTTAATTTATTCTAAAAAAATAACCTGTTCTTTTAATGATTAATTATGTGTTTTTGCCTCTATTGTCTGCATGTGGTACCAGATAGTAGATGTGAGAACTTACATAACTTAACCCTCTAATACTATTTCCCTCATGTGTAAAATCAAAATTCTTAGGATTCTTATTTAAAAGGCAAATTGAGCATTAGACTTCTTTCTTGAATATTATTTTTTGAATGTTCTTTCTTTGAGTAAACTTACTACTTGATTCTTATATACATTACAACTTGGCGTCAGTGACATTTATTTGATGTAGATGAATTTGTTCCCTGGGGATATCTATTTATAGAGAGATAAATTAACTCACAGGAAAAAAAAATGTAACTTTATACTGAGTAGTAATAATGGATTTCATAATAAATAATGAAACTTACAGATTTTAGCAAACATTTTAATATTATATTTTAGCTACTTTTGGAGCAGAATACTTTTCCTGTTTCTTCTTTTTTTGCAACAGGAATACATGCACATAATAGAAAATTTATAATTTATGAAAAAACAAACAAAAATTCAGGTAGCTCTACTTTGATCATTTTCTTTTTTCTTCTCACTATCCATTGCATCCTTATGGCCTAAACTTGTGAATATTGGAATGTTAGTTCTCAGTCCTTGGAAGTCTTTCCTCTCAACTCTGTCAGATAATTTCATTAGGTTTTAGGATTTTCATATTACCTGTGCATGTTGACAGCTCTTAATTCTTAAGAAATTCTAGGTTCTTATGCCTATCTTCTTATTCAACTTGTTCACTTGTATTTCAAATAGAAATTAAACATATTCATAATCAATTTCTTGATCCTACTATATTAAATACCATTGATCTACTGAGATCAAAACTTTGGGATTAACCTTGATCCTTTTAGGGAATCCCTGTCTTTCCAACCTCATTTTAAACTCATCAACCAGTTCTCATTTTTTTGTCACTAAAATGTGCCATGCAGTGTATATTCTGTTTTCAATACTATCATAATAACAGTATCAAAACTCAAGTCAGATCATATTACTCTTTGTATCAGAAACATTTGTGACTTTTCATTTCACTCATAATAAAAAGCAGAGTCCTTAAGCTTCCCCTACAAAATAGTGCCTGAGTTGCGCATATTTCTGTCCTGTGTTCTTCATTGCAGACACATTGTTCTCTCTTCTGTTCTAAAGTGAGAACATATTTCTGACTTAGGACACCTGTAATGTCTGATAAGTACAGGGATGCCTTCCTCAAATACCCATATGACATTCTGTTCATTTTCTTCAGACTCTTTTTTTTTATTTTAGTAATAATATAATAGTTTATTTTTACATCATTTTGTGTATTTTCCCATCTCAGTTGTAATCCCCTTGGGCTTCCCATCACCAAAACACCCATGTGCCATCACCAAAGTCCAGTGCATTTCCCTCCCCTCACTGTTTTTGATCCCATTCGCCACTCCACCCTCATAAATTATCTCTGGTATATAACTGTTTATTATTATTATTATTATTATTATTATTATACTCCTGCTATAAGTGAAACCATCTGGTATTATTCATTTTCTTCCTGGCTTAACTCACTAAACATGATCTTTTCCAACTCCATCCATGTTGCTACAAAGGACATGTATTTCTTTTTTTTTTTTTTTTGGTTGCTGAGTAATATTCCATTGTGTACATGTACCACATTTCACTTTTGGGCATTTGGGATGTTTCCATGTCTTTCCAATTGTAAATAAAGCAGTAATAAACATGGGGGGGTGCAGGTATCTTTTTGAATTTGTGTTTTTGTGTCTTTTGGGTAGATACCTAGGAGTGGGATTGCTATGTCATAGGGAAGCTCCATGTTCAGCAGTTTGAGGAACCTCCAAACAGTTTTCCATAGTGGTTGTACTAGTTTGCATTCCCACCAGCAGTGCAGGAGAGTTCCTTTTTCTCCACATCCTCGCCAACATTTGTTGCTGCTAGTTGTTTAAAAGATGTGCCATTCTCACTGTGGTGATATGGTATCTCATTGAGGTTTTAATTTGCATCTCCCTTATTACTAGTGATGTTGAACATCTTTTCATATGCTTCTAGGCCGTCTGCATTTCTTCTTTGGAGAAGTGTCTTTTTAGCTCTTCAGCCCATTTTTTGTTGGGGTTGTTTTTTTTTTGTTGAGTTTCATCAGTTCTCTGTATATCTTTGTGATCAATCACAAAGTTTAGTGTGATAAAAATTTTAGTGTGATAAAGTTAGTTTTGTGTGATAAAAATTTTTTTCACAGTCAGTGGGATGTCTGTTTGTCTTTTGTAATGTCTCTTTTGCTGTACAGAAGCTCTTTAACTTGATGTAGTCCCATCTATTTAATCTTGCCTTCATAATTATGGCATTGGGTGTTGTATCTTCAAATATGTCGCTGAAGTGTATGTCGTGTAGTGCTTGGCCCATCTTTGCTTCCAGGTATTTTATGGTTTCTGTTCTTATGTTTAGGTCTTTAATCTGTCAGAATGTTAACTTCTATGAAAGTTGTCTTTTTTAAAAATAATTTTCATTTTAAGTAATTAGGTCATTGAAAATATGCTGCACATGTTTATTATTTAAAAACTGTATACATACATTAGACATAGTTTGATTCTTTGGGCAGAATTGAAGTAAGTGTAGTTTATTTATAAGGTTTCAGTAAACTTGGAGGGAAATTTGTACATCTTTGAAAATTTTTTACCATTATCTCTTAGAAAATCTTTAGGTTGAAAAACAGTTAAAGATTTTTATGATGTCTTATAGTAATTAAACTTAGAATGTTGCAAGCAAAATTTATTGTCCTCAGTTCAGTGTTAAGAATTTTAAGGTTTAATAACATCTCTTTAGAGAACTCATCCTATGTTACTGTAGAGCCACAGATGGAAGTACCTGGAACAGTGAAGTTTAGCATTGAACTGTGGAGCTTGGTTTTCTTTACTAATTTATTACCGTTTTCCAGGCCAATTGCTTATAATCCTTTATTACAACATCTAGGGAACATGGAGAGCTGTCCAGTATTGAGATTCCATTTTACAGATGAGACTTTTTCATTAATTTATCTTAGTCTTTCCTATGTTTGATTTAGAGCCTCTGGCTTATTTGTTCATATAAGTTAACAACTCTGCTTGTTGCTAAATATTTAATCAATAAAGGCACATAAGTAAACCTACCTTACTCACTCCTTACACCTTTGCTTCAGGACAGAAAAAAAAATACTAATTAAAATCTATCACAAAACATTTATCTATTACTAGTCTAAAGGACATTCTTGAAGCACAATGCCCAGAGGCTTTATTTACCCTCTACTAAGGATTTTTAAGCCTCACCTGTGAAATATCTGCAATTCGATGTGGGTACAAGATTAATCTTCAAATTTTACTTAAAGTCTGAATTTCAGACTCATTTTAGGACATTCTGGATTAAGTCAAGACATATAGATTATGTGTTTACATATTGTGGGTGAGTCTATCTGTATGCTGAACATAAAAACAGCAGTTAATGTTTTATAATACTAGTTGGCATAAAAATTAAAGTTCTGAGCAGAAATGTTACTTTTTTTCCTTGGGGAAACGAAAATAATTTTCTTTTTTTCCTTAAAGTAAATGCATTGTCAAATAGTTTTGTGTGTTGAATGATAAATAATGAAGATCATATCATTCTTATTGATCTGTGTTATAATTTCTCTATGATGTAGGTAATATCCAGTAAATATTTACTGAGAATTCATTGTGCCAGAGACTAGATTAGGCCTTTTCATATAAAAAAAGCAATATATTTTAAAATGATAGCCCCTTTTAAATGCAATAACAATCATGTGTTGGTTGATAGTTATTATGAAACACAGAGAAACAGACATTGGGTAAAGTTTAAAACTTAAAATTAATCATAGTCTGTCAGTCTATATAGTTTTGCTTTGCCCATAGTTTATTACATATACACATATATGCCCAAATGAATATGTTATAATGAATACAATTTGAAAGATAAAATTAATGGTTTGTCAATTTTTACAAATGAGAATTTATAATATACCTGTACTATAAACCTGTTGAGCAAATTTATTTTGCCATATTCATATATAGCATTTTCTCTCATGAACTCTTCTGAAAAACAGTGTATTTTATATAGGCAATAAAACTGAGCATGTTGTATTTGACCATTTTGTAGTTTGTATAATTATCATGATAACTGTGTGACACACTCATGTAAGCATATAAGTATTTGTATAATAATAATAATAATATAGCTCATCATAGATGGGTAAACAATAAAAATACATAAAATAATAAAAATAAATAAATACATAAAATTTTAAAAAATGGCAAATTTTACACTTAGTATGTGGTAAGAGATATATTAGTTCACTTAAAATTTAAAAAAGCCCTACAAAGAATATAGTATTAATAGCCCCATTTTATATATGAGGAAATTGAGCCAGGTAATGGTTAATTAAGTTGTCTGGAGACAAATCTCTCTCTGGTCCTCTTTCCTTCTGTATATACATATATCATATAGCTATATATAGTACATATATGTCAGATATATATGTTTTTTAAAATTTATTTATATATGCATAAAGAACTGGGGTACAGGCAGAGGCGCAGGGGTAAGAGGATTCACCAGACAGAGTGGGGAGCAGAACAGACCGACTGATGTAGTACCCTGCTGAGGGGAGCAATGGGAGGGTCAGGATAGGTCTGCCGCGCCATGTGGATCACCTCTGGGGCCAGGGATCGAGCTTATGCTGAAGTTGCTTTAACTTCTTAGTTCTGTGCTTTAACCCACTGCACCACTAGGGAGGGCCCTCCATATATATGGTTTTATGTGGAATGTACGTGAATGTTTACTGTATATCTTGGTTGTGAGATGGAAGAACAGAAAGAACATAGACTAGCTTATCCTGGGATGATCTTGAATGCATTGTCAATCTTTTCCTCTTGCTACTTCTGTAGTCCAGGAATGTACTTGCATTCTTTGCATCTCAGTAGAAATAGATAAATCTATGTGACAAAATAAGTAGAATTGAATAATGTCCTGTATATAGTAGAACATGCAAGACATATGGTTATGCCACGTAGTATTTCAGATTAGAATAGTCAATTTAGATTTTGTGGATCATGAAATGTGTTTGGAACTATCAAGGAGATTGTTCAAGGGGATCTCTTCTAAGCAAGTAATATAGATATAGCCTGGTGAGGTTGATTATATTCCTCAGATAAGTGGACTTTCTTGTCCATCTTCCCTGGCATTAGACATACATAATAACTGACTGAAACTGACTTTGGGACTAGGGAACATGAAATAAAGGCTTGTAGATTCTGGAAAGTTACTATTTATAACCTCTCCTGCTTGACCTTAGATTAGATTCTGATGAAATAATAAAGTATTCCAGATGTAATCACTAGTTTAACTTTTTATGTTTCAGAAAAAAAAGCAGAAAACATCAACTTACCTATTGCTACTTCTGGAACTATAGAAACCCCACTTATTTGCTCACAGTCATCATGAACTTTCTTCTCTTTCTTTATTGTGTGTGTTTTTCTTTTATTCTTGCCTATTCAGCACTCCACTGACCTTCTTATTTCATTGTCTTTTTCTTATTTGCACAGCTGTAAAGGTGGTCAAAGTGCTGAGTTCTGATACGTTTATTGACAGTTGCTTAATTCAAACTTTCTCACACACATTACAAAGCAACAAAAGAGATCACTGCAAAATTAGGTAAATTTTGTAAGTCTTTATCTGTATTTGTTTACTAGTACTGCAATAAACTGGGTGACTCAAAACAACAGAAATATTACCTCATTGTTCAAAAGGCTAAAAGTCTGAAATCAAGATACAACTTTATGAGCTTCTGAAGGCTCTCGGGAACAATATGTTTCATCTTTTATTTTTCTCATAGCTTTTGGTGTTTTACCAAAACTTGATGTCCTTGACATGGAGATATATCACTTTAATGTCTGCCTTCATACTCTCATGATGTTCTTTCTGTGTCTGTTTATCTTGTTTTTTTAACAGCAGTAATATGGGACTATGAGAGATTGGGATTTGACTGTATCTCTTTGGAGAACAAGGTTGAATCTATAATAGCACTTTCTGCACTTCATATAGTTTTTAAAATCAGTGGTAACATATTTTCATTTTCTTTAGTAAGACAAAATTTTATTAACCACTAGCGACAAAAATAACTGTAGAAAATATGAGAGTTAGATAATAGTATATGTTAAGTAGGAGAAACATAAATTAAACTAGCAGAATGAACTCTGGAGCACTTACCAGAGCAGGAAGACCACATAGAAAAGAGAGAGGGAGAGGGGGAGAGAGAGAGAGAGAAGGGGAGAGAGGGGGGGAGAGAGAGAGAGAAGGGGAGGGAGAGAGAGAGAGAGAGAGAGAGAGAGAGAGAATTGGGTATGTATACAAAAAAGGTATTACAAGTGACAGAGCATAGGTTAATTACATGTTTCTTTCTAACCATTGAGATTTATCCTGGTCTTTTGACTCTTTTCACAATCATATTCTGTATCTTTTATAAAAGGATAAGGAAAAAC
>NW_004567107.1:60690148-60710293 GCF_000260355.1 Condylura cristata | reverse complement strand
GGGAGAGAGAGAGAGAGAGAGAGAGAGAGAGAGAGAGAGAAATGAATACAACAAAGGTATTTGTAGTGACAGAGCATAGGTTAATTTGATTTTCAAGAAGACAAACTCTTTGCCTGGCTGGAGAATTCCATAAATCAGATCTGAGCCCAGATTGCTTACTAAATTTTAAATTCAGTAAATTGTAACCAAATACTGTTCTGTGTGAGCTCCATCTCCAGAAGGTTGACTACTCTGTGCAAGAGTTTAAAGGCTGTACTTAGCCCTCCTTCACATTGTCAAGGTGACCACACACTAGCAACAGGAGAGAATGTTCTGCTGACAAATGCTCCCCCAAATTTGTCTAAAGTAGTTCTTATTTGCTCACATCTGTGCATATTCTATTCATCTATAAAAATTACTCTATTTCACATTGACACACTTGTTCAAATTATTGCCTGTTATATTGTTGTTAAGTATATGTTTAAATAAACATCACTGTCATCTCTTGGGAGTCATATTGAAAATGCATACTTCTCTGATGTTTGAAGTGAGTTATATCACTCAATAATTTTTAGTCATAACTAATAGCTCTTAAACTCTTTAAATCACCCTGAAGTCAATAGCACAACATATTATTTCCACATACATGGCCAAGATTACTTAATAATGATGATGGTAATCAGAAGTATCTATATTTTTATTTTTTAAATAATTTATATATTTTATATTAACACATGCATAATACTAAGGGCTACAAAATAACCACTAAATATGAAAGTGGAGATTAAGGACTGGACAGGCAATAAAGATACTCTAGTACTCTATGGGGAAGTACCTCTGTTTCTGAGAGAAAAAGTAACGGAGACTTAAATGGCACTGCTTCCTATCTTCCAGAAAGGGAAAAGAGAAGGGAACATAACTCAAGAAATCCAATAGGTGAAATAAAGTGCCAGTAGAAAAGATTAACAAGTTGTCAAAACAAACTTTAGAAGGAATTCTAAGCCAATTACAAGATGCAACACCTGCCTGGAAAATCTGGGGAAGTTATAGAGCTAAGTAGCAAAGCAAGGGGGTATTGCTTCTCATTACCAATGTACAAAATAAATAAAATTCCATTGCAATGTGGGAAAATAGATTTGTTATATGAGGTTGATAAGGAAGCTTTCTTTTTATTTACAGTTTATGTCCTCCTAGTGTTTGATGTATTGCAATGTTATTTTTTTTAATTTTTTAAAATATGTATTTTTACCTCATTCTTCATTTTGTACATTTGATATCATTGTGTTTTTTTTTATTTTACAAAAGTTTATTTTTACATCATTTTGTACATTATTTTTTTTCCATCTCAATTGTAATCCCCGTGGGTTTCCCATCACCAAGTCACCCGTGTGCCATCACCATAATCCCGTGCATTTCCCTCCCCACCCCCCCGTTTTTGATCCCACTCCCCACTTCACCCCCGCAAAATGTCTCTGGTATATGGTTGTTCATTGTTTTTGTTATTTCTTGCCTGGTCCATTATACTCCTAGTATGAGTGAAACCATCCCGTATTTTTCTTTCTCTTTCTGGCTTATCTCACTAAGAATATGCTATTTTTACTTAAATAATTTCTTGAAAGAAAATGTATGATGATGATCTTTATTCTTAAGTCAGGTTCATGAATAATCATGTGGATTGTAGTAGTAATACAATTACATGTATTAAAATCAACTTCATTTGAAAATTTAATTTGATTGTCTTTTGCTCTTCTTGACTAAATAGCCTACATAGCAAGAAAGTGAATTTGAAGATCACGTGGGATATTAAATTTAATATTGAGGTCAGCTTCCACCATAATTAAAAGGAAAATTCTCATTTTTGTGATGTGATTATGAATCAGTGTGGTTCCTGGTACACTCATTTTTGTTAAACAAATTTAAGAGTAGCATGTAATGGGAAAATATGAAAATAGATGAATAAAAATATTAGCTACCATGAACTGTCAGCAATCATATTGTGATGTGTTAAGTTGTAGGAGGTAAAGCTAGTTGTCACTTGATTATGTTATAAAGAGAGAATTCTGTGTTGGATATGATGACAAAGTATTATGAAAACTGCAACTGTATCTCATTTTCTGTGTTAAAGTGGCTTTCAAAAACTTTTGAGTATGATCCGAAGTAATATAGTTCATATTACACCCAACTGTGTACACACATACATAATGAATCAAAACTTTCTATTGAATAATAATTAGTCTTATACTTGAATACTGGTATTTTAAAAATCGTGCCCCACCTTATCCTCT
This sequence comes from Condylura cristata, assembly GCF_000260355.1. NCBI lineage: Eukaryota > Metazoa > Chordata > Mammalia > Eulipotyphla > Talpidae > Condylura > Condylura cristata. The sequence continues at coordinate 60,708,029 of NW_004567107.1, read as the reverse complement.
TCCTATAAAATCCATGTTTTAAAAACTTCTGTAATCATTATTTAAATTGATTCCAAACCTATTAATGGTCCACTGACAATTTAGTAGTTTTCAGTACACAACATTGCAGATGCACAAGTTACAAGAATACATGACGTGTGTCCTCTTGTGATTATTCCTCAAGCTGAACTCAGATTCCACACAACAGCAGAGGGCTGTCAGTTGTACATTTGCAGAATGGAGAAAAATATAACTAAGTGAAACAGAACAAGGAGCGAAGTATCATTGAAGATTAGTTTCTTAAAATAGGCAGGAAGCTAAGGTGGCAGGCACATGTACTTGAGAGGAGTAAAAGCTCTGGTTTATATTCCTCATATTGCTGATAAAATAGCTTTTTTGATGAGTCAACATAGAGGTATTTTCAGACTGCAACAGTGAACACTGACTTCATAACTAGAGTTCTATACCTCTAACCTTTTCTAATTTCTAAGTAATTTTGTTTTCTGTACAGGTAAACTGTATAAACTAATTAAATGTGTTTGCTGAGGATAATTGGTATGTTCAAATTCCATAAAGGTATATATATATATATATATATATATATATATATATATATATATATATAGTTTAAATGCACATATTGAATTATGTGTGTATGTTTGTGTTATACAGGGAATTCATTCCTTAAAGGCATTAAATTGGAAATATACATAAACTATGTAGTTTCAAGTACTACATAGTGAACTTGCGATTAATATTAAATTAGTTTTTTTAAAATATCCTCATGAAATATATGTACATCGGTTAGTTAAAAGGTAGGAACAAAGTACATCATAACACGAGGTAGTATTTTATGCTTGTATAACCATGTCCAAGCATACTTACCATGATACCTTAAAACTTTGTATTTAGATATATATGTGGAAGACTAAGCAACTATCTTGAAATAGAACAAATACTCTTTAGAAAATTGCTTCATTAATCATGCTTACAATAAAGCATATAAACAAAATCATATTGTTTGATTTCTAACATCCATTTGAAATAAATTTCATGTAAGAAAAAGGGAATTTGGAGAGGAGACTTGGAGAGGAATGATGTACATATAATATGAGGGGAACTTTTGATGTATGAATGGAAGCCATACTGAGTATGGATATATACTTATTAGGAATATATCGGAGGATTATAGATAGTATATTAGAAAAATAGCAGTACAGCTTAAAATTTTCATACTTGAATATATTTTCTTCTTGAGATCCTTTTTCTTTATTTTCTTTATTTATTTATTTTTAATTTTCAGCACTGTTACAGCAAATGTTTGTTCAAGGCTACAGGACTGTAGTCAAGGAGATACAGAAACAAGGAACATTTGATTTTAATACCCAAGGAGTCTGCTGGATGTTTTCAAGGGGCAAGTTCTATTGCCTTTATACAAATGAGGTAGTCAGTCAGTGCAGTATGATTGGTGGAAAGTTTGTCAAGTGGTAATTGGCTGAATTTCATTGATACCTTTTTCTTTCTATGTTTTTAATTGTATCCAACTGTTTATAATGCACATTAACTTGCAGTTACCAGCAGTTTATTCCTAAGCATGTGCATATATACTTCTTTATTTAATTTGTAATACATTGTATCAAATATTTAGAAGTAGTGGATTTTGGAAGATTTATCAGTTGCCAATTTCAGAAAGGGTAGAAATTGAACGAAATAAGGAAGAAATACCTTTCATGTATTGTGCAATTCTTGTAAGATTTTTTTAAATGTGTAACAGTTTATTACTCAGAAATAATTATTGAACTATTCTATATGAGATCCTGCTCTAGATAAATAGATACTGGTAAATGAATATGTAATTCTAAAACAGTCATAATTGGATGAGAATTTCCAATATGTACTACTACGTTTCTCTATTGGCTCCTTTGGCAGTTTGCATACAAGCACATCACTCCTGGAGAAATGTTATTAGAACATGACTCAGTCATGTATTTGATTTTGATCATATAGACTTTCATTGTGCTGATAGCAAACTCTTGACTTTATATTTATTTCCTGAGTAGTGTGTTAAAATTTAGTGTATGCTGACTGCTGAGTGTATCATAATTAACAGTCTTGTTCAAATGCATAATCTCATTTATGACTCAGGGATTAATGATCACTAAAATTATTTTATCCACTGGAAACAAAATCCTGTTAAGACCCATGTGAGTCTATGTGTATAAGAACAACTAGTTCTATGTGTGACTCCTCTTAGGATCAACTAATATTTATTTCATTTTGTTTACAACAGAACTATTGAAAAGTTAACTTTTAGGTACATTCTAAAACGATAGAAGTAAGAGAAAAATGTCATCTTTATTGAATTTAGAACTTTTCATATTTTGTCCTTATTCCCTATACCTGGTACTTATGGTGGTAAAGTATAACCCAATTGGAAAGTAGTGAAGCTCAAAATATGCTATTTTACCTAGGAAAGGTGATTGTGATGCTTAGATTTATGACTTGTAGGCCTCTGTTTGCAATGAAGAGTTACCTAACTTCATGATGTAAAGGGATCTTGGAAGCATTGATGTACATTGTATAATACTGATTCTATTTGTAGTGAACTAGGAAGCTCATATCTTTTGTTATTGGAAACTCACTGTATATTTAGATATTTCTGTGCAGTCTCTCTTGTAAGGAAATTGTTTTACTTCAGGAAGGATAATTACCTGCTGTGTATTCTATGAGAAAAAAAAAAGTTTTCATTCAGACTAGGACAACTAATTAAGTTTTCATTTAGTGGTAGGGCAGACTGGGTGTGCTATCTCTTCTCAGTGAAGTTTATTACTAGTCCTATAACCAATTATTGATTCAAAGATGGTTATAAAAAATTAAAGAATCCTGTAAACATTCACTTTATTTTTTACTAGTTGTTAAGATTTTGAACATACTAGACAGGAAGAGAAGTTAATTTAAACATTTTATAGTTTTTCTTGGTGGTAGTGGTAGTGAAGATAATCTACTTACAGTGTGTTTTGTAGTGGTATTTAAGTGTCATTTATGCTTCTTTTTAAAATATTTATTTATGCGTAGAAAAATTTGGTATAGGCCAGAGGTGTGGGGACAGAACAGGGAGCAAAGCAGGTAGATTTAATTAAATATACTACTAACGGGAGCAGTGGGTGAGCCAGGAGAGGTCTGCATTGCCATAAATGGGTAAGCACCCTGGCAGGGATCAGACTCAGGCCATATGGGTGATAGTCCTGAGACTTAATATGTAGGCCACCAGGAGGCCCCTCACTTATGCAATGGATAAATATGATAAATACAAGTTTTTTACAATTCACATAAGGCAATTTTAGATTAAGATGACCTACTTTTTCATTTCTATTCTTAATTGCATTTAAATTTGAATTGTGTCTGCAATAATGAATAAACATTGGTAATTTTATTTGTATTCTCTATATTGGAAAACATATGAATGGAACATCGGTAATTTATGATCTTTTAGGTTCACTGCAATCCAATTTAATCCCTGTACTTTCTCACTCTAATAATTGTTTTGTATTGTGATTAAAAAAAATTCAAAGATCACAAAAGAGAAAGGTAAGAAAATATGTGATACAATTAAATAATAAAGTATTGATTTCAAGGGTAACAATTTTAGTTTTAATCATTGTATAACTTTGAGAATTTTGAGAAGTTTATGACACTGTGGGAAATCTCCTGTGCTTGTGTTTTTGTTTTTCATAAGCAACTTGTGCCTTTATGCAAATTTCAAAATTCTCAAGTATTATTATACCACTAGCACAGATTCTTCTCTGTGGCCAAGCCAGGGTCTAGACAAGAGATTTTTTTTTTAATCATGCATTAGAACATTTTGATACTAATCCGGATAAGGTATTACAGACATGTGAGCAATCCTTTGAGTAAATAAAGTGAGAAAAGATGGAAGAATTGTTGATTGTGTGTATGTATGTTTGTGTATTTCGTTTTATCTTCTCAAAAGGGGTTCTTCTAGTTGTATAAAAACAGAGGTGACTATCCAAATTGGAGAAAATGTGAAGCATTTTGGTGAATGATATTATAAACCTGTTAAATGCAGATAAAGGATGATGAAATGAGAAGTGAGGTACACAATAATCACATTGCTCTCTTATTTATCAACTTTATTAAGGAATTTAGCTAAAATAATGAAAGTAACCCTTGAACACTCATTTATTTATTAGAATGAATAAGCAGGAAGCCCTCTGATTTTATTTGTTCAGCAAACATTATTGAACTTTTAAGTATGAGTCAAGCTTTGGAACTAGACACTTTACCAATGTAAAGCCTGACTCATGGATTTTATTGTTGATTTGAACAGTCTTTAAAAATCCACACTTATTCACCAGGCTTATTGTTATTATGAGGATAAACTAGAATAATTTGGGGAATATACTGGTATTTATAGTTCCTTCCAATTCACTATATCGCCTCATAACTTCACATGTTATACTTCATTGGAAGTATAGTATCTTTCTTGTTACAATACTATTTATTACTTCTAATTTTCTGCCTTGTTTTGTGTTAATTTTCACCCATGGTAACACTTGTAAATTCTACAATTAACTTCTCAGTCTTGTTAATGGAAGACAAAACAAAATGATTTTCATTACTAGATTTTTACAGGAAGTTTTCATATACTGTAGTGAAGGAGTAATCAAATGTCCTATGATAAGGACTAGGTAGCACCTACTTTAGGCTTTGAGAGACACATAAGATCTTTGTGGTTTTTTTTGTTTGTTTGTTTTTGAGGTGTGTGTGTGTGTAACCCTTTTCAAAGATTAAAACCATTATTAGTTTGTCAGCAATAATTAAAAAAAAAAAGGCAGTAACCCAGCTCAGCACACAGTTTGCATTCTATTAAGCCATAATTACAACCTATACATTTCAGCAAATTTTGAAGTTCTACTGACTGCTGATTTCTCCTTTGTGCTCCTCCTGTTATAAAATAATAAGTAGGAGAGTGATAAATATGTAAAAACAATCAAATGGATTGCCAGTCACTAGAAAATGAAATATAGATGAATTAATCAAATGGAGATATATTTTAGCTAAATACTGACTTAACAGAATTTTCAATTTCAGACATGTACGGATGACTATAAACTAATGACATCTGTAGGTTGAAATATTTCACTTTAAGAGTTATTTTATCTCTAGACATTACAAGTCTCAATATTTTGTTGGATAAAAGACTTCCCTCCCCTGTGATGTTTTCTAAAGTGCATGCTATTTGCAATATTTTAATATCACCCTATATTTCGGTATAATGCATGTAAGAAATCACATAATATTTATTGTGAAGGCTTTACAAAAGATCTCTAAGGGGTAGTTAACTAAAACTTTGTTTCACTGAAACATTATGTACTATCACAAAAATAAATGTGATAACTCATTTTGAAAATACAGCTTTTTCAAAATTGGCTGAGCCTTTCACCCCGGGAAATGGATTAAACCACTTGGATGTCTTAGCTGCCTTTTGTAACACAGGCAATTCTCTATAGCACTTATGATGCTAAATTTAACTATCAGCTTGTGGTTTTGACCTGCATTGTAGAAGTTGTCAAAGTATACATAATACAAAACTTGTCCCAAGATCAGAGATCTCCTTGTATTATCTTTCTGAACATCTCTTTTTTCCTTACCATAAAGTAATTTGTCCATTGTTACTGAGATACTTAAATGTTTGTTTTAGTTTAAAGCATCACATTTTCCTTAGCTCATCATCAGTTGTTAAACTTTTCAAAAAAATGGAGTCACCTGAGTTCTTTAATATATCCATATATGTGTATGTATTTATTTATATTTATATACATATATACATGCACACACATATATTTATATATACACACACATACACACATATGTGTGTGTGTATAAAACACTACCAAATATTATTTTGCCCCTATCTTGACAATGTCACTCAATAAAGAATTAGCTACTTAGTGGAGCAGATGTGTTAGTGATGGCAGAGTTTCAAATGTCACCCAGGTATATTTGGGAGGTGCAGATACCTGCTACCAACCTAAAGCAGTAGCCTGATCTGAGACTCTGTCATTAAATGTGTGAGTTATTGAGCCTTATTGAATCCAAATTAATTTTATTGCCAGTGATAGTTCTATATTCTTCATAGGGCCATTGGCGGGTAACTGAAAAGTGCATTTGTAAACAATATATGTAATATAACCCAGAATATCAATTCCAGTTTGGTTGTTCACTTGATAAGGACACTTGATTTTTGGCAAGAAGAATATGTTTCATTGTGTTACTACCTATGTATCATCAATAATAGCCATACAATCATACTCGAGTTTTCATGCTTGTCTTCTCAAACTACTGATTGTCATACTAACTTAACAGAGGTTAACTCTTAGCACTATCACCACTATGGTCTGAGTTTTATCCCTGACCTAGAAGCTAACACACATGGCTCACAGACTCTTTTCCTCCTTTTAGCAATGAATTTCAGTAGATCTGCCTGCTCTGTCCCCCATTCTATCTCTGATGAATCCTCTCACTACCTGCACCTCTGGACTACACCCCTATTCTATGTAAAAATAAATCAAATCTTTTTTTAAAACATAAAGTAAATAATGTCATAGGAAATGGAGACCTAGACTTTTAAATGAGATGGATTTAGAAGTCTATGATAATTGGTAATAAAAATCATGAAAGAAAGGAGAAATTAAAGGAGGGAGAGAGGAGCATTCTAGGCAGAGGATGGCAAATGTGAAGGTCTGAGGCTCTTGTCTATGTGTTTGAGAACAGCACTGTAATTAATGTTGCTTGAATCGACTGATAGAGAAAAATTATAGTAGATTGATTTATTATTTTGTAGGAAATCCAAATAAGGGGAAACACTGTAGATTCTGTAAGATTTTGTGAAAAAGATGAGAAGCATCAGGATGTTTTGAGCAAAAGGCTTGACATCATCTTATTTAAATTAAAAAAAAATGAATGGTGGCTATTAACAACAATCTATAGAGATGTATAGTTGAAAGCAGGGAGAGTAGACACAAGGTTTCAAACATTTGAGGTAAAGATGAAAACTTGGAACTTGGTAAGTATGATGGAGATGAAGAGAAGTATGAAGATTTTAGGTGTTTATTGGATATAAATTCATATATCTTGTAATTAATTCAAAGTAAAATATAAGAAACAGGGCCCTCCTGGTGGCGCAGCGGGTTAAAGCACAGCACTAAGAAGCTAAAGCCATTTCCGCATGAGTTCAATTCCTGCCTGCCCGGAGGTGACCACATGGTGTGGCAAATCTCTCCTGACCTGCCCGCTGCTCCCCTCAGCAGTGTACTTCATCGATCTGCCTGTTCTGCTTATTCACAAATAAATAAATCTTTAAAAAATATGTATATATATAAAGAAACAGATCACTCTGTTTTACATAGGCACTCAGAAAAGAGAATTACCTTTTTTATTGGGCAAACTGTTGTTAAGCATAGGTTGAGTTCGAGAAACAAAAATCAAGATACTTGTATAACTTGTATAACTGACAGGTTTATAATAAATACATTTCCATATGAATCAATTACATAGGTGTTGACTCTATATTATAATATACTTAAATTAAATATCGGTGATACACAAAGCACTGATCTCTTTTCCTCACCTTAATTGTCCAATATCATGTTGTATTTTCACTGGTCAGACACTGAAGTGCTGGTTTTACATATGAACACTGTATTTATATACCGTCAAATTTGACAGGATCATGATGCAATATATTATTTAAGTTATAATGGAATATTATGGCCATTTTTTTCAGCACACATTTCCATAGAAAATTTATTATTTTTATATAATATTATTACTAAGTTCTTTGTTATAATTGGTAGATTTGCTCTGTTTTAGACATTATTTTATAGATCCAGTGTGTGCATTTTTTTATTTGGTAGTCGATTTATATTGTTCATTAGCCTATTAGATTCTAGACTATAAATCTATTAAACTATTTAATATCCTTATATAAAGTACACTATATATGCAGATGCCTCCATATATATGCCTCTATATGTGTATATGTATAAATACAATATGCTTATATGTGGATGTATATTGCAATGGATACTTTGTGTCCTGGTATCAGCCTTCTTTTGTAAATTGATGCTTTCTCATCTTTTCCACTATCAATATGTTACTTTGAAGTTACCAAATGATATACTGAAGGGATCCAGGGGAATATCTACCTCCTGCAATCAAAGCATAGTCTTTGCCTGACAATTTTTATACTGAAATTAATAGAGGATAGGACTTTTGTCTTTAAGTTAAAAACTAGAGTGCTATGGACACTATCAATTTTTTTGGACAATATTATTTTTATGGTATACAATCAAGCAAGCAGGAAGAACAGAAACAACTAGAACAGTAGGGAGAGCTGAAATTAAAAATAAACAGAAATACAAAGCAGAAGGAAAACATAATGGCAATAATGGATAGTGTTATAATTTCTTATTTTAATGCTCAATCTCACTCCGACCTTTGGATTCCGGTCATTCTGTATCCTTGTTGTAGTAAATCATTTTGATTAAATTATTGTGTATAAATTTTGGAATCAAAATAATCTTAATGTATGCCTGTAAACTGTGTAGACTAAGATGAAATACTCTTTTTTCAGGCAGTACCCAATATATGCTGCATTTCTTTGTTCAAAATGTTTATGTTATAAAGTATTTTATTTCCCAGGATAAAATGGAAGAATGATTTTGTTGCATTTCTTATTTTGTGTGTGCTCTTTTGTATTCTAAAACTTAGTTGAAATCCTTGGCAGTGATCAAAAATGAAAAGAAAAAAAAAGTGGTAGTAAATTCCACTGTATACCCAACATCTTTTATTTTCTCCAAGTTTAGTAGAAAACAAATATTCTCAACATTTATTGAGTACTTAATCTATATCTATATTAGACATTTTACAAAGTATTTTTATACTTTCCTCTCATTTTACTGTCAACAATCTTTTCATGTTCTTATTTCTACTCTATAGGAAAAGGAAACATAATTGTGTTTCTTCCTCTTTTAAAAATAAATTATTTATGGATACAGAAATGGGGTACAGGTCAGAGGTACAGGGAATGATCGGAGGTGTCACTAGAGACAGAGTGAAGAGCAGAATAGATAGATTGACAAAGTACACGCAGAGGGGACCGGCAGGTAAGACAGGAGAGGTCTGCTGCACCATGTGGTTCATCTTCCTGGCTAGGGATGGAACTTGAGCTGTAGTAGCTGTGGCTAGCTAGCTTCCTAGCACTGTGCTTTAACTTGTTGTGCCATCAGTAAAGGCCCTAACTGTGTTTCTTTTTCTAAGGTCTTGCAAATGTTTGAGTGGAAAGAAGAGACAGGTCTCTGGTCTCTAGTAAAATACAGTGCCTTAGTATGGTGATCATGTTTCTAGAAAATGTTGTTGCATGAATATTCTGTCTAGGTGACTGTTAACAAATTTTAGTTTTAGTTATAACTGTACCCATTCTACACCTGAAAGATGAAAATTAATGTAGAATGTCAAAAGTTGATTTCACTTTCATCTTGCTCACCCATTCCAATATTTCACATGCAGTTAATCCACTATCTCATCAGGTTAAGCAAAAATAAATTTTTATATTATTCATAATTCTCTAATAAATATTTTTTCTAGTTGTGTAGTGGAAATGAAAAAAAATATACCACCTTTTCATATCAGTGTGACATAAAAGGAAATCTCATTACCATCCCTAATGGAAAAAAAAATAATTTTCATTCCTTCCTAGTCTTGTGATCATGCCTGAATCTTCTCCAATTCCCTGTAGATTGTGTGAGGTTGGGATTCCAGAATGATACAACTTCAAGACCATAACATCATTATAATACTCAGTCAGAAACCCAGCTCCTAGGAACTGGTGTCAGATTTCAGCTCAGTTTAATGTGTCACAAGCAAAATTTTGACCCTTGAGTATAAAATCCTTAGAGGCAAGATATCATTGGCAAGATATCACTTACCTTTTGTCTGGGATTGAATTTACTAATATCCATTCATTGGAGGACCTGAAAGTATTGTCTTACAATACCATTTAACATGAAAATTAACCATAATTTTATTTTTGTTCAAAATATGACTTAGCCATATTCTCAATAACGTATGAGAGCAGTATTGTGAAACTATGGCATCAACACAATAAACTAGTAGTGCTCACAAATTATCGTAGCACAAAATGATCATCTTATTACTGCAGAATTAAAAAAACATTATTTTTGATTGATATATAAGTATATCATTAAGTATAATATATTGTACACACCTAGTAGTATAGGCTATATACTGAATTGAGAAAGTACTCAATGATTATGAAGTAACTACTTCCGAAGCCTATTCTTTCTCCTTTCCCATTCTGAAATAGATAGTTTAGCTTGTGATGATTGGAACAGGGAGTGATGCAGGGCAAGAGCCAATGTGCAGGTGCATTGCATTGTTATTGTATCAGAAACTCCCCTTATCATGTAGTGTATTACATGGGTTGATTTATTATTGTTGACTACCATATTGATGGGAGAGTTATCCTAGGATTTTATTATATTTGTGAAATTCTTTTCTGTTTATTTTATCTGCATTTTAGGAAGATTGGTAATTTTATTTAACAAATTCTTGATGTAAATTAAAAAGCTATTACTCAGCAAAAGAGGGCAAATTGACCTAATTCAAGTTTTCAGTGCTAGCATCTTTTATTAGATTTATAAATACTGAGTGAAATGGTATCTTATCATCTAGGTTATTCTCTCTAACAAAGTATAATTTTTTAGTAAGCCTTAACCCACATTTTTTCTGATTAATTCAAGCCATCTGCTGCTGCATCCACCAGATATTTTTATATTGTAGTTAATGAGAATTGATAGACCATTTAATTCTTTCTTACTCAGAACTTGGGAGTAAATGTGAGCATGAGAAGGTACCTTTCTAATTTACTTTATAATGATGCATCCTTCCTTGAGCTGCAACTTAAAAAATACCAATAACTCTGTGCTTTGACTTTTTAAAAGCTCAGCACTTTTATGACTTACTGCCAATATCTTATATATCAGTGAAATGGCTTTTCTATAGATAACAGTGGAAAAATTCAACATGATGCTGCCTTTTTGTCACAAAATGTACTTTAAATTTCAGTCTTGTAGAAGTGTCTAAAAACACATGCAATTTTCATTGCTTAGTGCTTGAGAATCTGTTGTGCAGTATTGAAAGTTTACAATCTTCCCTGGTGGGCTTATCTGCTTATCTATATCAATTGGCATGAACTTCCCAAAGTATACATTTTCGATCCAGTTTTCTCTAGATCATGGTATGAAATTGAATGAGCTAAATCTTTATTGCCTCTGATATGGTTTGGGAATAACGTTTACATTAGGTGTAGAAAGTATATCTGAGGTGGATGGTGTAGGATTCCAAATTGTAGAGAAAAAAATATAGCTCAAGTACCCTCAAAAACATCAAATGGGTCCACTTGTTTTTAGGCTACTTACTGTGTTAGTATCACGTAGATGTTTTAGAATGTCTGCCATCTACACTTTGATAAGTGCATTTGGATTTATCAAAGGAGAACTATAGCCTACAAGTACATGATGGGAAAACAATGGCATTTATTTCCTTGTATGATAATGACTCTAACAAGAACCTGGAACAAAAGATGAAAACTGGAGTTAACTCAGACTGAGCTCCATTAAGACAACCAGTCAAAATAGTCAATACATAATATGTTAAGTAGTTTATAGCATGATCAGGAAAATGGCACTTTCTCAGTTGCAATTCCATGCCCCTGTTACTGATATACTTGCTATACTTGTATATATTGTACTGATATACTTGCTATACTTGTATATATTTGCTATACTGATAGAGCAAATTTATAGTTATTGCTTTTGAAAAAATTGGGATACTTGCCTGGCTTAGATAAATGTATTTGTGTAAATCTACAGGGCAATCTACAATTGCAGCAATCTAATTTTGAGGTCCTTAAAACATGGAAAATGATTAAAACCAATGTGATAGTAATTCTGTGTAACAAATCACTTTGTATGTAAGTCCCACTGGATAAGATGTTGCAGAAAAGTTTGCATATCAGATCTGTCTCTACATTAGTAGATAGGAGGGAGTAACAGTTAATAAGCAGATGCCAGGGAGAATATGGTACTCTGCATTGTAATTGTAAGGTCTACTGAAAGTACATTTTATTATTTATTTTCATATAGATGTGGTGTGTGTAGATAGATAGAAAGTCTTTATGTAGGTCTGGGAGGTCTTATTATATCCAATTTTTGTTTAGTTTTTCATGAGATACAGCTACATATAACACATCCTAAGAAATAATTGTTTCTTCCAGTTATTTGTACTGTTACAGCTGTATTGTGTTCTCTTTATAGACTGAAACTTATATGTGTCCTCCCCCCCCCCGAGTTCTTCTAAAAATTTCCAGCTCATAAATTTAAATATTTGAAATATTCTGGGAGCAACATGCTTTCCCTGTGTAATTGGGACCACAATTTTCCCCCCAAATATTAAGATTCTATTCAGTAGGTAAGTGATAGCAATATTATTAATTTTGCATTTCTACTATATTATGGGGGCAATTATGTTTTTATATATTGATATGGAACCTGTACACCTCAGCTATATTTGGCAAAACTATACTCAATCTTTATTTCCAAATAACGGCAGATTTTCACTTTGCAAGAGTGTTTTATGGGCTGAATATTGCCATGAGTAAAGACAATACCCCATGTTCTGCTATTCAATTTTTCAGTCTATCTTTGGCTTGAAATATCTGAAATATTTTAATGTTCTCAAGTGAAAGTTAAGTTTTTTAATGGCAAGTGAAGTGACTTTCTTATTCTAGAAGCACATTGTCTTACAGAGCTTCAGACTCTGCAGTGACCAGTCATTAGTCCCTTCTTTCTTCAGGTTCCTTTTACTCACTCTTTTGTTTTCCTATCATTGAAGTGACCTCAATCTTAGTACAATAACCTCTTCTTTCTTTTTCTTCTTTTCCTCCCCTCCTTCTTCTTTTATCTGCACTGATTTTCTCAGTGGTCATATCCCAGCTCATATTACAAAATGAAAAGTGAAATTGATGACTCATAAATATTTATATCTGGCTCAAAGTTGCCCTTGCACTCCAGATTCTAAGTTCAGTCATCTACTTAAATGACCCAGCAGGCATCCCAAACTCATTGTATATGAACATGAGCTACTTTGAAAAAGAAAATGAAAACAAATACTATTTTACATAATGTTTACCTTTTATCATTTAAGGCAGTTTCACTCTTGATTACTTTGGATCAAAATCATCAAATTATTGTTTGATTTTTAAAAATCATTCTTGTATTAATTCATTAGTAAATCATTCTAGCTCTTTGAAATCATAACCTAAGCCAATCATTTCTCTTCTGCTGCCACCCAGATCCTTTCTTGGCTCATTACTACACCTCCTGACTAGTTCCCTGCTTCCACTTGGGCCTCTTTATTGTCTTTTAATCAGCATAGTCAGAGCAACCTTGTTAACTACCAAACCAGCTTAAAATCTTGCAGTTTTGAGGTTTGACTTTTTCTAAGGTCAAAAGTCAAATAACTAAGACATTCTATAATCTTTTAGACTTTCTTTTCTACCTTTAATTGGTTTGCTGATCTACTTTAACCCTGTGGTGCTTGCACAAGGCACTAGGACTATCTCAAGTGTGCACTTGCTATTTTTGCTAAGAATGTCCTCAGGTATCTGTCTTTCCTTTGAAGATTGTGCTTACATGTTAACTTTTCACTGAGGCATACACCACGACTCTGCTCAAAGACTGCCAACATCTCGGTCTTCTCTATTATTTGTTGCCTTGGTGTTGGTCATTTATTGTAGAAAGAATCTACTCTTACACTGTATTATTTTTATATATGTATATCCCTCTTACTAAAGGGTGATCTTCACAAAGGATGGTACTTTTGTTTACTGATGAAGAAAATTCACATATCACTCTTGATTGAATGAAAGATCACACATGTTATATCCTTATACTGCTACATCTGTTTCATTTCTGAATTCTGACAGAATCACCAGTACTCTTAGTACATGTCTACAGGAAATCATACTACCAAAAGACACCTGGCTTAATCATATTGTGTCCAAGTTTGATAATAATGAAGAGTTGATTGCCATGTTGCCATGTCCTATTTTTTTTTCCATAAGATTTATTTATTTATGCATACAGAACTGGGGCACAGGCCAGAGATGCAGGTGTGGTGAGTGGATTCACTAGAGACAGAGGGGGGAGCAGAACAGGTAGATCAACAAAGCACACTGCTGAGGGGAGCAGCGGGCAGGTCAGGAGAGGTCTGCCATGCCATTTGGAGGGGAAGGGATCAAAATTATGCTGAAGTGACTTTTGCTTCTTAGTGCTGTGCTTTAACCAACTGTGCCACCAGGGAGGACCCTGTTTTTGTTTTTGAAGTACCATCAGTTGTTCTAATGATACAGGTACTCAGAAAAATAAGGGAAGTGTATATACTCTATATCAAAAATAGCCAGTTACAGAATCACAAAAATGTGACATTCAATGCCTGAGAAAATTTTCTGAGATATACTTCACTCCCTGGATTTATATTGAGGATATGCAGTTCATCTAAGTGTCATATATTCTAGCTATGATATGCCAGGCCGTGTGGTGGACTTTGGAGACACATGAATAAATATGACATTGTTTCTTTCTTCAAGGGGCTACTAGGCATGCAGTAAGACAGATAAGTAAATATTAATCTCATTGCAATGAGATTTCCACTTTAATAAGAAACACTTAAACTCTGCTTAAGATTTGCCCTGGAAGAGTCACTTGGGTCCAGCAGTGCTTTTTCATCTCCTTCTTCACTGTAATAGGATGAAAGGGGAACATGTAACAAAGGAAAAAAGAGAAGAAGCCTTCCCACTACAATATTTTCAGGGACTATCTTCATAGTTGAGTTGTAGGGTAAAACAACATAACTATCTTTTCATGATTCTAAAAGATATTTTTAGTAAATTAACCACTCTTCAAATCCATATTTATTGGTAGCTGCTCTGTGATATGTGGCCTGTTTGTTAAATGTCTAATTTTATAATGTCCTTGCTGATTTTCATAACTCACTGTAATGTTATTATAAAATTATGACAAAAAATGCTGTTCTTTGTTATCAAGGTGGCACAAAATTAAGAGTTGAATCCATTGTTTGATTTGGTGAATGTTACTTCATTAATAGACATGTTATTTTCAGTAAGCATATTATATATTGGAAATATTGACGGTTTTAATAATGCTTCATTACTAAAATTTATTGTAAAATGATCAGAAAGGTACATAAGTCTCCTCCTTCTTTCTCTCTCTAGGCTAAAGAGGTGGAAAGAAAGAAAGAAAGAAACAAACAAATTGTAGTGCCACACATCTTACATTTTGAATGATGTGAAAACACCTGTTCCCTTCATGTCTACCAGAAATAAATCTTAACCCTGTCTGACAAGACTATGTTCATGGGTTATAAGCTTTTCCTCTTAAGTATCCACAGTCAACTCAGACTAATAGTTGATCTTGTTGCCAAGGGGAATAGATGGTGATAAAGCATAACTGAATGATGTAGGTGGCAAGAAGTCAGGAATTAAATAGTAATAACATGATCAGCCCATGGAACTGGTTTCTTTCTCTAAAGGGAAAAGGTAATTGAAATGTAGAGGGATGCCCCAGGTCACATTCAGTTTTATTGTTCTCAAATTTACTTCCAGATATGAAAACAGAGACTCTTCTTCTCTTTGAGTATTCTCATTTTCTTAGTTCCCTGACTGGGTTCTTAGTCTAGAGATGGAATAACACTTACGATTTTTAGAGATGAATACTTATGATTTTTAACCCCAACTCTGTTATATACTAAGTGACTTAAGTTGCTAAGTCACCACTTGGCATGTCTATGCATCACTATATTTATAAAATAGGAATGATGATAGTGATTATGCAGATCAACAGGTAATCAGCACATGGTGGCTGTTACTTAAATGCCACTTTTTCCTGCAAATTTTCTTGAGCTGGAAAAACAAAAAGTCTCTTCTGCCAACCTGAGAAGGCAAATAATCAGGTCAAATTAAATAAATATATAGAAATATTTGGAAAAGTGTCTGCATAAGGTAAGAAATCAGAACAACAGTCCTCACTATCATCATGTGATCCTCTATTTGCTCACAGACTTTCAAAGGAAAAGGGGACTTGATTTATATGATGTTTTTCAAGCTCCCTATACCTTTATACTAAACCATAACTTCCCATGCTCTAATAATTTATGCAACCTCTTGATTTCACAGATAGACATTCAACAGAAGCTTAATAAATAATAACTTTTCAATTTCAGCTTTTATATAAAGCTGCTGTTTGGGCTTTACCAATCAACTTCTGTGTGGACTTTGGAGAAGTTGTTTAATGCGGGTTTCCTTTGCTCAAAGATTACTTAAATCACTTAGTCTCTGGTTTTTGAGGTCCTGTAGACACATAAGTAGGATAAGGTTTGAATTGTTCGAATTAGTTTTGGGAGCTTTCAAGTTTTGGTTTACAAAAACAACCTGAATAGGTAAATTCATTCTTACATTTCCTTCATAGAACCTTAGAAAGAGAAATTTAAGCCAGAGAATTACACAGTCAAATGAATGTAATTTACTGATATTTACACTCAGTTTTAGAATTTTACATTTTATGCAATTAGTTCTTATTTGATTAGGGAGAGTGATTATTGCTTCCATTTAATATAGGTGTCTTAAAAAAGAGTCCTACTTATTTAAAAAATATATGTATATATATATATAGCATCTGTGTTCTCATTATTAATTCAATTAATTACAGGAAGCAGGAAAATCTATATTTTGACACTCACTGAGTAAGCCATTGCATTTATAATTTTTTTTTTCCCTAGGAAGGGTAATATAGTAGTAATAATGAAGTCATCTCATTGCAAATGTTGAATTTTATAGAATCATAATTCCAGACATTAATCTTTATTGTTCAACTATTTAAATTTATAGGAGATTGGAATATTTCCTTATGGCAGAATTTAGTTGGGATTTTCTCTTATTTTAATATTTAATTGAAAGTAAAACATATTTTTACCCCTTGAAAAGAAGTGGTCAAGAGAGATTTGTGTGATTATTAGCTGATTTTAATTCTGACTTACACACCCTGGTTTGAATAACTATTCAGATCACATTTTAATGTAAATATTTTTTTTCACTAAGGCAAATAATTATTGTTTGCAATGCAACTGTTTTATATATTGATTTAATTAAGTAAAATCTGAAATCTTGTTAAGTTTCAAACTGTGTCCTTTTAACTATTTTACCATCTTTCACGCATAAATTGTCAGTTTAATTCCAAAAGAGAGACTTGGCTCTTATACTCTACTTGTAAATTTTAAATGTTTGAGTGTCTTTCTTGGAAAAATGCTATTAACTGGGTGGCTTATAAATAGTAATCTTTTCCTCACAATTTTGGATACTGACATCCAAGATTATGGTATACAAAACTAGTGTCTGGTAAGAGCTACCCTCCTCACTGATTGCTTTCTCACTGTAAGCTCACATGATAGGAGAAGCTAGGAAATTTTTTTTTTTATTATTACAAAGTTTATTTTTACATCATTTTGCACATTTTTTTTTCCCATCTCAATTGTAGTCCCCGCGGGTTTCCCATCACCAAATCACCCCTGTGCCACCACCCTAGTCCCGTGCATTTCCCTCCCTTCTCCCCGCCCCCATTTTTGATCCCATTCCCCACTCCACCCCCACAGAATGTCTCTGGTATATGGTTGTTCATTATTTTTGTTATTTTCTCGCCTGGTCCATTATACTCCTGCTATGAGT
>NW_004567107.1:60659764-60687953 GCF_000260355.1 Condylura cristata | reverse complement strand
TTGTGGTAGTTTTCCTTCTTTCTCAATTTTTTGGATGAGTCTGTATAAAATGGGCACTAGTTCTTTTCTGAAAGTTTGGTAGAATTCATTTGTAAATCCATCTGGTCCTGGACTTTTCTTTTTGGGGAGGGTTTTGGTTACTTCTTCTATTTGAAGCCAGGAAATTTTTATAAGCGCCTTAATTATAATTATGAAGTTTCCACACATGTGAGTTGATCACCTTCTAAAGGTCCTCCCCTCCTAACACGATCACTGTCAGAGTTCAACATGTGAATTTGTGGGTGGTAACATTTAGACTATACCATTAATCTTAAAGTGGGAAACTCAGTTGGGACAGCACTAGCGGTAAAAATAAAAAAATCCCAAACTGAATTTGAAGTATGTTCTTATTTCCATTTGCTTCTTGCCCCTAGTTCATACTACTGCACATGAACAGTTCATATTATCTCCACACAATTTGGCTCAAATGAAATTAATTTAATAATTAAACTACTTGTCCTTGGGTTTAAGCCAAAGCTGAATTTCACCTGTTTTTCTACTGTTTTCTTCTTATCCATTGTTATTGATACTATCTCTGGTCATAGCTTGTTGCAAGATTTTCATAACTAGCTTTCTTATTTCTACAGTGTGCCCCTAAACCAGAATCTGGTGCTCCTTGCTTAAAACTGCTTAGTGAATTCTTATCCCTAGAAATAAGTTCAAACTCCTTAACAGAGCATACCAGGTTGAAAATCATCTTGCCTGAATGTTTGTCTTTCATATTGTTATTATCCCAAAGTATACTAGGAACAAAACTGATTAGAACCTTCCATGTGCATCATGACACTTTTGCTTGTATAATTTTGTTAAAATTCACTTTATGGAAATATCTCCCTATAGTTTGGTCCTTAGTCAGCTCTTATTTAAGCTTTACAGTTGGGTTCACACTCCTTTATGGGAAGCTTCCCTTGACATATTTCCTTTGCTATTCAAAATTTGCTGGGAGCTAAATAAAGGTAAGAATTAATATCCCTGGGAAAATTTCAAATGTGTTTTTGGATAATATTTTATATATGCTCTAGAAAGTATTTCCTGTATGGATTAGAGCATTGGATTAGAACTCATTTTCCATATTCAGAATTAGTGATACTGAAAACCAGAGTAGCAGAAAGTAAAAGGTGAGGATATTGTCCACTGTCTATATATTTTGAATAAATATTGTTTCATAGTAAAGTATTTGAAAACTTGTATGTACATAATCATTTTAGCTTCATTCTAAGAACACATGAAAGATAAATTAGAATAAAATAATCTGAATGGGTTGCTTTTTAATTATATTAAAGTAATGACAGGGATATTATAATAAATTAGAGAATTTTGCATTTATAACAAATAGGGTAAACAGGGTATTTGATACCAAAGTGTAACCCTGACTCATTATTGAAAAGACTGTAATAACATAGTGACAATAGTAATAATTCATTATATCCTCACTCTATTCCTATCATGTAGCTCAGTGCCATTTATCAGTGGGTAGGCGTTTGTGATTTATCTTTGTGCTCTAGACTTCAAATGAGTAAAATTCTAGGATTTGGCTTGAGCACAGATCTGATGGGAATGAGTGAATTAGTCTCTTTAAGGGAAGTGCACACAGTGTGTTTAGGATTAAGTGAAATAAGATATAGAATGAGATAAAGAGAACAGGACACATTGGGAAAGCTGAAAAGGCCTGGCAGACATTGAGCAGACATGTCATGGGACTTCATGGGACATAACCACAAGAATCTCATTGAGTGAAATACTCAGTGGAAAACAAAATATAGTAAATTATTGCATATAATGTAGGAATAGTTGTGTAATAAAAATATATGCTAAAATGTTTTTAGTGAAACATAGTTATTAGTTTGTGGATGTGGCTACTTATAATATTTTTATCCCTTCTCTCAAAAACTTTGAATAGATATTGTTTCATAGTAAAGCATTTGAAAACTTGTATGTACATAATCATTTTAGCTACATTCTAAGAACACATGAAAGATACATTAGAATAAAATAATCTGAATGGGTGTTTATATGAACGTAGACATGTTGGCATACTTATTTTTCTTGGCTTTCATAATTTAAGAACAGTTTAAAAAGTAAAGGCAAAATGGTTTTACGTAAGTTTGATTGAGAAATAAGACGTGTTTAATCATAGTACAGAAGAGTGAATATGTGGGTACTTATTTACTATATGACTTTTGATTCATTATTTAGCTTTAAATTTTCTAATCCTCCTTTACCTTTTTAGCAAGCTCTGACTAAGAATACGGGTAGCTTTCCTAGACTGTCATGAGGTTTTAATGTTTTAATACAGGCAAAATTCATAGAATAGGTATTAATACCTGCTATATATTGAGAAATATTTTTAGGAAACAGACATTTTTGAAAATGATGATTGCACAAATAGTTTTTTGCCCCTATGCCTAGCATTGTTTGTTTAGAAGATGGTGCATTCTTTAATCCCTTGAATAAAATGAACTTTTTTTTTTTTTTTTTTTTTTTTAATGAACACTGTTTTCCCCTGAAAGCCTGTTAAGTATTTTGAAGAACTTGGGAAAGAGACTCAGAAGTGGCATCAAAAGTTATGGTAGAGGGATAGCAGCTCTCTAAGGAAGTCAAAAGTAGTATTAAGTTTTCCACAGAGCATCCTTTTATCCTGCTGCTTTAGAGAACAAAACAGACTTCTGTAGCTGTTAGCCTATTAGCACTCCCTGGGGAGAGAATTTGATCAGGAAGGAGACGGTATATAGAAAAGTGAAGCACAGGGAATGAGGCATCTCCAGAGGCTCATTGGCTGATTTTTGTGCTGCATTGATTTCTTCACCTTGAACGATGGTTAGAGTCTGTGTAAATTCAGCACAAGGCTCTCCATACAGTTGTTTATAGCTCCAACTTTCAGACTTCTCATTATAGAAGCCTCATTTTCTCTTTCTAGGCTACTTTTAGCACTGAGATGACAAATAGCTCCACCTGGGTTGGAAGAGGTTCTAAGATTATAAATTGTGATTCAAGTACACATCCTATCTTTACCTAAGCCCAAAGGAAACTATATGGATGATCCTTTTGATTCATTTGCCCTTTTTCAATAAATATGTAAAAGAAAGTCATATGTGCTATGGATTGTAATGGATTACTTTATAGACTTTCCCTGGTTAAGAAATCCTGAACCAGATCTATCCCAAATGTAGAACAGACAGATGGTGCCAGGTGCATGGGTTTTTTCAGACTCATTATTTGTTGGCATGAGAAAGCAAGTGACTATCAGGATGAGAAAATGAGTAAGGGAAAGTCAGACCTATGTTCGTTATTATTTGGTTGCATTCTTGTGAAGCCTGGACTACTGCTGGGATAGTATGGCATTTAAGTGTTATTACCATGTAAAAAATTATACCTATTATACTTATAGCCCATCTGACAGTACATTGTTGAGTTTATATTATTAGCAACATTAAAATGCCTTTTAGCCAATAGAGCTAAATGAACATAATCTTCCTCCATCATTTTCTGGTTTCCTGACTTTCCTTACAGACACATATGCTGATTCTTCCATCCATGCACACCTGCAGATTAGTGATTTACATGTAAATATTAAAAGTGTATTTTGAAAAGGAGTAAAATAACAAGGTAATTCATTATACAGATTTCAATTATTATTTAACTATTATTACTTTATTTTTTCACTATTATTTCAAAAGAGTTTACAAATATGAGATTCTATCATTCAACCACTTATTTTGCATAAAATATTTTTGGAATACTGAATTTAGATGTAAAAATTATTGTTGTGTAGAACTGGGTGCTGTACAGAATATTGGGGGAAAGTGACAGGATTCATCAGAGACAGAGTAGGGAGCATACAGGAAGATTTACTGAGATATACTGCTAACGGGAGAAGTAGGGGAAACAGGAGAGGCATGCTGCACCATGTGGGTCATCTCCTTGGCTAAGGATGAACTCAGGTTGTAGTAGTGATAGTGCTGAGGCTTAACCCCTACGTCACCGTGGAGGCCTTATATATCTGTGAAGTAAAAATTTTCCCAGTTATTAATACAGCATGTGTCCATAGGAAATAATGATACTGAAATATTTTAACTGGCAGTTACACATTTTCTCTATAGTAATAGATGATACAGTTAAATGACTAAGATATACCTATATTTTATATTTTATAAACACATGTGCACACAAAGACAAGTTATAATTTTTTTAATTTGTATTATTTTTTGGGAAGCAGTGATATATATCACCATATATGACTCACCATCTCTTCTTACCAAACCACACCCACCTCCAAGGTACCCACAGTTGTCCATCACTGACCACTGGGGCCTTGACATGTTTTTCTTCCCTATCCTTCTCCCTTCTCTTATAGTTGCATCAATTATACAGCCAAAATCCTAGCATTTGTTTTGATTTGGTTTTGTTCCTTTGTTTGTTTAATTTCTCTGTTTTTCTATAGTATATGTCTTTTTCCTTCTGATTTATTTTACCTTGTGTAATTATTTCTCACTCCATCTATGTTGTCACAAACAGCAAGATTTATTCTCTTATAGCTGACTAGTATTTCATTGTATATATATCCCACATCTTCTTGATTCTTTCTCTGTCCCTGGTGACTTAATTTGTTTCTATAACTTGCCTAGTATAAATACTGAGATGGATATAGGCATGCTAACCTCTGTTCCACTGAATGAGAGTTTTTTTTTTTTCATTCTTTATATAGATACTCAGAGTGGTATTGCTTGATCATGGGAATCAAGAGCAGTTCATCTCTACTTTTAATATTTTGAGAAATCTACTTACTGTTTTGCATAGGAGCTGACCAATTTTCATTCCTACTAACAGTGTACAAAAGTTCCTTTTCTTTTACATCCTCCCCAGTATTTGTTAATTTTTTGTTTTCATGTGGCCTATTCTTATGGTAGTGAGGGTGATATCTCATCTGGCTTTGATTTGTATTTCCTTGGTGATAAGTAATGATGAACCCTTTTTCATGTGCCATTTGGCCATCTGCATATCTTCTTTGGAGATGTGTCTGATCAGTTTTGTATATTTTTTGATTGGGTTATTTGTTTTCCTCTTGTTGACTTGTATGAGTTCATGTAGATATTGTCAGATGTCTGATGTGCAGGTATTGTCTCCCATTTGATAGATTGTTTTTTTTATTTTGTGATAGTTTCTTTCTCTGAATATTTTTGTTTGTTTGTTTGATGTAGTTCCCAAGGGGTGGTAAGAGGGTCTTCAGGTCATAATGCCTGCTCTGCTATTATCTTTACTGGGGATCACAGCTCTTCTACAAAGCTTTCTCCTCTTTCAAGGAAGTGTGCTTCTATACAACCTCTGCTCCTCTCTCTAGGGTTCATCGCTGAACTTGCCACCAGTGCCCCTTACTCTGTACCACAAATGTCCAGCTCCTTATCTGCTCATTTCCTACTTGATTGTTAATCCCCTCAGTGTCAAATCTGCACTGGTCTCTACCATTCATGGGATAAACAGTCCTACTATTCATTGAAATATCAGAATTAGTGGAAAACAGGGCCTACCATTACTTCTGCCAGACCAGTAAAGTCTGTTTGGCAGGGCCTGTTCTACTGTTTGCAAGGGCTGCAAATGGGCTTCCTTGAAGCCATGGTCTGGGGCTCACTGTGGTATTCCAAGGTCTCTTACAGTTCTCATTGCCCAGTCTTCGACTCCTTTGTTTATTCCTAGTTATTTCATTTTTTTGATACCATAGTGAATGAAAGTGTTGTCTTAATTTCTTTCTCTTCTAGTTCATTGTTTGCATATAAGAGTGCAACTGGTTTTTGCATCTAGAATTTGTAGCTTGCCATTTTACTGATTTATTGTATGAACACATTTTAAATAATAGAGGCATGAATAGACTATGATTTATGAATGTACCATGATTCATTTCAATCACTTCTGTATTGATGAAATTTTACACTGTTTCTTATGTTACTTTTATATTTAAAATTAAGTCATTGTAATTTTAGTCAAATATCTGTGCATATCCACGATAATCAGTAAAGTAGAATTTCGATATGCCTTTTTACTCTAAAATGAATATTTATGTTACTTTTGAATCTGAATATTTTGAAAGATCTAACTTGTGCTGAATATATTTTATGCCAGCATTAAAAATTTAACACTCAATTGTTGAAAACACAAAATTTAATGTTGAAAGTATCCCAGGAGGAACATTTCTTTTATTATCTTGAGATGCATATTATGTTTACTCACATAGTTATTGCCATCACATAACTGAAATTTTTAGACCTAGATAAACTTTTAAAGTCTGAGCTTTAACATCCAAAATGTCTTTTATGTTTCAGTACAACTAGATGACATTTATAGTCTCTTTCAAACTTCAAAGTTCCCATAAAACAGTAGCCATTTATAAATAAATAGCCACAGAACTCTGTTGCTATTCAAAATTTGACAGACTGGAGGACTAATTTTCATATATATATATATGCATACATACATACATGCGTACATACATAAATACACACATGTATAATTATGAAAATATGTCTATATGTGTGTATATAGGTGTTTTATATATATATATATATAAATAGATATATAGATATATATATAGATAGATATGTATATATCTATATACTTAGGAGTTTTTGTTTAGTGTATTCTGTGTATGTATGAAAGTGGTGGAGAAGGAGGAGAGAGGAAAAATGGACGGAGGAGAGAGAAAAGAGCATATGAAGACATATAATTTCTTGTATTTGAATCATTTTTACCACTATGTCCTACTCATCTTTATCCCTTTTACTTTGTCCATATATTCCACTCATTACTTTTTTTTTCCAGTATTTAAATGATTTGAATTATACTAGACCTCACCTCTGATCTCTACTTGCCTCTGTCAGTTTCTTTTCCAATTCTTTCACTTGCCTTATTGGTCTCAAATGACAATAAAATATAGTTTGTTAAAGAAACCTTTTGCTTTTCCTTCCTACTGTTGGATGCTGGGACTATTTCTCCATGAATTCCTTCCTCACAACCACATCCTATTCCCACCCTCATCTCATTTTTTTTTTTTAATCAGTTCTTTCCTAGTGATTTCCAAATCTGTGCTGCAAACTAACTCAGTTAACCTTGATGACTCCACAAGGGGCTAATGAACACTGAGCACATAAGTAGGGTAATGGGTAACTACAAAAGTAATGGAGCTTAGGCAGTGGAAACCATCAAGCTTCATCACAAAAATCATCCTTCAAATGATTGTATTGAACCTCTCATGGACCAGTCCTTTCTCTTTCCCTTTGTGTGTAGTAGTTCTGATTACATCCTCCACATTTGGTTATTATGGGTGTCATCTTTGAGCTCCACTTTCGTTGAGGTTGCTGTCACTTGACTTGAGTTGTCTCTGACAACCTGTCTGTGCAATTTCTTTGTCCTCTCCCCTCTTCTACCTACTTTTCTAATCTTATAAATCTCACCATAGTTCAACATTATAGAAAATTAAAAAATGTGTTATAAAAGGACTTAATTGAACTGAATGGTAAGGGACATGTGGATATCTGGAGAGCTGTAGATCCTAATTGGCATTTTTTAAAATGTTTTTCTCACACAGAAGACTTTGTAGGCATTACATAAAAAGTATCTTTGCCTCTCCAGTATGTTAGGAGATCTTTCTAGACTCCCCTGCTGCTCTTTCAAATCTACTTTGTTATTATAATTCATCATTCCCATTGTCTGAAATAATTTGTCACTTTCTTGCATGGATCTTATAGGTAGATATTTCATAAATACAGTTTGCCTCTTTACTGCAAGGTTACCATTAAACATTATCTTTAGGTTGTCTTCAGCTCTGCATTCTACCCACTGAGGGCAATCCTATCATAGTGTTTAGACATAGCTATAGCTTCCAGATCTAATTTAAGTTAGACACAAAGAGTTCAGACAAATTTCATAGATATATAAGCCTTAATGTATGGCTACTATTTTTTTTTGCTACTATGATTACATCAAAAACAATTAGCAACAGAGAAGCAATGTTAAGAATATAAACTTTATAATCAGACAAACCTAGACTTGATTCCAGGATCCACCACTTAATAGCAACTTGTTGTTGAGAAATTTCATTTGACTACATTGAGGTGGAATAATTACATTAATATGTAATAATAAGTAAAATAGCATTAATAAAGGATGATATAGCACTAGCCTATAGGCTGTTATGGGCATGATGCTTACAATATAAACAGTTCTAGATAAATGGTCATTATCGTTACTTTTACTCAGATTGGTTAAGATTCGTTTATAGTGGTAAGTGGAATTTCTAGAGAGATATAATCTGTGAGTGTTTTTATACTAAATGTTAAAATCTTTAGATAAGTGTTAAAACTTTTAGGTAAATATTATTTTCCTAAACCTACCTTTTTTTTTTTTTACATAAAGTGATGTTACTAATCAAATCAACAATAAAAATGATAAACTTTACATCCTGAAAATGGAAGGGGCTGTACTAGCGTAAAGTCAGAGTTTATATTCCTCAGATTGGGGGTATTGGGAGATCTATATGGACTTTATTACAGCCACCTGGAATTGTGAAGCCTCACCTGTAAAAGATAGGTAATAGTCAAACTACAACCATAAAGTTTAGGAGAATCTAGGGGGTGATGCTCTAAAAGGAGGAACATATCCATAAAAATAAAACATTAATGTTTACTTAAGGCATGATTTTTTCTTTCTGCTTTTCCTCCAAAGTAAAGCTCCCTAATTCTGCCAAATTTTACTTTCACAAGTGTGTATTCTGCAATATGATGTTACATGTTGTGGTGGGCAGTAACTAATTTCTGAAATCCTCCTTTTCTTTTCTGATCTTTCCAAAAGAAATATTCCCTTTGTGTTCATTAACCTAAAAATGAAGTGGTGCTAAGTAAACAGTACCTCCTAGGGAATGATTCACACACAGTATTTTAATGTGATGCCTATTACTACATCTAGAACCTGGGTCACATGCTATTCTCCATGGATCTCAAACTTCAAGCTTCTCAATATGCTGCTCTGAACACCTAGGATACAGAGGCAGCTAGAACTAATTTCGAGGCAATTCCCTGTGCTGCCAGTTGGGCGTATGATATTAAAAAGTACCTCTGCTTGGATTACAGAATCCTGGGATCATAAGGTATTTTAGAGAGTCTCACATTTACCTTTTCCCACAGTACTGAAGTAATGTTATCTGTTCGATGTAATAAAAAGGGCAGTGGTTTCTGCACTCCAAAAAGTTAATTAAACTTTAAAATACATTTATTGTTGCATTCTTATAACTTTATTATTAAAAGGGAACTGAGAATCTCCAAAAAAACCAAACACAGCAAAAAGCCACACGGGCTGTGTAGCACTTTCAAAGTTTTACCATGTATCCTTTAGACTACAAGCAGTATAAAAATTGGTTTGCAAAATAAAATTGCGGGTCCACCACTTCATCTTACAGATTCAGAAATAGTGCTACTGTCAAAGAAAAAACCTGACACTTTAATTAAAAATCAGAGTCCACTTTGGAAGTTAAAAATTCAACAAAATTGGCAAGAGCACACACACAACTCATCTTCCTATTTGGCATCATAGCAGCTGGCACCAGTACCCTTTCATGCTCCCAGCTCCTTTTCTTCCTTCTCCCCCGGTGTTATGCAGAGCCTCATAGAGCCTGTATGGGTCCTGGGAGTACCTTGTGTAATGTCATCTTTTGTTTCTATAATGGAGAACAGCAGCCCAGACTCCCATTTTCTTCTCATTGACTAATTGGGACCTAATCATATTCAGGCTCATCTCATTTAATGTGAACTCTAATCATGACGAAGTCATAGTGACATAGAGTCATTTCATCTTTGCTTAATTGTTCACGTACAATGAATATAGCATTATTATCTGTCCTTGTCTGTCATGGCAATAGTGCTGAGATTTAGGAATTAGTTGATTTTGAGTCTATATTTAAATGCAAAGTGGATCTTTACGTTTAAGTATCTGGACATGCACAGATAGGTGGAGAGAACCAGTGTCAATTTCAGATTAGGAAGAACTTCTTTTTTCCAAATCAAACACTAGAAGTCATGTACTATTATGGCTAAAAACAAACAGAAATTGAATTCAGTTTATATAAGCTGAGTTTTTCCAAGCTTAAATGTATACATTGCAGGATAAAAGCACTGTTCTTCATATCAAGTACAAGGACTCCTCTCCTCTATGCTGCATTTGCAAAGATTGGTCTTCCAATGCAGGACATTCTTTACGACCTCCATCACCATTCTGTATGTCTTCCAGGTCACAGAAGAAGGGAAGGACATTATCTTTCTTACTACTCACACACATGCAGATATTCACATATGTTCACATTAAACCAACCTCTCAGAAGTAAAAAAGAAAATCTTGGTAACTGTTAGTTTTTGAAAACTGCATTAAATTTTTCTTTGATGATCTAATGCAACAGTGTATTCTGTTTCCCTGCTTCCTCACTATCTCCCTGTTTCATTATGCTTCTCTAACTCAGTTTCTCAGTTTTTTGTCTCCCTCTCTCCATACTTCCTTCTTTTAAGCTGCATCTTCATCTCTGTCACTTGTTTGCCTATTCCTTTAGCTAATTCAGAATTCTTGACATTGGTTGGGAAGAAATCATCATAGTCTCAAGTATACTATTGTTGTAAACTATACTATTGCCCATGAGGGCCAAAGTCATTTCTTTTGCCTCTGGTCTGGTATTTTAAATGTTAGATTAAACCGATTATAGGTCACCCTAGTGACGTCATTGAGAGTAGAGAGGGGATCTCCACACTGATCTAAAAGAGGGCCATTTGTTAAACTTTCTAGATGTAATCTTAACACTTCACTTACTGTTTTTAGCTCACTATTTGATAAGTGGTTCTTAAAATGTTGGATCTTAGAACTATGGAGATCCCAGGATACATTCAGAGAATCTGCAGATAAAGAAATTTTTAAGCTAATTATGGTAACATTTGCTTTTCACTGTATCAGTAATTATAATGGTGGTAAAATTATTGGTGTTTTGAAGCAATTCAAAGTGGTAACAACAGACTGTTACTGGTAGTCATTGTATTTTTTGCTACTGCACATTTGATATGAAACACTGGAAAACAACATGGATATTTCTCAAAACATTAAAGATGTATCTTCCTTATGATCCAGCAATTCTATTTTATGTATCTACATGAACATGCAAAACGTTAATTTGAAGGACTATATATAGCCTAGTTCATTGCATTGCTGTTTATAATAGTCAAACTATGGAAATAATATAAATGCCCAAAGACAGATGTGGTGTGTGTGTGTGTTGTGTGTATATAATTCTACATGTGATAGAATACTACTAAATTATTAAAAAGATGAACTGTTACAAATATGTACAATATAGAGAAATAAAATACATTTCAGACAAAATTAAACCAATAACAAACCCTTGAATTTTGATTGTAGACTTGAGGTTACCAGATGTGGAGGGACAAAAAATGCAGGGAGGGAACATAATGATCTATGGTAGAGGAATATGTGTGTGTTGGTGGTGGGTATGATGTTATAACAATACCTAAATGGGGTGATTTACCCCTAAATCATATACACTATGCAAGCTATTGTTAGTTCAATAAGGCAAAAAAGAAAACACTATTTGTCAATGTGTCCTTGTGAAATAATATGCTGGTATTTTTTTTTTAAAAGATTTATTTATTTGTGTATACAGAACTGGGGTACAGGCCAGAGGCTTAGGGGCGGTGAGAGGCTTCACCAGAGACAGAGTGGGGAACAGAACAGGCAGATCAACGAAGTACACTGCTGAGGGGAGCAGCGGGCGGGTCAGGAGAGGTCTCCTCCTGGGCAGGCGGGAATCGAACTCATGCGGAAGCGGCTTTAGATTCTCAGTGCTGTGCTTTAACCCGCTGCGCCACCAGGGAGGGCCTATGCTGGTATTTTTATAATATCTTCTGAATAAACATCTTTTTAAATATTCTATGTGTGATGAAAAGTAAGTATGCATACTGCAAAATGAAGTATGATGTCTCAAGCAAAAGGATTTTTTTGTGTTTGGTTGAATTTGAATTACAAACTAAACTGACCTCTTTTTCATTTAGTACTACGTTAGTATAAAAGTTTGGCATTCAAACTAGAATTATTGAGCTTTATAAGGTTTTTGACAGTATTATTAAAAAAATAAATAAAGCAACCTTGTGATTTCAAGTAAAACAACTACTTTGTATTGCTGTTGGCAGTAATCAAAATGTGAGCTTTTAAGTGAAAATAAAAATTTTGAAAAGAATTTATATGTCACCATAAGGTTTACAACTTCCCAGTACTTAAAGAAATTTCTGATGATTGTGATGGTGATATTATTAAATGAAGATCTTTAAAAATATGATACAATTAACTGTCAATAATTTGAAGATGTGCATAATTGCACCAATGCCCTAGAACATAGACAAGTTGTTCACATTCTGGTTCTAGGGCTCACTAGATGTCTAAAGTGACATGTGGTTTAGTTTAAATTGCAATTATCTATTCACAAAATGGATCTAATAGATTTGCTTTTCAAAAAAATGTGAATATTAAATGAAATGATATTAAGTTAGTACATTGTTGGAACTCAACAAATGTTGCCACTATTTTATTAATATATTTGTGGTCACTATACCTGTTTTATGGGAATTTTAGAGATTAAACAATAAAATAATAGAAAACTCAAAATGATATATTTTTCATTTCTATTTCTTCTTTAAAAAATATTTATTTTATTTTTGCATAGAAGAGCTGGGGTTTAGGCCAGAGGTATGGTGTGTGTGTGTGTGTGTGAGAGAGAGAGAGAGAGAGAGAGAGAGAGAGAGAGAGAGGAGCAGGGGGTGAGACAGGAACTAGCTTTGCCAGATGGGTCACCTCCCTGCCGGGGCTCATACTCAGACCATAGCAGTGATAGCACTAAGCTTTACCAAACTAGACCACCAGGGAGGCCCACTCTTCCTCCTTTTTCTTCCTCTTCCCTACTGCTAACCAAAACTAAAATAGAATATGCATTTCGCAACCGAATCTGGTCAAGAAAACAGAAACACCTGCTTTTTAAACAAATAAAATGTAAAGATAGGTTAAAGAGCTTTTGAAGACCTGCTGTTTCAGAGAGATAGGGCCTACAGAATGTAGCTCCACTGTGGAATTGGGCAACAAGATGAAGATTGAGATTAATAGGTACAAAGAAGGACTCTGCATACTAACATCCCTATTTCCTGGAGTGCTGCTGTGCAGCAAGTGTTGGTATCTCAGGCACTCAATGGAGAGACATCAGGTAGCTCAAATTCAAGTATCTTAGGAAAGGACATGAAGGGCCTTATGCTGGCAGCTTGAAAAATCTGTAGACAGAAACTGGTTTCTTCTCACAGGATAAACAATGATAGCTAAGGTAATTTGGCAGTGAATGAACTTGAGGGAATTAGCCCACACGCCCTTTCTCTTGCTCCATGTTCCTAATCCACCAACCTCCCACCAGTGTCCCCTCTAGAACACCTGACAGGAAGTCAGCTGGCAATGTGTGCAGAAACCCAGCCCCCAAATCTTAAGCAGATATAGAATATGAGACAGCTTAAAAGCTGACAAAATCCTGAGTTGACCTCTACTGAGAGGGAAATTAGAACAGTTTTCTTTTTTCAGAGTCTGTAACTACAGTCAGCCTATCAAAAAGATCCGAATCGTCAGTATTATTTAATGGGCCAGTGAACTCATTTTCATGTGTAGTTTTTGGGATAAAAGTCTCACTTGTACCATCTAGTATAACTGTAATTAATATTTTTTGCAGAAATAGAGGAAGTTACCAGGAGAGCCAAAGCAACAGAATTTTTTCTAAAATGACTAATTTAAAATTAATCACTATGACTTGAGATGTTTCACACAATCAGGTATTCAGTACTCTCATTAGTGTGATTTGCATAACCAAGGATTTATTTAATTTTTTGGTAGCGGGTTCTATTGTAATGAAACCAATATAGTTATTAAAAGGCTTGATCTAAGCTGATAGATAAATGTGATTTCACTGTATTTTATGTGATTGCAGAACAACTTCTTATAATAAATTAGACATGTAATGTGTATTTATCTGTATGTGTGAAAGGGAGATCTCTATGAATAACAACCTTTAAGATTGCTAAATTGTTGTAACAAAGTATAATACCTGGTAAACTTGATCATATCTTAATTGCAAAACTGCCAAGGCTTGTGCATGTGTGCATATACATCCGTATTGCTTTTTGTATTTTTATATTTTAATTTGTTGTAGTCTTATTTAGAGAGATATCCACAGCACTTTAAAAGAGAAAAGCAGTGCTATTCAAATTATCTTTCTTTTTCTGACATACTTGCTCTCATTTCTTTATTATTTATAAGCTATATTGATACTTAGATATTTTATTTTAAAACTGGGTGAAATTACTCAGCTTGATGTGGAAAATTTTAATATCCTTATTACTGTTTTCTAATCTCAATTTAAGATTGATATTGGATAAATGGGTAATGAAATCCACCATGTGGAAATACCAGCAAGAGTATTTAACCAGAGCTGGATACATTAGTTGAGATGGTGAATCTGAATCTTGAAAGTGTATAACTTTTTTTTTTTTTCATACATGGAGCAAAAGCAGTCAAGTGAAAATGACAATGGGAAGTCTGAAGTTAGAAATGTTGCAAGGAACTAACTTTGTTTTTCCACTGCCCAAGTGTTTTTTTTTTTTTTTTTCCAGTTAGGGAATTTGATGGAGATGGTTTCAAGATGTAGAACTCTTATGTATGAAGTGTCCTAATGAAGTTGGAGCATCTACGGTGAAATTGCTTCATGTATTGGTAAGATAAATGATTCTTTTATATTTACAGTTGGCAAAAGTAATGATATGTGTGTGTGTGCTTGTGCGTGTAAATAAAAATTAGAAAGACCTAATCTTCCTACTTTAAACTCATTTAGAATTTGTAATTGCCTTCTCTCAAATAGAAAATTGAAATGAAGGAATTTCCTCTATGTTTTCACTAGTCTTAGAAAGAAAAAAAATATTTCTGTAAGTCACTGACAAATTACATATATGATGATATTTCAACAAAACTGAAATTTATAGGAAAACTGACATAGAAAATATGTACTATGGTTTTCTCTTATTATTATTTATACATATAGAATAGGGGTGCGGGTCAGAGGTGCAGGGGGTGAGAAGATTCCCCAGAGACAGAGTGGGGAGCAGAAAAATTGACAGAGTATACTGCTGAGGGGAGCAGGGGGTAAGACAGGAGACTGTTGTGCCATGTAGGTCATCTCCCCACTGGGGATGGGCCTTGAACTTTAGCAGCTGTGGCTTGCTTGTATTGCTGTAGTTTAGCCTGTTGAGCCAACAGAGAAGGACTATACTATGATTTTCTTATTCACCTTTGCTATAAAATGAAAATATTTAGAAAGCTTTCTCTATACAAATACCCTCATCTGGCTGATGAAACTGTTTGATGGAATTAGTAATTAGATAGATAGATGATAGAAAGATAGATAGATAGGTAGATAGATTATTACTTATAAGTAACTCAAGAAATTTAATTATCATTTCACTTTTCTGTTAATTGAGCCATGAAATTATTATTATAAGATTCCATTAAAGTAAGAGATAATATATCTCAAGTTCCTACAACTGTCTGACACACAGTAGGTACCAATAAACAGAAGCCATATGAAAAACCTTATAGTTGAGAATTATGAAACTATAAAACCATAATTTAGTGTTCTCTACTCATGAAGATTTTTAATTGTATAAATAGTTATGTTAAAATCACTATATTCTACATTATGTAATCTTAGGTTGGAATGCATTTTTATTTATATAGAGACATTTGTTTGGAGCAATTACAGGTTTCACTCAGCAGTTGGTTAACATTCGGAGTTATAATATGCTTTGGAAGCATTAGTTAATACATGATTGACCATATGATCATTTGTTTAGAAACTCAGAAATGCTACTGGATTTAGTTTATATAGATATCCTACCTGGAAATTTTCCAATGAATTTTCCATAGTGAATACAAACCAGATACCCTCTCTGTTTCTGAGCAAATCTCCTAAGTCAGATTTGGTTGTGTTTTCAACAGTGTCACTTGGCAGTCTGTAGGACATTTTCTCAATGAGCTTTGTTTATGAATCTTACTTCTATGATGGTAATGATCAACAACATTCCTGTACAAATAGAAACTCACCCATTGAGTTTCTGTGTTTGTGAAATAAATAAAAGACAACTTTCTATGTTGAGGTTCTGGGAATCTTGAAATCTTTGAATTCTAATGCAAGTTTTTGCTTGTCATATGATAAAGTAGAAGTCCATGGAATTAATGAATGCAATCTAGGTATTAAGGTAGGATATCAAACACATATAAAAGGTTCTCCCAAAACAACATGGGAAGAAAACATAGGCCGTTCATTACTTGGACTATTTTTAATTAGTTTTCATTCTAATAACACCAGCAAAATTCTCCCTGCATCTCCTCTTCTGCATTACCTCTCAATTCAAGAGTTTTGCATTTGGACATATACTCCAAAGCAGACTATCTCAAATTCCTGCTTTGCACCCAGCCTCAAATTGAGTTAAAAATACTTTGTTGTTTCTTGGGATACGATTTTTATTACTTAGGGCCTCATTTTCTATTTCCCTCTCCCCCCGTAATAACCCAATATTTGCTTCATATCTTACTATAAGTTAGTGATTAAGTTTTTTAGCCTCCTTTAGTCTTAGTATTGCCATCCTACTATCAGAATCATAGCAGCTACATCACATACTTTTTAAGGATTGTAAAGATTATGTGTAATCTACTAATTAGGATGTTGATGATGATTTCTATATCTTATAGATCTCTAGATTTAGATCTACCAATAGCTTTACTAACATATGAACCCCCAAATACTAATCAAGCATCTCAAGGGCAAAATTGCTTCAAAAGATTGGAGAGACTCCGGAAAATGGTGTGTGGGTTCAAGGAAATTGCAACTTGTTCATAAGTACCAAAAAAGAAAAACAAAAAAAAGCCTTTATTTAATAGTATCAAGCGAGGGGGAATAGACCTTTATTTAAGATTTGTTCATATTGTTATGGTATGATATGATAATATGCCTCTATCATTAACTTTTCATATTTTGTAAATTCAGGCCCATAGTGTGAGCTGTTTACAATAGGTAGAAGATCATATTCAGCATTTGTGCTACAAGGTGCTCTTATCAAGATTCTACTTCTATGGAGTTGTTTGGGATTGTGTCCTACAAATCTATGGTTTTAAACATGATTATTTAGAAACAAGAGTAATTCTGGTATTCCACACTCATTGTCACTTAATACTTTTCACGAAAATTTAAAAGTTTGACACAATAGTTCTGGAGATTTATTTTTATTGACTTCATTTAGTAATTATTAAGACAGATTGCTAACAGTTACCAATAATAATTCTCTACACTTATTATTCACAATAACTTTGATTCCTTTAATATAAATATTGATAGAATAAATAAGTAGAAAACAATGCTATCCATGTTAATAATACAGGGGATTCTGGTTGGGTCAGCAAATCTTATTCTCGTCCTTCTCAGTAATTAGCCTTCCCAGTTTACAGATTAATAAAAATTGATTTATGGTATTGGTTCATCAAGTTATGGAAATAGGAAAAGACAGGGCCATGAGTCAATTTTAGCATCAAGATGTTGTAGAACTGGTACAGCTGCTTCCTAATCCTGAGATAATTCAGGTTTCAGTTATGAAAGGTTTTGTTTTATGGCAGCCAACAGCATAAGCACATATGGGGACAATCAGTCTGTATTTGTTTTGTTTAAGCTCCTGAACACTTAATTCACTATCACCCACTGAGTTAGAATAGACTTCATTTGCTGTATAAAATGTTCAGAAGGAAAATTTTCCAAAAAATGTCTCAAGTATCTTCTGCAAATTCTTTTGTTTTCATCAATGTGCTCATTGATTGATTTTCATCAGTTTTGCAAAGTGCTTGAATATTCTGTCTCAAGGAAATCAGCTGTCATGGATTTACCTTAATAACAAGGTATATGATCTTCTCTCTCTCTCTCTCTTTACCTTCCACCATCCCCCCTTCATTCCTCCCTCCCTCCCTCCCTCTCTCCTACCACACACTCACTTATTTATCATCTCTATGTATATCTCTATTAGTGGGACATGAGCTGTGTTAACATGTGTAATTTATTCCAGGTCATATTATTACAGGGTGCTTGCACATACGTGTTTTCCTCTTTGTGTCTCTAGTGACATGGAAAATGAATGTTGGGTGGAATGTTCTGATGAGCTATTCTGAATGTAGAACAACAACATAGAAGCATCCTGATTTCTTTGCTTAATTTATAGAACAGTCTTTCTGTACTGAATGTTATATGAAAGACAAATAAGCTAGATATGTTAAATCACTGCTATTAAGCCATTTTCCATGGTAAATTATTATCATGAATTATTGTATTCTTCCATAAAAGTGTACATGTATATTTTACATACACCACTACAAAATTTGAGTTTTAGAAACAAAACAATAGAGGAGAAAAATTCTCAGTTATGCTGGATGGGAGGAGAGAGGCTATGATGAGAAGATGTTTTTTTTTTTTTTAAAGATTTATTTATTTATTCGTACAGAACTGGGGTACAGGCCAGAGATGCGGAGGGTGAGAGGATTCACCAGAGACAGAGCTGGAAGCAGAACAGGCAGATCTACGAAGTACACTGCTGAGGGGAGCAGCGTGCGGGTCAGGAGAGGTCTGCCATGCCATGTGGTCGCCTCCGGGGCAGGCAGGAATCGAACTCATGCGGAAGTGGCATAGTTTCTTAGTGCAGTGCTTTAACCCGGTGCGCCACCAGGGAGGGCCTGATGAGAAGATGTTTTGTGGAGATTTTACTTCAGTGAATTTGAGTTCAGTGCATCTACTGAAATTTGAAAAATGAGGAGACAGACTAAAGCATATTAAATGACTAGATCCTCTTTACTATAAGTGGTCCAATGGGATTAATTTATGAATGAACTTTTAGCTTTCCACCTCTACTTCATAATTTCTCCTCTTCCATTTTGCAAAACAAAGGGATGCTTTTCACTTTGTTCTTACTTATAAGAGTATGCCATTCTGAGAAGTAGGAAATTCAAGGATGATCAACCAAGGAAGATTGCAGAATAAACTATTATTCCCAGAGGAGTACTTCTAGGAGCAAAACTAGGTATTCAGAGAAGAAATAAAGGGAACCATTTTGTTTCAATCTACCTGTTTTCTGCTACATGACCAGCCATCTGTCCATCCACCTTACCTTTCTTCGACTCCGTCTGTTTAAGATTGGTTTCAAACAGCCATATACCTAAGTCTTAGGGTACATATCCTTAAAGAACATATAAAGTTTGCAATAAGCTGTAAATTATATGCTTTGGAGCCAGACAAATATACACTAAATTTGTGTTTGATGTCAATTTCAAAAATATGGGGGATTGTTGTGTGTGCTATTTTTTTCTTCAAATGCTTTCAAAGAAAAAAAAAATGCAGAAGCCCTCTTCTCTAGAGCAGTCATTCCTCTAGGAAACTGTTGAAGAAGGTAGGAGGACAGCTATCCCATGTCTCTATCCTGCACCAGATTCCCTACCTCCAAGAATTTTCTGACTTATTTTGAGGTTGCTGGGTAGCTCAAACATTTTAGTCAACTCTTTGAAGTTAACTGTCATCCAAGTATTTTGAATATCCTAATTATCATGTTAATTTTACCACCATTTTTATTGAAGAAATAAATATATAACAAAGGCATTAATTTTATCTGAATTAAAATATGTACTAAAAAAGTTTCAGAACATGGCCCTCCCTGGTGGTGCAGCAGGTTAAAGCACAGCACTAAGAGGCTTAAGCTACTTGGGCATGAGTTCGATCCCCGCCTGCCCCGGAGGTGACCACATGGCGTGGCAGACCTCTTCTGGCCCGCCCGCTGCCCCCCTCAGCAGTGTACTTCAGCGATCTGCCTGTTCTGCTCCCTGCTCTGTCTCTGGTGAATCCTCTCACCCTCTGCATCTCTGGCCTGTACCCCAGTTCTGTATGAATAAATAAATAAATAAATCTTTAAAAAAAAAGTTTCAGAACACATGCATTAGAAAAACAAATAGTGAATTATTTATTTTGGTGTAGATTGCAAAATGACAAAATATTTAGATATTCTTTAAGAACACGAGAGAACTTATAGTGTTATAATTCTATGTGTTTGGTTTTGAATTTTTAAATTCTGATCTGTTGAGCTTATTTTATCTTGCATGGTTTTATCACACATAGTATTAAAGAAATTAATTGCACACTATCAATAGCATGTAAGTGTCAAGAAGGCACTAGTGGTGGTGTCATTATATATTGCTCTAAGCTATATAAATAATTGAGAAAGAAATATGAATGTGTTTCTTCTTAGTTTTGAAGGATGCCATTAAAATTGTGATTGCAACATAATTAAATCTGTATATCTAGATGTTAATAAATACCCTGTTCTCTTAGATCAACTGACACTGGTCATAATCCCTAAGCTTTTTTAATAGCATTTGTGGCTAATGGTTAGCTTGATAACTTTCAAGAGAATGCTGCTACTTTATATCCCATATTAAACCCTGTTACTGAATCAGCTTATTTTCCTTTAGCTAATTTTTTCCTTTTTCATTCTCTCTCTCCTACTCTTTGGAGTGAAGAGGTAAATATAAGTGTTCTTTTTTTAAAGATGCATTTGTAAATTTTCTTTTCAAGGCCATTTAAAGCAGAAAGTACATAAATAAAACTAATTGCATAACTCTCTAGGTACATGTCAAAATCTTGCCATGTTCAGTCCCTATAATTGGCATTGTATATTCAAAGTCAGTTCTGCAAACAGCAGGAACACAGGCTATATGAGAGCTGCCTGTTAAATAGGGACACTTTGCAGTAATGGAAGGTCTGTCAGCAATACTTCATAGTGACAGCAGCCACTAACCCAGAGCCTTACACGCCCACTGTTCCCATTCCTATTTCTTACATATATATATACACACACAAACCTTTTTGGCCTGTTTTCTGATTGCATTAACTATTGCAATATTGTTAGGTATCTTGACTTACAATCAGGTCAGAAAACTGTGTTAGAGTAATTCTAATTTTTATATCAAACAAAACCCAACATATGCTATACCTTTAGAACAATCAAATAGTATTCCTAAATCAGTTAAAATCAAGACAAAGGCAGCTTCTATAGTGACAGTTCATTTAAGCAGAGATTCAAAGATCTAGATTCCTTTTGTCTGTGACTTGCTATTGTCAAAATGTGACTTTTTACTGCTTTAGTTAGTTGTGGAGAAGCCATAAAGAAGTTCTTATAGGATAGGTCCTGAATCAATGTACCACACTTTGCTATATTCCATTGTCGAAACCCACCAATGTAGTAAAGGCAGGGGGATATCACTTACTGTGTATTTTGGAGGAAGAAACCATAGTTTTAACAACTAATTTGTCTCTGCCAAGCAGCAGATAGCCCTTTTGAAAATGCAGTTATCAATAATTGTAATGAGGGGAAGAATAAGACCAAAATTGAAGGCAGACACAGGCAGTGAAAAAAAAGTAAAATGTGACAAAATAATCCATAGCTATAATTATATTGATTAGCTGATGCAGAACAAAACATACAGATTAGTTTTGCAACTATTGACAAATTAAACATATTAATAAGATAGAACATTTATTTTTAAACCCTTCAAGAAGCAGTTCTGTAAACCAATAACTAATCCCATTATCATATTTACAATTTTATGAGAACATAACTGGGGGAATGATTACCTCTGTGAGAGAGATCAGAGGAAACCACATAGAGGTGACATCATTTAATCTGAGGTTGAAAGTATGAATCTTTTCCCACAGAAGAGAAATTTTTAGGGAATACTTAAATTCATGGTCAAATATAAGACAAAGCCTGACCATGAAGGGATAGGAAAGAATATGATAGTAGGAGAAATAGAAAGCTCTTTAGCATGAATGGAGATAGAATCTTTATAATAGGACACAGAGACCTGCGGAAGTTAGTTTACAAATTACTGCAATCTCAAGAGTGAATGTAGTAGTAGGTTTTGAGGTAGGTGTTTGTAGAGAAAAGAGTGAATGACCTCCCTCTTTGTCAAGTTTTCATGTGTCACTAGGTTGCAAAGGAAATCATCACATGTCCCTTTAAGATTTTCTGTGCCTGCAAAAAATCAAACAAGCATCAGAAAGATTAGTAAAAATACAAGTCAGAAAAGAAGTTTAATAACGTGTGCTTCTTGCAAACATCTCAGAGAGCCAGCATCACAAGAAATTGATCACATACTTTTAATTGTCATTTTAAATAGCTCAGTTAAACTGGAATTTGGGGTGGAGAAAGTAGAGCCAGTTAGGGAGATTAGTAGAGAAGGCACAGTAGATAGAATTATTCAGAGTAAGTTCTGACTCCTACAATTCAAAGAAATATGGGGGTTAGGTCTTTCCAGACACATTTGTAAATCTATGCAGAGATTTATAGGTAAATATATTTTTCAGAAGTACCTTCCACTCTGTTTGTAGAGCTCCTCCCATAAATCCAATTTTTTTTTCAAAAAGGTATATTTTGAGGTGGCAAGTATTTGCTACTCCATAACTGTTAACACTCTCAGTCTTTAGTTGTCTTCTAAATGAAAACCTGTGGTGACTCTTTCTGTACTATACATGTTTCTAGGGAATTGTGAAAGGGATAAAGGGATACAAATAGAATTTGATGAAGTAAAGTTGAGTGCAGGGATGTTATAAAAATACAATTTTTATTGGATTTTAAATATAAATTGACTTTACATAAGTCTGGCAGAGCACAATGTCTGTCTTGCTATGTAACAGGCTCTATAGGGGTTTAATTTGTACCTGAGATCTTTTGTTTCTTAACATTTGCATTTTAGAGAAAGAAAATTCATGAAGCCTATAGATGCAAATTATTATTGCATGTGTCATAATATATACTATAAACTGTTTACAGTAAATGTGAAAGCAAGTGATAAATTGAAGAAGAAATAGTTAGCAAAAATGAACTAGAATTTAAAGATTTGGAAAATTCTCAGCCTGTCAAAATGAGACAGATTGTTTTAGTGAGAATCCAAGCATGTGACGGAAATATCACTCAGTCATCTCTCAGTGGATAAAAAGCAGTTATCTCTGTATAACTCTGAATAGGTGTTCATTTATATATGCTTAGATGCTGCTAGTTTGGATTAAAGAGGACAGAGATGCAATGAAATGAAGGCAGATTTTGGGGTTCCTGAGGTTCAACAGTACAAGACAATAGAATTATATATTATTCAGTTTTGAACATACCTTACACTTAAAGGAAAAGGAAGAATGATTCTGAGGGCAATTTAACTATCAGATCTATTAACTGATGCTGATATGTGTGTTTTATTATAATGATGTAAGTGATAACACTGTTTAAGCGCACATAATAAATATCATCATTATAAAGCTATCATATTTTGGTGACCTTCTATTTTCACTAACATCACTAACAACACAAGACTTTTTTTTAAGACATCACACCATTGTCGAAGTATCTTCCTTTAGAATTCTCATAGATAGGATTTTGTTCTTTCTACTGACTCATTGCTATAAAAGCATCTGAACATCAGGCTGTCTTTGATGGTATTTTCTCCAGAAAGTGGAAGGGAATTAGTTTCCAAATGACAACTTTGAATATATATCTGAAAGATTAATAGATACTAATATATTAATATTGTGAAAAACTATTTGCATTGTTAAAGCACAAGTGAATATCCCCCACTTCCTGGTTTCTCTCAAGCCAAATGAGCAAACAAATCAGCATCAGGCATATTAGTGGGGGAAAAAAACAATTTAATTACCTCCGTATGGAGAATTTATAGCATTTATAGCATTGTAAATTCTAAAGGAAATGGGATGAATGAGGTGAGATAAAGAATGGGTTAGTATCCTATGGCTTCAATGATAGAGAAGGGGCACTCACAAGAGTAGGAACAGACATATCCTTGCCTCTAGATGTTAGTTTTGTCTTAAGATAAATTTCACCAGTAAAAAGAAGGTGATTTCTGAAGTTGTTCCTTTAGAATCTGTCTTTGCAAAAGTATCTATAGGTTTTTTCTCAATATGCTTATGGTAGGCTTCTTCCATCCAATAAGTGTTATTTGATATGATAAACAATGTCAAACAAGGCCTAGTGAACCTCTGCATAGCAGATTATTTTAAATCCAGATGAGCAATCACTACTTCTTTTTCTTATCACCTAGAAGAATGTTGTTTGGGGTGTACCTTCCTTGTATAGGTTTATCAGTGGACATGACCTCCGTATTTGAGAAACACATCTTTCTTTACTCTCAGAATAAAAGAATGAGATGATCTTCTTACTGTCATGAGAAATCTCCCTTTGCTTCCTCCTTAATGCTATAGGTTCTTAAATACAATGTATTTATCCCTAGTCTCCCCATTTTACTTGTGAATTCTCTGCTATGTGAATTCTCTGCGCACATGTTATTAAATTTTAACTTTTTCTC
This sequence comes from Condylura cristata, assembly GCF_000260355.1. Classification (NCBI taxonomy): domain Eukaryota; kingdom Metazoa; phylum Chordata; class Mammalia; order Eulipotyphla; family Talpidae; genus Condylura; species Condylura cristata. The sequence continues at coordinate 60,663,353 of NW_004567107.1, read as the reverse complement.
CTATTAATCTGTCTGACTTGCTTGTTTATCAATTCAGCCTCAGAAAAACCTAGAGAGGATGAGGGAGATTTCCTATTGAGTCTGAGCCCTGACATCCTTATATATCAGTAGTATGTGTTCTTTCAGGTTAATGGTAACAGTTTTTCTCAAGGCCCACAGGGCCTAATTCACCTTAGATCCACATGCCATGTTGACATGTATTAGAAAAAGTCTACTCTAGAAATCTTGGGGAAAAAAATGGCCAAACATTTTGGGAAAAGCTATCCTATAGTATTAAGTGGTTAAAAGGTCTGAATCATGACAGAAATTTTAAGGACTTAATAATAATCTTACTCAGGTTGGGTTTCATGCCTTTTTCTCTATTGTTCTCTGTCTCTATGGAACAAAATACTTATTTTCTCTAATATGTACTATTTTTATACCTTTTAATTAGCTACTAGAATATGGCACTTTTATTGTTTCTTTAACATAGTCTAGCTGTCCCTTTTTTTTTTTCTAATATGGCAAGTCTTTTTTAATTCTCTTCATGTTGAGTATTATTTAAGCAATTCTTCTAACTACAGACATAGATTTTAATTTCTAGCAAACAACTGAGCTATAGAGTAACCAAAAAAGCTTAACAATAAGAAATACTTTTCAAAGATGTTAAAATTATAACGGAAATTTTTAGAAAATACATTATAATTAATATTTATGACTCTAGAACATATATCATTAACAATTAGGTTTAGATAGAGCTTATGATGGCTTATTACCAAATAGATATCAATAGATTCCTCACTGCATCACTGCTATGCATATGAATATATTATGAAGTTATATGTTCATTTTTAGGCAAATATAATAATTTTGTATACATCAAATTTATCATAATGCATTATTTAGGATTTATATTGCTTCTTTCCTACTTTCCCACACTAAATCTTTTTTTATATCTTAATTTACAGGAATATGACAAAAAAGTGTAAGAAATAAATTAGGTCACAGAATACTGTACCAAGATCTCTTTTTAGCACAGGATGACTTGACATTTCAGGGTTTGAGATAACTGGTAACTAAATCTGTGTCTGTAGATAGATCATGCTGTTACCAACATGAATATCCAAATAGTTGTAAAGCTATTTGGGTATTTGAAAAATTAAATCCTTTATCATATATAACATATCAACCCCTTAATATCAGTTGCTAAAATTATCTCACAGGAATTTGTAGTTCAGAACACACACATGCACACATACACATACACACGTCCTTTTAAATACTTTGTTTTGGGTATCTAACCTTAAACTATAATTTTTTTAAGATTTATTTATTTATGTATACAGAACTGAGGTATAGGTCAGAGTTGCAGGGGTGGTGAGAGGATTCATCAGAGACAGAGTGGGGAGCAGAACAGGCCGATAGATGAAGTACACTGCTGAGGGGATCAGTGGGCAGGTCAGGAGGGGTCTGCCAGGCCATGGTTCACCTCCGGGGCAGGGATGGAATTCATGCTGAAGAGGCTTTAGTTTCTCAGTGCTATGCTTTAATCTGCTGCACCACCAGAGAGGTCCCACCTTAAACTATTTTTAAAACAATATGTTAAGATCAGTCTTCATGGGTGTAATTATCTTGAATTTTGCTATGTTTTTCACTTAAAATATAAAATTATTAGACAATGGAATATTTCTTTAGCAAAATCAAAACCAGTGTCAAATCTGAGATCTTTGAAAACAGAGAACATTCCACATTAAATGAACAGCATTGTTATCATGATGGATTTACTCAGCAGACAATATCTCCATTACAAAGGCAATCTGAATTAATCTGAAATTGAATCAACCCTTGAACAACATGAAGCAATTTTAGATTAAGACATATAAATATAAATATCATGCTATAAACTTTAAATCAAATTCAAAATAAATGGAAATCTCTATTGTCTTTTATTGTTTTATCTTTTATACCTTTCTTTATTTCAAAGAGCAAAGTTATAGGAGGTTTGTTTTTAGTGTATGGACATGAATATTGGATCCCTCTATAACAAACCAAAGATACATTCATATCTATTGTAATTGAACTTTCAGCCCTTCTTTTTTTTTAAAGATATATATATATATATGTATATAAGATATATATTTATATATATATTTGGATTATTAAAAAATCCAAATACCTTTTATTTCATATGCATATATATATATACATATATATACATATTTATTTCATATGCATATATATACATATACATATATATATACATATGAAATAAAAGGTATTTGGATTTTTTTAATAATCAAAAGCATTTCCTTCTCCTTTTCCATAAAGTTCCCTTCTTATTATATTCAGTATGAAATTGTTTAAAGCCTGTAACAGAAAGGAAAGGACAAGTTATTAATCTATTTGTCAGTCAAAGTGAATTAAAAAGATGCATAGAGGTGGGCATTTATCTGATGAACTCTTAACTCAAATTAGTCATTTGGAGACTTTTAAAAGAGACTCGTTAGCCACTATCTGGGCATTCTGCCTTTAGGTTCTGTTTTGTAGAAGTGTTATATTTTCTTAAAAGATAGCATCCTTGATCAGCCTAAACCAATGTTGAAAGTCATGTGTGTGTCAAAAATGATTTAAAGAGGAATAAAGTAAGGCTTGGTGACCAAAGTCAGTTATTTGTAAAAAGAGTTGGCATTTTCACACATCTAAATGTATTTTTCAGTGAAATCTTCACATTGGCCAGGAGAAACTTACACTTTTTTGAGTCTTTCCCTATTCTCTACCCACACAGAATATTTTTGCACACTAATAAAATCTTTAGTGCCCTGTACAACCTATCCCTTGCCCTCACAAGGGTATTCATACATACATACATTCCCTTGTCTCCTTTTGCTACTGTTAACCATATCGGAAAATAGTAGGGATATACCTTTTATCAAGAAATAGTTTAGAAGTAAATAGCAACTGTTAACTGAGGAGACTAAAAGTTCTGCTTTGAAGAGAAGCCTTCAAATCAGGTATTGAGATTAGGTGTAAGCTCAGAAAGCTGGCTAACCAGTGCAGCAGTTGGGGGGTGACTTTATGAGAATTTTATTTTACCAAGATCTCCCTAGCAGTGTCTGGAGAATAGACTGAAGAAGGGTAGCAAACAAACTGTGTAGCATAGTGTTAATTGTATATGAAAGAAGTAATTAAGGTTTCAAGTAAAGCAGTAACGATGAAACTAGAGCATAAATACTAGAACTGAGAAATATTTAGGTGGTGCATTTATTAGCTTTGTAACAATATTTTGAGTGGGAGGTAGATTAGAATGAGTTCCTGGTTTTTGGTTTAATTAGAATGATATAGAAGGAAGCATAGGCTTAGTTAGAAAAAAGTTATGTTTGAGGGGCTTATAACTAAAGGAAACATTCTAGAATTTCAGAAAATTCTGAAGTGACTTAAAGATTTGAAAGCCTGTTTAAAAAATCTGAATGGTTGGTGCGGAGGGCCTTGACCAGCAAGGCGAGGGGGTAGAGCCCTAGGGACAGCGCAAGGAAGAAGGCAAAAATGGAGACACGTGCGAGTACGCTTTATTCTTACAACAGTCATATATATATATATATATATATATATA